>NW_009953491.1:132803-190961 GCF_000747805.2 Chaetura pelagica | reverse complement strand
TTCTCCAAGCTCAAGAGACCCAGCTCCCTCAGCCTTTCCTCATCAGGGAGATGTTCCACTCCCTTAATCATCTTTGTGGCTCTGCACTGGACTCTTTCAAGCAGTTCCCTGTCCTTCTGGAACTGAGAGGCCCACCTGTAATGTCCACCTGTAACAAAACAGAATCCTTTTCCACCAGCCAAAGATTGAAACTGACAGAGAAATAACTGTCTGTTCTAGATCTGGTGTTCTGAGAAGAGAGAAAAAATGTGTTATGATACCAGGTAATTTCTAAGTAGAGAGGAGGACAGCTGCAACCTGGGCTGTAATTTGTCAAGTTTTTTTGGAATTGAAGTGAAGCAACCTAGGGGGCTTATTCAGGTAATATTGATACAAGGCTCCCTTAACCAGTCTATAGATAAAGAGTGGAATTTTCCCATTATTTCATAAGCACAATCAGACCCTGAGGTTTCTGCCACCTGATATCCCTCTCATTCTCCAGTACAAGAAGCTGGCTCTGCTGATAGATGGGGAAGGTTGCTTTTTCAAATTCTTGAGAACATATGCCTTCTTCTACATACTCTTGCTAAGCTACTCAGCTATGGGCTTTCTATTTAAACTTCCCCTTTGAATTTCAGATTCTTCTAGTTTTTCATCTGCTGACTGCATCAAGGGTCAGGGAGGGTTATTGTTTCTTTTTAAAGCACAGAATGTAACACAATTGAACAGGCCATCTCGAAGATACTGTCAGATACCTGCTACTTGAAATGTGATATCAGCCCAATGATTTTCTAATAAGGAGACAAATTTAGGACAATCTGAGTCAGAACTGTTGAAGGAATAGAAAAGATGCCTTCTAAAACCCCAGTTCTGACATTAGCTGTGCAGTGGATAGCCAGCATGTGTTCTGGTGGGATTCATTTTGCTTAATATTTCATGTCTAAATCCCCAAGTGAAATTTGTCAACAAGGCTTCCTCTACAGCAATATAACACAGATGATAGGTAGGCAAAATGAACTGCTCTTTGGAAGGGCTGCAAGAGCTATGGAAGTGCCATGACCTCACTGCTGTGAGAGAGGGGCCTTACCAACATGAGGGAGGTGGCTTCAACACTTAATTCAGGTTAGAAACCTCCCTTCAGATGGTATTTTCAGAGCTGAATCCTACCCCTTGAGGTGTATCTGTGCTGCTCTTTGCAAGTAATGGCAGAAGGAGTTGATCTGTAAAATTTAGGACAAGTCTGCACTTAAAGCTTTTAGTGATAGATTAATATTCTTTAGAGGCATGAGATTATTTTTGACAGTACTTAACCTGGCAAAAGTCCTAATGTAAACAAAGATAACCTGGCATAAAAAGTGGGGTTTTGTTGTTGCTTTTGCCTGTTTTACTCAGGAAATGGGTATAGGTTGTTCGGGCAGCCCTTCCAAGGAAATGTCTCTTCAGTGCAGGAGAAAGTGGCACATTCACTGATGTGATGGGAAACCCAGCAGCATGGACATCATGTGCTGGAGGAAATATTGCTTTGGCCTTCATGGGAGGGTAATGACCATACCCAGCACAGGGGTAGGCTTGCTTGCTTCCCCCCCAGTATTTCCTTGGCCTTATATCATCTCGATGCATTTCAGGCCACAGTGTCTTCCGTGGTTCGTGCAATTGCAACCTAGATCCATCTGGGCAGTGGTTTCTGACAGAGGGCAGGCTGCTCTGTCTGGCATCTAAGAGCAGACTGGTGAGACACTCAGAAAGAGAGGAGTGCTGACACTCATGGAACAAGTGTCATGCTTAGGACAGGGGTCTGGACAGGCCTGCTGCAGCAGCGGTCTGCGGCTGATATGTCCTAAATGGTGTAAAGCATCATCACCCTCTCTCACAAACAGCAAAACCCACACAAAATACCAAGAGTTTTAAATATGGATGTGGATAAGCTGCACCAGCCCACCCTCTGTAGACTAGGCCTCCCTTTTGGTCTCACTATCTCCATCTCCCTTCTGTGCATAACCACTTTTACTTCACAGAGGTGCTGTGATGACTAATTTATTATTGTTTACCAAACGTCTGTGAGATTAAAATGCATTTGTAAGAGACTTGACCTCACTATGTCTTGGTTATGCAAGATGGGCCCCTCTGTGTTCTTCTGTAAAGAACAGAAACTCTTTGATATTAGAAATTGTTTGTTACAAATTATGACTTGTTGTTGTTGTTGTTTTCTCCATAAAACAGTTCTAGAGGACTATGCAAAGTGTAGCCACTCCATGTTCTTTGGTTCTTCCTAGTCCTGACACATCAAAGCAGCAGCCACAGGGAGACATCTGTCACTAGTTAATGTCATGGTTATGGAGGTAGAACCTCCTCTTCTGTTTGGGCCAATATGGTCAGTCCTTTGATGGATGTGTTCAGCCTTCATCCAGTTTGATCACCCTGTGCAGCCCCTTGTTCAGATCTGCGTGTGAACAAGAATGTCCTGACCTGAGATCCCTTTTAATACAGCAGGGATCCATGATATAAACCATCAAAGGAAACCTTTGATCTTTTGACTATCTCTTAGTCATCTGCTGCACAATGCAAATAATAATGAAAACAAAGCTAAGGAGCAGAGCAGCTACATTAAAGAATCAGGCTTGTTGCCGGCAAGGAAGCTAATGACTGAGGTTTTATCCTATCGTCAGACTCAAAAAGAAAGAGGGGGAGGGAGGGGAAAAAAAAAAAAGAGGAGGGCAGAAAAGAAGCTATGCTCAGCAGTGCAACTTCTTTAATAACTGAAATATTCCAGGAACACTAGTTATTTTATGATAGAGAAGTTTATGAAAGACACAAACGTGGAACTACTGTTTACAGTAGAATTTATCAAATAATCCTTATTCCAGTGTATTTACTTTCTCTGTTTTGGTCTAAATGGCACAGAAATATATAAGAACATCACAGTTTGAGTGTCACACACAGTTTCAAATTATATTAGTAGTGCTGGAGTTTTCACTACCTTTCTCTCTATATTTTCTTTTTCTCCTCCTCTCCCCCCACTCCTAATGGGCCCTTGGGATGGAAAGCATGTTGATTCAGAAAGTGAATAAATCATTTTAGGAAAATCATATCCAAAAAATGTGAGTCTCTTTGCTGCATTCTTGTTTTGATTCTCTAGCATTTTCTGAGACCCCTAAAACCTCAAACAAATGTGTGTGACACTTGGAGCCTGAGGAACTGTGCGTGTGCATATGCACGTATGTCTACAAGTGCACATGTTTTTTGTCTCTGCATGTGCTTTTGTGAATATACTGAAGGATTCTTTCAAGCTCTGATGCCAGATACGTCTGTTTATATACATTCTTCCTCTTATGTTCCTCTTGCACATAATTGTTTAGCTTAGGTGAAATTTTGAACTGAGAAAACCCCTGGAAGTTTTAAATCAGTTATTTAATAAGAAAAAAGAAACAGCCTAGAAAAATGAGTAATTTTCCCCTTCTGTGTTAGTGTCTCTGAGCTCTGCTCAAACTGTCAGGCTGTCTCAGAGGTTGAAACTGTTACACAACTTCTACAGCCCATTTGCTGTGCCAAAATGGGTCACTGATCTGCCAAGGTAATCAAGCTGGCACACTTGGCCAAATAAATAAGTTGTAGCTGTCAAGCCAAGTAATCCCAATCACATTTGTATTGGTCTAAGTGAAAGTTTAGTAACTTGAACCTTCAAATACTTGAACCTGTGTAAGAAGAAAAATTCCATGGGTAAAGAGGCCAAATTTAATTCAGAATATTGACTGCTGTGGACAGATACTAGGACAGTGTTTTTAAGTTCACGATCTTCATTTCAGTTATTCTGAACTCTAAAGGTTCAGAAAGAATCTTCATCTTTGCTAAATACTGAAACTAAGTGAATTATGACGTATTCTGGGGACAGAGCACTTTGTAATAAAATTGAAGCTGGAAATCTCCAAGGATAAGCTGTGATATGGGATCACAAGCACATGAAGGTTGATGTGAAGAGACTTTCAAACAAGGTCCAAAGTAGAGTGGAGCAGACAGGTTCAGTCAGGGGAAAGAAAATCCCAGTGCAGGAGCACCCCCTTAAACCAACATCCAAAAAAGCTCTGAGCAGATTTGAGCAGCCAGAAGGATGGATGATCCCTGGAGAATGGGAACTATGGAGAAGAAGGAAGATGTAGGAGAAAGAAGTTGTTAAAAATATCCAGGGCTGCATCACACTTGGGAAGTAGTGCCTTAAAGAGGAAGGCAAACAGAGATGTTACAAAAAGCAGCTCTAAACCTTTGATTTATAAGACCTTTCCTGACACTCTAAAGAAGAAAACAAGTGAGGAACACTACCTACTATTTTCTGCTCTCTTTTACACAAGAGAGTTAGCATAGCAAAAATAACAGGCACTGTGGACACTAAAAAAGGGTATTTGCTGTAATGCTGTATGTTAGCATCAGAACAAACCAGCCCTTTTACCTGCTAATTATTCACAGACAAGCCCAAACTAGCCCTGTGTACAGCTTAGCAACTGTCATGAGAAAAACAGCCTGGTAGATGCCATTTTGAAACGGTGTCTCCTTTAAATTATGTTTTCCTTGCTTAGAGGGTATGAGGGAGACTGCTTAATGCCCAGAGAATAACTCTTGAATTTGCTAGATTTGTCAGTGCCAGAAGGGACACAAGCAAGTTTACTTTTACAGCTGGATGAACCTGAGCAGATATTGAAAGTGTAGGTACTTTGAATTTTTATGGTGGTCCATCTCACAAAAGCCAGGGACAGAACACAGGTGTTGACAACATCATCATTTTTCTTTGCTGTAGCTGAGCTGGGAGGCCTTCAAAAGACTTACTGTTGTACCAGTGTTGAACCCTGAAACTATATCCAGATAACTTTAGATTTGTTTTGTTTTAATGTATGCCTGCCTTCCTGATTTTGTTCTCCTGTCTTTTTTTAGAACTGCAGTTTTTAAGTAGGTATTGGCAAGGCAGTGGAAATTTTACTTATATATATCATTGGAGGTATCTGAAAGGAAAAAATAAAGATATTTTAAAGGACCTGCTTGAATAACAAAAGGATTTTCCCTCTTTTTTTCTTTCTCTTTTTTTAACATCCATGAACTCTTCATTGTCTCTTGTTCCTTTCTTTTTGGACTTAGTTTTTTTGTTGTGTTTACTCTTAGTAGCTTTTCTGCCACTCTGCTTTAATTTCTCTGTGTATTTTTAGCAAATCGGCCTCTGTGCAGCTAATGGAAAATCCTGTTTTTACAGAGTTTTTTAAAGTTTTTGTTTCAATTGTGTTAGGACACAAAGATTGCCCCTGTCCCAGGGCGCTTCCAGCGTGAGCCTCAAACAAAATACAGCCACTAACTAAACAGACTCTGAATCTTCCACAAAAATAAAACATTGGTTGTCAGAAATAATATATAGAACTCTTTAATATGAAAAATAGCAAATCTTCAGCTGACCACATATCCTGCAGGAGTAATTATGTCATTTCAGGAGAAAATAAAACAGCCATGTTTTGTCAAATATAAGACATTTCACACACTATCAATTTTACAGATATAAATACCTAGGGGTATGCACAAACTCTATGATCACCGCTGGCAAATTGCCAAGTGAGGACAGATTCATTAAACATTAGAAGTATCAGGCACCTACCCAAACCCATAAATTAGAATTTTAAGCCTGGAACATGATGCCACTGCATACAAGTTAAATATGTTTGGAGACATTTTTATGCCGCCTAATTAGAACTGAATGGAAATCCCAGTTAATGTATGATGTAGCTCTTCCTTAGTGTAGTTTTCTTGGCTAAAATCAGTCTTGAAAAAGTCGTATTCCTTTCTGCAACTTGTTGCAGCTAAAAGAAGCTGGTAGTAAATTGGCTCCAGGAGAAGAGGGAAACTGCTGCATTGGGTGGTTAAAATAAGCCCAGTCTATTTAGGGTTAGCGGGACTGCTGGTAAACCTTTGTGATCTGCAGGCAGAAAGAGCGAGTTCTCAGTGAATATTCTCAATAGCAGTGACTAATCTTCTTTGAAACTGGCTCCTGTCAGCAGATGAAATTGTCAGCAGGCTTCTGCAGCTACTGTTTGAGCAGCCAGTCTCTATTTACAGTTTTAAAAAGCTACGCGCATCTTGGCAACGAGATACAACAGCACGACAAGCCTGAGCCTCTTGTGCTCATCTTGCTTACGAGGTTACACCCACCCACAGCAGCTCCTGGGAGAGACCTTTGTGCAGTGGACATGGCAAAAAGAACAGCTTGAAACACGAGCTGCTTAATTTGCCATTGAAGGAAAGATGATGCGGTTTGGTCTGCAATCTTTCTTGCGTTAGGGAGTCAAAACTGAAAAGCAGTAATGGACTGTTGTGCTCCTGTAGTGGGAGAGCTGTTCATTCCTAATGAACACTTATCCTGAGTGTTATCCATGGTGTACTTGGTATCTCATCCAGCTCCAGATTTCTTATCCATCCTCAGTTACTGCTTTGCTGGCTGCCACTACATAAGGAGCTTGCAAAGGGTTGCCCTCAGATGTGGTCTTAACTCCTTTTAATTGGAGAACGGGTGTCAAATTGCTTCTTAGATTTAAAATTAAAGAAATACACATCATTTTCTCCAGTTTTTAAATGAAATTCAATCTAAACGTTAGGTTCTGCCCAAAACATCTCAGTCTCCCGAATTTTAAAGCATTAAAAAATGATAATCTGGTCTCCATAATTGTGAAGGAATGAATTCCTTTCTGTACCTCTTTGTTGCATGTTTCTTCACATGCAAACAATGAGTTTCACAAATGGCTTCCTCTTGTTTATAGTTAGTGGGTAACTCTGCAGTTACGCAAACCAACACGTAGGCAGTGATGGGAATAAAGTTAGACCAAGCAGACCCTGTCATGATTCAGTTGTGGATAGCATCTTCTACATGGTGAAGAGCCCATTCCCTGCTGCCTTAAATCACAGCTGTTCCCAGAGAAAGGTCCTTAGTCGAGACAGGAGATGGTGGAGGAGCTAGATGAGGTCCCTGTAGAAGCAGAATGCTTCTACAGAACCAGGACATAGGATCTTGGAGCTTTTTTACCAGCACCAGTGTTCATGCTGGTATTAAACCCAGGTTCACTCCACTCCCACTCCCCCTTCTCTTGATACACCTGTGCTTTAACAGAGCAAGTACTAGGTAGTAATAATCTTTTAGAAGTTGCAAATGGTGAAGTGTTCTGTTGGTCAAGGGAGTCACAGAAGAGGAAGACAGTTCTAAAGTAATTAATTTGCAGCAGTTGGGTTTCTTGTCCTGAGTCTCTCGTCAGAGATGATAAAAGGTGTTGGAGGCAGAGGACACAGGATGAATAATTGGTTGTAAAGCATATTCACCAGTAAAAAAAAAAAAAAGCAATGAAAAATCTCCACTGACTTTTATGAAGATCCAGCAGGGAATGCTGATTGTGGATCATTTCTGTGGAGGACTGGATATTCGTGCCTTTCATGGTAAATTAAGGTTGGGTTACTTGGCATTAGCTCTGTTTGAAGTTCAAACAAAAGATAAAGGTCCCTTTAAATATAACACAAGGAATTATTTTTCTTTTCATGTTTTGTTTTGTTTTATCTAATTAATAATGCTCATGTACTCCCCATTCGCCCTGCAGCTATGATTCATATGTGTGTATATGCATAAATGAGAGATACAGGCTTTCAGAACTTACCACAAAAATTAAAACAGGAAGGCAGATGGCAGTCTTTTATTCCATCTGTATTTCTCTTAATCAGCTACTCTTATCAGAACTGCTGCTTTGTAAATCAGTGGTTCTTATTTGTTCTTTGCAAACCAGAGGCACATGAGCTGCTCTTTTGTGAGAGTTCTGCTGGCAGACACATAGGCAATACCTATCTATGTGTAAGAAAAGAAGGTGAAATGTATTAATTAGGTTTAACAGAAATACTTGGTCTAAAGATGGGTAAGTCTGGGGCCTTTAATTTTCATCTATTTGAGCTACCGTAAAGGAAAATGTCAGTGGAGTCACTCGGATGTAGGTGATTCTTTTGTATGAATTAGTAAAGTCTCAAATTAGATGAATCTGGGGGTAAAGGAAGATGGAGAAAAGGGGTATGTGGCAATTACGTATCCATTCTTACCAGTCTGGTAGCTCCCTACGAAAAGAAGGTAAAAGAAAACAAAACAAACAAACAGAAAAACCACCCACCAAAAAAAACACTACAAGAAAAAATAATGGCTGACAGGCTGGACATTGTCACATCAGATTTGTGGAATTAATTTACCTGTTTTGCAGGCATGTATTTTAATAAGATTTAATGAGCTGCTGAAAAGAGGAGTGCTGCTTTTTTTCGACTGATGGCAGCAAGATGAAAACAAGCAGCTTTTCAGAATGACGTTAGCTGGGACTTTAAATAGAGGTCCTGTGAATCTGTGTTGGCAGCACCTGGAAGAAACAGGTGGAAATTCCACTGAGATAAATGGCAAGCCAGGGGGAGAACAAAATAATAAACTCTTATTTGCAAGATCTGGAAACGGCATCAGTCCTTCTGGCATCATCTTTCAAAATCAGTAGAAGTTTTTTCTGCACTGAAAGGTGAGTGCTGCTTTTTTTCGACTGATGGCAGCAAGATGAAAACAAGCAGCTTTTCAGAATGACGTTAGCTGGGACTTTAAATAGAGGTCCTGTGAATCTGTGTTGGCAGCACCTGGAAGAAACAGGTGGAAATTCCACTGAGATAAATGGCAAGCCAGGGGGAGAACAAAATAATAAACTCTTATTTGCAAGATCTGGAAACGGCATCAGTCCTTCTGGCATCATCTTTCAAAATCAGTAGAAGTTTTGTCTGCACTGAAAGGTGAAAAAAAAAAAAAGAAATTAAAAAAATTAAAATTGGAGAAAATCTGCACTAGTAGAATGTTAGTAGTATTTGAAATGCAGTTATTTTAGAAGAGTTTTTCAATTTTTGTAACAGAATTTCAAATCCTAAGCACGATGGGTGAAGGAACATATAAGCCAACCACAAGAAATAACCTTGTTTCACACTAATTGGGGCTTGGTTGCCCCAGGTGTTGGATAAGGAGTTTTTCAGAATCGTATCAGTTCTCTGCATCATAGAGATCAAGAAAAGGACAGCATATGCATAAGCAACATACCCAAATTCAGCTCTGAAATACTTGCATACTTCCAGCCTCTCCTGCCAGTGGGAAATGCACACCAGTGTCTACTGAGGGCTGAATTTTGGCTTCTCACTTGCAATCCAAAACTAGCATAAAGGTAGAAACTGCTTTGCATTTCGTATGTTCCTTCTGAGACTTGTTTTGCAGTCTGCTGCTACACAAAGGCTCTGCTTTTCTGGTTTGGCTGAGCTCCTCAGAAGGGCAGCATCCAAAGGGAGTGATAGCAGCAGCAGCAGCCGTTTTCAGTCCCTTGTGTTAACTCACAGGGCCTGGTGCCAGCTGCGACCCTGTGTGCCTGGAGAACAAGTAGCCAAGAAGCAAGTCTTTTGACTCTCTCCCACAGGCTGGGTAAAGGAACTGTGGCCTGGAGATGTCTACAAAGGGGTGGCTGGAAATCTAGGTGGAAAACTGTGTTCAGCAGAAAACTATTTGGGGAACTCCAATGAGGTCTTGTACCGTGCAACGTTTGGAGACAGAGGAGAACACGCTTCTCAAATTTGCAGATGACTATTGGGGAGGGGACAGCAATGCTGGGATTAGGATTCAAATTGATCACAGCAAAACATAGAAATGAGCTGGAAAAATAGGATGCATTTCAATAACAGCAAGTGCCAGAAACTACACTAAGTCATAATCAACTGCAGGCATGAGAAACAGGAATGAATTAGCAAGACAGCAATTCTGTAAAGAGCTTGCAAATGGTGTACTGGATGCAGGTTGAACACAATGGCAGCAATAACATGGTTTTCAACACAGGCAAATGCCAGCCTGGAATGTGTAACCAGGAGTAGAGATGGGAAATAATTCTTCCACTCTATTTCTTTTAGCACTTGTAAACTTTTAGATCAGGGTTTGAGTGTTTTCCTGGGAACTGTAGTTTGGGGTATTGGAGAAAGTGGAGGGTATCATAGAATGGTTTGGGTTGGAAGGGACCTTAAAGATCATCTAGTTCCAGCCCCCTGCATCGGCAGGGACACCTCCCACTAGACCAGGTTGCTCAGAGCCACAGCCAGCCTGGCCTTGAACACTTCCAGGGAGGGGGCAGCCACAGCTTCCTGGGCAACCTCTGCCAGTGCCTCACCACCCTCACACTAATGTCTAACCTAAATCTCCCCTCCACCAGTTTTAATCCACTACCCCTAGTCCTCTCACTACAAGCCCTTGTAAAAGCCCCTCCTCAGCTTTCCTGTAGGTTGTTCAAAGGTTTTAGAGAAATGGCCTACAAAAACGTGACTCATTCTGGTGATTTAGTCTGAAAAGGGAAAGACTGAAGGAGGAACATGATGCCATAAGTAAGTAAAAGACAGGAGGAAAAGTCTGCTCTGTTCTTTATTTGCATGCTAGATAAGATAAACTGGAGCGAGTAATATGCAGCTAAAATTCTCTTCACTTTCTAATGACAGAGAAAATGAAGACCCAGACTAGATTACCTGAAGGGTCGTAGAGATCTTTAAGAATAGGTTTGATAAAGGTCTACTAGGAAGAACAACAGGGATGCAGTCGACCTGCCTTGGGCAAGGGGGGTGGTAGGTGACCTTCCAGCTTCATGACCGTGCCACTGGTTTCACTCTGATTCACAGCCCACAGGCAACAGCTGGAGGGGCTGTTACATAGCACAGCCCCACTCCAGCATTCTCCCAGCCCTCAAGGGCTGATAGAGGTTCACTTGCCACAAGAAGGTGTGTCATCGGACAGGTTGTGGCATTTCAAAGCTGCCAGTAAATGGACGGGAGTCAACCAAAAATGCAAATAGGCTGCAAGTAGAATTCAGATGACTGTCTGTAGGGTGAGGTGCCAGATCCAGAAGTTGGGCAAAGCTTTGGTCTGTTTCTTTCAGTCTGCCTTATCTTCATCTTCTTTTAGTTTTCTCTGCATCTTGTAGGAGAAATAAACTTTGAACGTTTTTGTGAACAAAGAAAGATCAGTGGGTTGTGGTTTTCATGATGTGTTGCTTTGTTGTATGCCTGTGTCTGCACATCAGCAATTCCAGTTGATAAGAAAACTGAATAATAGTTCATGTAACAAAAAGTACTAAAGAGCTAATTAGCTGTACTGATGTAAGTTGTTCTCTGACCCATGAAAATATGTTAGTCATAATGCTGTTTGTTATAAACTCCATGCAAACTCATTCAGATGTGCTGTCAAGTTAGAAAAGGGAAACCTGAAAAGCAGAGAGGCAGTCAAGGTAATACTAAAAGACAAGTTAGAAGAAAGGTTTTTGTCTTAAAGCTGTCCAACAGTGTCTAACTCAGTTCTCCAGAAAGCTGCTGACGGAGCCATAGCCAAAGTGGGTAAACAGCCTCCCAGAGTTATGAAACTGGTGTGGTGTGATTTGTTCTGCAGAGGGTGGAGTAAGAATAAGGGCAAGTCCTGAGGTGTGGTTTTTAAATGGTGCACTTAAGGTCACGGACCGACTGGCTCCAGTCAGATTATTGCCCTTATGTCTGCAGACAAGCCTCTTAATAGTATACCTCGCCTTTAGAAACTGCACAGAAGAAAACCAGTCTATGTCCAGGATGGTGTGTAAGATTCAGCTGCCCCCTCACCAGAGAGGGCTCAGCATTTTGGTCTGGGAAGATAATTTTTTATTGAGCTCACCGAAATTAAACTTTTCCGTAACTGAAAGGTGAAGAGTGGAAATGTGTCTAAAGAAGCAATAAGATGGGTGTGTAAAGGTTCCCTTAAGAACATCTGTGTGAGAGTGCCTGCCTATTTGTGTATTCCCCTTCATTTAGCAACCAGCAAAGCCAGGCTGTGCGCAACATTTCCATACTGGAAATCTCCTTTTAAGGCCAGGCAATCTGCCCTCCTGTAGCTCCTTCTTACTTCCTCCTGTGAAGTCAGGCTTTGAGGCAGAGCAGGGAGCAGGGACAAACTGCACTCCCTTGGAAGGCTTCTGGTGGGTTGCCTCTCTGTAGTGTTCCCTAAGGAGTGCAAACCTGCTTCTATCACAAGTCTCTCCTAGGGAATTAAAATGCCTTAAAGAAGCCACAGTGTCGCAAAATTGAAAGTAAGCAAAGTAAGCCACCATCTTCTCCCTTCATTATCTCAAGAGTTTATTATCTCAAGGCTGTGTCTTGGCAATGAGATTCCTCTAATGAGACACCTGTATGTTTTCTTGTCAATCTTTTCAGAAATGTATCTCTGGCTCTGGCAGAATTGGTCTCAGTTTCTCCTTTATAGTTTGACTGATCCCGTAAGTGTAGTCATTGCTACCACAGGGCTCACTGCAACCACAATATTTCTTATACCTTCTTGACTACTGAATTATATCCCCCACATCTGATTTCTGTGAAAAATGGTAATCTAGTGTGCATTTTAAAGTAAGTTGGTGATGTCTTGAGATTCTAAGGGTTACGGTTCCCGCTTCTGTTGTCAGAGTGACAGGTGAAGTAACATCACGTGGCAATAATGAATGTGGTTCCTGGATGCCATTTTATTTTAAAATGTTTGTTTGCACATGCATGTACACAAGTACACATGGGAAAATGTCTTTGAAACTTTTGAAGTAGAGCTTCCCCCTTTTATTTCAGTAAAAAGGAGGCAATTATTGAGGAAAAAGTTGTGAGCAGATAAAGAGAGCTGAAATAAAGTCCTTAAACATTTTTCATGGGATGTATACTAGAGCTTTGTTTTCCATAGGCTTAGGTTTTTCAGTCTGTCTTGGATGCAGTGTCTCTATAAAGCATCTAGCGTTAAAACCAAATCTTAATAGGAAAAATAAAACTGGCTGCTTCTAAGGGAATGAAAAAAAGCCTTAAAAAATATCAGAATTCCATTTTAAGGTGCTTTGCAGTAAGCAGAGAAGTTTCTCTCCTGCTTAGCCAGGCCAGATTCACATGCCTGGCCCCTGCTTCAGGCACTTTGGTGCCCAATGCCATGCCATGCTCCTGCACCAGAGCTTCTTTCCCTCCCCATGGCCTGATATCAGGTGCAGCAACTTTGCCTTGCTGGTGATGGTCTTTGCCTGCCTCCTTGGTGCGTGCTGTCCTCCCCAGGCAAGCCTGGTGCTATAGTCATTTTCCCCTTCTGACTCACCCACGTGTGGCTTCCTCACTGGTCAGGCTGGGGTCTCCCACCACAGCTCAGCTGCACCAAACAGGAGGTAAAGCATCCCAGAAGGAGAGGGTGCAGCAGCAGTGCTTTGGCATCTCCCCAAGGCAGAGCCTGCTCCTTGCTGGAGGGCTCAAGGCCCCTCTGAGTCCTAGCCCAAGTCTGCACTTCTGGGATGCTACCAAAATCACCTTAGATTTGGGATTCAGAGTTGCCGGGGACACATAATTTATGCTTGTAACAAATTTTGAGATGATTCTGAGCTAAGATTTTAAAATACTTGGTACAGCTCTGGGCAGTCAACACACGTTTTTTCAGCAAACACACACCTCGGGCTCCTTGGCAAATCCTGGCTGTAAGAGCAAGTGCAGTAACCTGCAGATGGCTGCACGCTGTGTCTTGGCCATACCACATGTTTTATTTCCATTTGAATTTCCTCTGTCTCAGTATTCCTATAATTTCACCCAGTCTTTTGAGCATATGCAAAAAAATATAACCAAAAAAAACCAACCAACCCAAACCCCAAAGTAAAACACAGTGTTGTTGCTCCAAGGAAAGCAGTGATTAGACCGTGAGTCATCTGCGTCGGAGTAACTTTCAGTTAGGAAGCTATTATGACCTGAGATGCTTCTTTCCCTCCCCATGGCCTGATATCAGGTGCAGCAACTTTGCCTTGCTGGTGATGGTCTTTGCCTGCCTCCTTGGTGCGTGCTGTCCTCCCCAGGCAAGCCTGGTGCTATAGTCATTTTCCCCTTCTGACTCACCCACGTGTGGCTTCCTCACTGGTCAGGCTGGGGTCTCCCACCACAGCTCAGCTGCACCAAACAGGAGGTAAAGCATCCCAGAAGGAGAGGGTGCAGCAGCAGTGCTTTGGCATCTCCCCAAGGCAGAGCCTGCTCCTTGCTGGAGGGCTCAAGGCCCCTCTGAGTCCTAGCCCAAGTCTGCACTTCTGGGATGCTACCAAAATCACCTTAGATTTGGGATTCAGAGTTGCCGGGGACACATAATTTATGCTTGTAACAAATTTTGAGATGATTCTGAGCTAAGATTTTAAAATACTTGGTACAGCTCTGGGCAGTCAACACACGTTTTTTCAGCAAACACACACCTCGGGCTCCTTGGCAAATCCTGGCTGTAAGAGCAAGTGCAGTAACCTGCAGATGGCTGCACGCTGTGTCTTGGCCATACCACATGTTTTATTTCCATTTGAATTTCCTCTGTCTCAGTATTCCTATAATTTCACCCAGTCTTTTGAGCATATGCAAAAAAATATAACCAAAAAAAACCAACCAACCCAAACCCCAAAGTAAAACACAGTGTTGCTCCAAGGAAAGCAGTGATTAGACCGTGAGTGATTTGAGGGGAAGTAGATTTCAGAGACTAGGATTTTATTTTCAATTTAATTTGCTATTCACATTCAGCAGCACAAAAATTTTCCCCAAAAACATGCCTTCAGAGGAAACACTAGTCAGCATTTCCCTAGTGCAAGGGAAGAGCTGAGCTTAACGTACGTAATAGTTTTCCACTCACCGCTGGCTCTGGGTAGTGTCATGTTTGAGAAGGCACCTCATTCCCTTTGCTTGTCCTGTAAACGGTGTTATTCAAATGAAAGTGAAGTCCTAGAAACACTTAATTAATAACAGCAATTGACTAATGAATACAAATGAATAATGGATGTTGCAATAAATGGATCTAATTACAGTCACACTTAAATACAATGTCAGCACCTTTCTGTGGAACATGACCCAACCCACAGGAGTTTTGAAATCACAAACTCCAGGCCAAGATTTTCACTCTGCTTGTTTCAGATGCCTATTTTGGAGGGAACCAAGCACAAGATGAAGTAGTACTGGGCATTTTTATCGTAACAAGGGTGCTCTGGGCTTTCTAAGTCAAGTACCAGTATGGTATCCTGAATTTTGCCTTCGAGTATGAAGGGTCACCAGTTCACCTTTGGGGATCCCAGGCACATATTGAAGCAGATGCCCAGCCTACTGGACAGTGAGTGCAGGGTGTTCTTTTTAAACACACATAGACATGTAGAGTGTCTGCTTTATATTTGTAAGACACATCTATCCCATTTAAAGCAGCTGTGAAGTTACAAAGAATGAGTGCCTGTGTTTGGTAGGTTAAAAATTCAGCCTGTGGTTAATTCATGCCTCAGAGCTCAAAGCTCTAAAAGTGCTGGGTGGATCATTGTGGTTTTTCAAAATTAAGGTGTTTCATTCCCCATAGTTTCTCCTTCTTTGTGTGTCATCATTTTCAAAGCTTTTATGGCAGGCTTAAATTTAGAGTCCTTGTGGCTTTGTTGGGCCACCACCTTTACCCTGTGTGGTCACAATTTTGTGCTTCCTGTGCCTGTGCTTGACAGTGCCAAGATGGGTGGGGAGCTTCTCGGTGAGGTAACCAAGGATGGGCAAAATAGTATCACATATCATTTATTTTCCAATTTCAAGGCAAGTAGACAGGCAAGAAGTATGCTTAGGTAGCTAACTTCATTCAGAAAGTATGGGCCAGGGTTAAGTGAAGGCAGATGTGTTTCATGGTCCCAGTGCTAATTTCATGTGTTGGGGCAAGTAGTCAGGGATATATGGGTGTGTAAGTATTGCAAGATAGATAGATAAATGTATGTATAACATAACAAGTATTTCCTTGGACCTTTAATTGTACTGTCTGGCATATAATCATATTTACAGGCCACCAACATTTTCCAACCCTGGTATCTAAAGTTAGCTTTCTAATTTTATATCAAGGTTGCTAAACGAAGGAGGCCTGAGCTTTTAAAAAAAATCAGGCTGCCTGGTCAGCCTGTCAGGAAAGCAAACCATATCAACAATCAAACAACTGTATTTAATTTGGGAATCTAGATTTTAAACTCTGTGAAGAATAATATCTGGCCTGACTGTAGACAGATGATTAGTTAGTGCACATAATACCTTGCTATCTAGTCCCCAAAACATGTTTCCTAGTAAAGGATTAGGGAGAGAACTGTTCTGTGAAGCAGCAAATCACTTTCCAAGCACAATGATCGTAGAGTTGTTTTTCACAGTATGGAATAATTTCTGCTTTAACTGCAAAATGCTCCTATTTTCAGTGGTTAAATGAAGTGTATTGCACAGAGTGAAGGTCTGAAAGGTTTCTGTAAGAAGAACAGTTTCACTGATTTTCTTTGGGGTATCATCTTTTCCTGTATTTCTAACATCAGAAATCCCAGGGATCTCCAGCATGATCAGCATGTGTTTACAGGCCTGTGATGGCCTCTGGAAGTCCAGGATATGCAGTGTGAAGTCCTTTTACAGATAGGGATAATTCAGAGTTCTCCTTTAAATAGATTTCTCCTTAGATATCAAATTAGTTTCAGAGTTTGCAAGATCTTTGAAACCAGCAAAGCAAAAATATGATTGAAAATTGCCTGTGTTCTGAAATGGTCCTTTGTGTTTTTTCATGTCCAGTGCATTTTCAGTTGTCATGAAGGACAGGAAGGTGACCTCTCCATTGTAAAGGAATATATATGACATGTTTGTACAGTGCTCTGAGGGTTGAAAGCATGAAAAGTGATTTGTGGTAGGGCTGCTTTTGTAGGATAAAGCTCTTGCCTGTGTTAGTCATGGAAAACTATGGAAGGAAGGGGGGTTTTTACATCAGATTTTGTCCACAATGCAAATACTTCAAATGAAAACCAGAAGGAAGACACACTGTATTGTCTTTCCAGATAGAATTACCTTGTTGACTTGAATTCAGTTCAGGAAAGTGTATTATTATAAATAAAAACATACCATGAATATGAAGCAGATGTCCTAATCTGATACAACTGTAACCTGGAAAAAGAGGTTGTGCTGAAATGATTCAGTGGTAAATGAGGCAAGAGGCAGAGTAGAGGAGATAAGAGAGAAGCCCAGTGGCTCAGGCTTTATGATCTGTACTGTTACCCAAATATAAAATCCTAGTCTCATGATTGATAAGATGTTATTCTCCTCTATTGATCTCTCCATTGGCTTGCTCTTATGTTCTGTAGCAAGTCCCTTTTTATTAGACTCTTGCCAGAAGTCCTCTTCAAAGTCAGAGGAGGGGGAAAAGAAAGCCTGTACACCTTTTTAGCATTGATTTTTGGGTTGGGAGGAAGCTGATTTGTAATTAAAAATGCTTCTGGATAGAGCTGCTTTGTTTTGTTTTGTTTTGTTGTTTGTTTGTTTGTTTGTTTTTTGAGAGGCCCACAGATATCAGCTGATACAATAAAAGTATTATGAGCACCTACTAGGAAAATAAGAAGTTCATGACAAATGAAGTTCAAAATATGTACAAAGAAATAAAAAATTCCAGTATCAAGCATTTTTAAGCGACCAAGTATTTGAGGTACATTTGTTTGTAGTGATTCTGCTCAAGAATTCCTATATGCACCTGATTTTCAGCACCTGCCAGTCATCCCATTCCAACCCCCTGGGAATGACCAAGCTGAGTACAGACTTTTTTTAAAAAAACAAATATACAGAAGTCTAATTACTTTCGAAGCTGTGGCCATAATCTCCAGCATTTTACAGGCTGCAGTATTTGTTTCTGCTCTTTGCCTTTCTGCTTAGACTGCAAGAACTTTGAAGAAAATGACATATTCCCCTTCATGCTTTACAAAATACCTTGAAAAATGTTAGTTAATAAACAAGCACATAAACAAAAGAATAAATTCCATTTTTAACATGCAGAATATTTGAGGCTCTAAATATGTTTTTGATGGGGTAGTGGTTATGGAGGAGTCTGTTTTACAATGCATGTGGGTCAAAATAAGAAAACAAAGGCTGTGTTTTGATTCATGCTCTGATCCATGCTCCTTCCATTAAAGCTGCTTCCCTCCCCAGCCATCTCTTTGCACAGAAAAGAAACAGGGCAACCTGGAGGGTTACAGAATAACAAAATCTGAAGGGGATTTGGAAGACTTTGGAAAGAATAAACAGACTGGAATATCAGGTTCTGCCAAGAAAGCACCTGGAAGAAATGTATTTTTTATTATTGTATGCTAAGCGGGTTCACCAGAAGAATTGCTTGGAATTCAATAGTAGCGTTTCCTGAGGAGCAGGTTTGAAATTAGCTTAATCATAACCAAGCGATACTTTGCTAATTTTGAGAAGGCAGGCAATTATTGGACATTTTCATGGGCATTTGGAAGGGGTGGGGTTTTGGAGGGGCTCAGGGTCGGGTATTTTTTCAGCTTTGAAAAGAACGAGTGAAAGCTTGCGAACCAGATGTTTCTTCTCAGATTACAGCAGCCTGCTTGGTCTACACGTACAAAATGGGAATAGGCCTGTTGCAGTACCAGGTGTTGTATCTAACATATAGCAGCACTGTTACCATTGTTTATACAGTAGTCCTCTAGCTGAGGCTCAGGCACGCCGCAGGCGTACACTCCCATGCTTCATATCTGCAGGAGTGACTAGGAGAGGGCTCTGAAACAAAGTTCTCTCTGTTGGAAAAAACCCTGCTTTAAGCTGTGTCAGCAGGAGGCACTTAGGCTGGTGGATCACAGTGTAGTTCAGCACCTTCAGCTTTTGCCAGCTTGGATCACAGTTGCTGGGTCGAAGGCTCCGTTGAGGTGCTACAGTAAGTGGCTTAAGGTAAAGAGATCACGTGGGTCAGTGAATGTGGGATAACTTTACTGTGACTCAACATGCATATATCAGAGTCGCCTAATGTTAAAAAATTGCAGTTTAAAAGTAGGAAAAACACAAGCAAAGGAAGAAAAAAATCAAACAGAGCATCTACGGGCAAGTCAGACTGGTTTTCTTTAGCCTTTACACTCCCATCATCGCACCAACAAATGTCTCTGAAGAGAAGGACATTCTGGATGTTCACACACTGATGTTCGCATACAGAATTCCCATTCTCAGTGTTTAAAACCCATAAATTGGTCTGCTTTTCTATAGGATCTCTGCTTCTCTCTTAAGCCATGGGCAGACTTCCCAAAGTTACCCAACAGGTAGCATCTCCTGCTTGTGATCACCATGTGCAAAGAGCTTAGCATTTTCTCAAGTGCTTACACTAGAGTTGCCCTGTCTTGAAAATTTCACTCATTAACACAGATGCTTAATGGTGTTCTTGAAAGAGTGGCTGGTGGTGCTACAGAAAGTCTGTGTCCAGTGCTGTGACAATAGGTAGCTTTTAAATTCAGAAGCACAGCTTTCCCAGGCCAAGCATTTTACGGACACTTGTTTTATCCTGTCAGTGCTTGTTCACACGATGCTCTATTTATGAAGCATAAGATAACATCAACCCTATAAACATATATTTCATTTGTGGGAGTGGTTTCTTTTCCATGAATGCATTCACATATGCAATCTGGCTAAAGAAAGCAGGTTGTACACAACTAATCAGCTTTAAGGCAAAAGCTTTATTCTGTAATTGAGAAGAAAACAACTGAGTCATTATCAGCTTTGAGGGGTAAAAAAGACATCCAGGTTTTTTTCAGCAATATAGTTAATATCCAATATTGGGATTTCTGTTTTCTCTTTGCTCATCCTCCATCTCAGAAGGGATTGTCCAGGATTTATATCTCTAGGTTCTCCAACTTTTAGGAACGTATTCCATTATTTCAACTATGGGTTATCATTAAGTGGGCAAGAGTAGTCCAGACTTTACTAATACAGACCAGACTTAATTAATACTGTTTGCAACTGACCAGTTACTGGGAAAAATGGACAAAATAGAAATAGTTGGGTTCTTGCTGCCTCTGAATAAAAGCTAGATATTTAAATATGGAATGAGGAGCCTACCTGTAGGAAACTACTTCTCGGTAAAGATACGACATGGGTCAGTGAATGTGGGATAACTTTACTGTGACTCAACATGCATATATGTTAAAATTTTGGCAGGTGTTCATGTCCTTCAAGAAGGTAGAAGACACTGTAAATGACAGTTTTACTCATACAAATCATTATTCAAAGTTTCCCATTAACATGTTGATATCATTGGTGGTCTGAAGTTCATATTCATCCATGCAGACTGATTTTTCTTAGAAAGGAAAAGGAGTTTATCTGAATGGCTTGGAGAGTTTTTACTGTTTTCTTTGTGATAAGTTAGCTTAATTGTACCCTGAAGAAACATTAAAATGGCTGCTTAAACCAGACCAGAGGTGCAGGTAGGCCACTGCACTGTCTCCAACAGGGCCCAGTAGCAGATGCCTGGAGATGAGTGGCAGTGCATGGCAAACGCATTGTACTTTTCCCCAGAGTATTCCCAGCCTTCAGCAATCTGTCCCAGCCATCTTTCTATTAAATCCAAATTCATATTCAACCTCTCTTTCATGTATTTGTCCAACCACCTTTTGAACCTCTGTTAGCTTCTGGCATCAAGAGTGACTTGTGGCAGTGAGTTCCACAGTCTGTGTGCCACCTGGAGTGCTCTTTCCATGCTGCAAAATGATTATTTTCATTTCATGCCCCCCTGTCCTTGCATGGTGTGAGGCACTGGAGAGTTCTTCTCAAATGCAGCAGGTTGAAGAGGTACCAATCTTAGACCTGCCAATTCTTCCCCATCTCCTCAGCCACCACCACGTCTCATAAAAGAGGGAGTATCCTAAACCTGACTTGTGTTTGCAAATACAGAGATGTCTTCGCTCAGTTTTGGAGATGCTCTTCATGAGGAGGAAGGTCTGGAGTATTCATACTCCATAGGGGAAGAATTCTGGAGGAATCTGGAGGATTTGTCTGCCAGAATTGTCCCTGACTTGGCATTTTGCGCAATTATGAACAGAATCCTGGCACTTTCATTCAGTCAAGAGTGCCCAGGGGACAGGAGCCATGCTCAAAGAGGCTAGATTGGTATCCTTCATCAGTAGTCTGAGCTGTAATCTGGTATGTTCTACGTATGCTGCAAGGAGCATGAGCACCCAGTTCCCACCTGTACTGCTAATCAAAGGACTTGTAATGCTTAAGTCCTTATATGGATCTCGGCATGAAGCTTTTTTAACTGTTTCTTAATGCAGGTGTAAATATTCCAGGCAGAGATCCTTGCTATTCTTGTGTGGACAGGATTTTACTGAGTTGTTTTCTTCTGTAGTGCTACAATATTCAGTGTCACTGCCGCAGATGGAAGTGTTTGTGCACATGTTACTGGATGTGAATCATGCGACTGCTGCTTTTCAGGGCTACTGATGCTTTAATTAACACAGGCAATCTAGTAGAGCATCAGGGTTCCATAAGAAATCAGCATGTAGGAGTTCCCATCTGGGCTGCTGTAGTAACAATGGGGCAGATTTTCATACAGGCACGCTTAGCACAGCCATAGGAAGAAGCCAGAGAGTCAGAGATTGTCTCTACTCAGCTCTTTTCTGCATCTGAAGAGAAAACCTGGGAGGTAGAGGACACTTCTGGAAAACCGACTGTTTCCAGTTCCTTTGTAAAGCTTCAGCTCTTTGACAGTTTGCCCAATGGTTTTAAGCAAGTTGGGGAAAAAAATGGCAGTTACTGTTCTTTCTTAGTATTTTGAACACTTAAAGTTCGTACTAAAAGAATGGGAGCTAAAAATCAATTTATATATTTAAACTCCTAAAAAGGAAATTAAATAGAATGTATTTAAATATTGCATGTTTTACAAGAACCTACATCCTCAAATCTTACAAAGGTAATCTCTGCCTCAAAAGTTTTGTTCCTGTCTTGTTGCGGTTCACCACATGGTTGCATGAACACAAGAGAGGATGTTAGGCCAAGTGGGACTCACTTCACTGTGATGGGGAAACTGCATTTTTAAAAAGTCTGTTTGTCCCAATTTGAATTCCTCTCTTCTACACATGGGTGAATAGAATAGTACAAGGTTTTCCAGAAAAAAGTTGTGCCTGCCCTCTACAGTGATACTAACACTTTCCTGTTTTGAGTGGAAATAGTTATCCTGGGATTACAGCAATCTTTTTCATAGCTGCCTTATACTGTGGCTCCTCGTCATGCTCTGTTGACCAGCATTTTCAAGCTTTCCTGAGCTATTTCCAACTGGAGAGTTCCCAGCTTTTTCCAGAAAATGTTATCATTAGTTCATAAGTGCATGACCTATTACACTTCTTTTACTCTTAATAGTTTGTTCAGTTCTTCATTTATGACAGTTTGATCCTTAGCTGTACTGGCAATGCCCCAAATTCTCATCAAAAAGTTTGATGAATGCGTTCCTGTGCATTCCTATCATTGTGCCAAGACCATTCATGAAAATAGTTGAAGAGATCAGTCCAAAAGCTAATCCTTTCACTAGAGAACAAGAATGTTTTTGCTTCCACCTCCGCTGTGGTAATCCCCATTGTGCATTTGTGACAAAACTGCATCTTTCTCTTGACTCCAGCACTGACGCAACCTCTTCGCATAATTCTTGAAGTTGGCTGCAGCTTTTAGTACTTATGGGCCTGGCTTTCAACTTCTGCTGTGACTGTCACAGGATGCTATTTCCATGGCTCCACCAGAGAGAAACCTAAATTGACACAGGCCCTTCAGGACAGATCAGCAATCAGAAAGATATTGCAGCTAGGCCAGATAAGTTTTTTTTCCCATACATTTATGTTTGTTGGTCACCTGCAGAGTTCTCAGGTGAGAAACCATCATGGGATGGTCTTTGTCCATCATAGAGCAACTGTTCATGGGCCTTAAAAAATGCCATAGAGCAAGTGTCAGCATCTGTGCATGCCTCTCTGTGTGTGCTTATCCAGCTCTTCTCTGCTTCTCCTCCTCCCTGATCTCTCCTTTAATAAATTGTGCTTAGTGTGACTTCTCTTATCCATACTCTAAGGATACACTGTTGAAAGTTAATGTCAAATGGATGGTGCTGCCATTGCCTCTGAAGAAAAGTGTTTTCTATCAGGTCATATGCTATTCAGTCCTGAAGGTCCTTCCCACTCCAAGTATAACAAGGAGATTAAAGTATCACCAGACTTCTTGTCTCTCGGCCCAAGACAGGACTTTAACCCATTCCTGTACCTATAAACTACACTTAAAGGCAAAGACACAGCAAGTTTGCAAGTTTAGAAAATTCTCCCATGTTCTTTGTACAGTCCAAATCTGGTTTCCATTTCCCCTCTGCCTTTGGCACTGCAGCCAATGCCATGTGCTTACTGAAAAATCTGTTACAGTTTTTGTTCTGTTTTATCATATTCCTACTGTGTTTTTAAGCACAGAAGTTCTATACTTATTTTGCCTTTTCTCTTTTCTGTTCATATGACTGCCATTTGTTTTAGGGCAGTTGGATTTTCTGAAAGAAGTTGACTGGAAAGTTTTCACAATAGCCCTACAATTCTCCAGTTGTAGGATGCAGTTTTTCTTTGACAGATCTCTTTTGATGATGGATCCTTCTCTCCAGATTAGGAGGTTCTCTTCTTATTTTTGCTATCCTTTTTTTGAGATAGGGTTAGCTGTGAACTTCTTCTCCATACAACATTCTGACACAATTTCCTGATAACTGTATGTACTTTAGTTCAAAGATAGTCTAGGTTTCCTCCACATTCAAATCCTAGAAATTCTCAGACCACTTTGGGTCACTAGCTGTTTCCTGAAAATAACTGAAGTTTTTCTTTAATTATTTGTAGTTTTAGTTTGTTTTTCCTTCTCCTGAGTTTAAGGTGATTCAATCCACCTTTCAAGCTAAGGCTGCTTCTCTGAACAGCCTGTCATTTACTCCAGTACCCACCAAAACCAAATCTACAATAACATGTCCTTTTGCTGGTTCCACAAGAGTAGCAGTGAAAAAAACCTGTCAAGTCCCCCTGCCAGGAACCTCTGGTCTCTACCATTATTGGTAGAATTTGTTCTTTGACATATTTCTGGAAAGTTACAGTATCTCACCAGAGTACAGTGCTCAGAAATGTTTGTGTCTCTATTAGCCTTACATAGATCTTTATTCATACTGAAATATGACACCAGCTGGTAGACCATTTTTTTTTTTCCTATTTCCACTTGAAATAATGATGACCAGATAGTCACAGTTTTGGTCTTGTTGAGCCATGTTAGTTCTCTCTTAATATACACGGTTACTTACGTTGTTTATTGTTACTTGTGTTTTTGTGGAATAGCAAGTACTCCTAGCAGCTGTGTGTTGATCATGACACCTATTCCAACCACAGTCAGACAAGGTTTGGGGTATTCCTGCAATGATATATTTGATGTCTTGCACCAGATGTTCTGGTTTCTTCATTTTTGTAATGTCCAGTCCTTTCTGTACAGACTTTAATTTCTACTTACCATTGGCTGTACCTGTCACTATCATCTGTCTGGCTGGTGTTCCCATCCTTATGCTCTGTCCATCTAGCCTCTCTGTTGTTTCAGCTGTAATACCCTCCTTTATCTGTGGACTAGAACCAGACATGGAGACCATGTCCATCACCTTCAACCCTTGCTCTTTGATTTATAAGAAAAAGCTTTTCTTTTCCATTGTCACAGATGGTCAATTCCTCTTTCCTGAACTCCTTTCCTGTATAGCTTCTTAAGAAACCCATCTTGGAAAAAAGGGATGTTTTTGACTCAAATAATCCAAAGAGTAGTCCATCAAGCCTTAGCCAATCTTTGCTGGGATCAGAAAGGGAAGTTCAGTATCAGGGTACTTGAATGACCATAACTTATGATTTAAAACAAACTTAATTGAAAGGAATTATATTGACATAATCTTGTTTGTTTGTAAACAAGATGTTTAGATTCTTTTCCAAATCCATGGTGGCTGCTGATTCTGTATAAAGAATGATGCAGTTTGTTTTTTTGGAAAAGTCTTGCATTTACTTAGACTTATATTCAGTAATTTGAGGTATGGACAGCTAAACAAGCTGCCACATGTGTGCAACAGTTACTCTACTTCTGCAAGTTCACACCTGAACTTACTTTACAGTAACAAGCTTATCCATCTTAGCTGCTAGTGTAATACTGGACATATTTCAGTGCGTATCCCAGAGGGCTCAAAAATAGGCTTGGACTCTTGAGAGGTATAGGAACACAGCTAGATAAATATTAATTATATTTTTTAAATTGAATTATGCAACAAGTTGGCTTATTTCTATTGGAGTCTCATGGAGATGTGGCCTTCATACTTTAAAACAGGGTTTGAAGAGATTATATCATAAGTAAAAATGGTAACAAGCTCAAGTGGAGACCTGAGAAAGTTTTAGTGTCAAATCTCTTTGCCCTGTCCTTCCTTGGAGACATAACATCCATGATTATGACATGAAACTGCAGGTGTTCTGGCAACTCTTGTTGTTGGAAATTTCATTTTGACAAGGTCCCTGTATTACACATACAAATTACAGTGGTCTTTGAGAGATTTCAGGTATCACACTCATTGCCCAAAATTCAGAACCAGCTTTGCCTCATAATTTTTGGTGAATACCAGAAGCTAAATTTTCGAAGATTTCATTCTTCCTTAATAACAAAACAATGCCAACAAAAAACTGCTTAGCAGCAGCCCAGTCCAAAGAAATCTTATACGACCAGACTGAATACTAGTCAGACAGAAGTCAGTGTTTCTGCAACAGCCAGGTTATAAAGTGCTTCAGCCTCAGTTCTGGTGACAGAGATGTCTTGGATTATAATGGCAAAGTACATAACGGTAGCACAACTGGCTCAACTAGTCACACTATGTTTATTTTTCTGTCAGTGACTGGAGTATTCATAATGTTTTTCATGAGTAACGCTACATGTCAGTCAGAAGGAGCTTAATTGTGGTGTGTAGCTCAAGCTCCATTTGAGTTATGGGCCTGTCACAATGTTTACTAACCCCTAGTTTGACTTTATCAGTTTTACACAGGAAGGGAGAAGATAGAAGAAAGGTGACATTTCTGAAACCAGGCATCTGTTCAGTGGCTGGTTTTTAATGCCACTTTACCTAGCCCACAGAGCTCAATGCAGCCAGAAAGACAGTGTAGTCACCCCCATCAGGATGGCCCAGAGCCAGTAGAGAGGTCCTTTGTCACCTCTGTCCATCCTCAATTTTCTAATCCAGAAAAAGGTGAAGTAGACAGAAGGGATAAGCAACCAGGGGCTGCTGCCTTTCAGCTCCAGTGACAACCAGCTGGCACAAATGGGGCCATGCAAGGCCCCAGGTAGGGCTAAAGATGTGCTGCCTGGCACCAGGAAGAGCCATCAGTGAGAAATAACATGTCTGAGTGTCCTGGTTTGAGCCAGGATTAAGCCAATTTTCTTTTTACTGACTTTTTTTTTTCTTCAGTAAGCCCTCTTTTAAGTAGCAGAAACTTTTCCAGCTAGTGGACTGATAACCATGGAATGTTTATGTTACTGCTGAGATGCCAAGGTCACTTTGCTCTTCTTGTTCAATCTGTGGCCTCAGATGCTACAGGAGGAGAAGTGTCATATCTGCAACCCTCCTGTAGGGAGGAGTAGACTAGACAGACAGCAAAATTGACCAAAGTATTCCATTCCATATATCTACATAAGCTTGGTGTAAGGTATGGAATCACACAAGTCAAGCCCCTTTCTGCTCCTTCCTTTCTCTTCTGTGCAGTGTCCAGGGAGGACTCCATCTCTCCATCACCATTGATCCCCAGGCCCATGCATTCCTGACCCTCCTCTCTCTTGCCTCAGCTCCTGTCTGCTCTGCTGCTCTCTCTGGCAGCTCTGGGACGTTTGGGAACTGCTCACAGCTCAGGACATACCCTGGGAGTTGCTGGGGGTGGGGAGAAGTGATAGGGGTGTTGCACATTCCTGAACACATTTGTATATAATATATCTTTTCTGTTATTGTTAGTATTTAATTAAAGCTGTCTAGTTTAGTTTTCAATTAGGGAAGTCTCTCTCCTTTGTTATCTCTCTCCTTCCCTACCTGGGTGAGGGAGGAGGGGATCAAGAGCATTATTGTTGCTGGTTCAGTTGCTGATCCTGAGTCAAACCGTGACACTGGGCAGCTGCTTGGCCATGCAGAAGCAGGGCTGGTGCAGCTCTTGCTGCATATACTGAGTGACTTGAGGCTTGACAGCATCAAAGCTTTCAGTATGTGAAAAGCTGACTTATCTGGCTGCTTCTGAGCCAAAACTTGCAAAATCATGTCTTGTTTTTTTCACCACCAATGTAGCTAGGAGTCTTCACTGGATGGAGGCCAAAGAGACTCTTTAAGTATTTGCAGTATTTGTATAAACCAGAATATTACAGATAAGTGGCTAGAAGTTATCTCAGTCCATCCCATGTCAGGTACCTGTTTCTATTCTGTTCAGTTAGCCACATACTGAATTTAAAAAAGAAAGCAAACAACCCTCTTACATACTGCAGATTATAGGAGCACAAGTAGCCCAACAGACACAGGATTCTGCCAGAATGACCAGAAATTCCATTTTGATCTTACCGCTTAAAAAGCCAAGAAAACCCCAGAGGAGAAAGAGGGAAATCTTTTTTCAGCCTGTGTATACATTGCAAGTTAAGGGCTGATTTGGGGATTTTAAGTAATTTGCTTGAAGTGGGATTCTGTCTAAAAAAAATTTGGAAAAAATGAGACAATGAAACTGTGAAAAGCAGCGTATTCAAAACTGAGAAGAGGAAACACTTTCTCACAGGGTGTGTAATTACACTGACAGGATCCATGGCTGCAGGAAGCTGTTGAGCTGAGAATTTAGCACTATTCAAGGAAAGGATTTGTGTTTGTATGTGGCCAATCATAATTTCTTGTAGACAGAACTAAGAAGTGAAAGGTACAGACAACCCAGAGCACAACTGCCTTCTGCAGCATTTCTTGGAATGCTTGCAGCTCTTCTTGGAAAACTTTTATGCTGACTAGCTTCAAAGACAGACTAGGAGTAGCAGGACCTCTATGGACCAGTCTGGCTCTGTAAGGTGGACTTCACAGTGAAAACCCAAATGCAGAGTCTTGTGCATGTGGAGAAGAAGGAGGTATGAAATACAGCTGAGTTTGTGATTAGTGAAGTGCAAGAAAGAAAGAAAGAAATAGTATCTGTACTCAATTCTAAGTTTGTAGTGACAAAGTGGTTGTATTTAGAGGCAACAGCACAGAGCAGAGACAAGGAAGGGGTGGTTCCATCAGCATGAGCATCTTTCTTAGCCCTGGGGCGCACCAGCAGCAAGCAAAGGCAGGGAGAGGCCTGGGAGCAGTCATCCCCTGCTTGACTGCTACCATACTACAGAACTTCATAGGTTTGGACACAGGGTTAGGTCCTGTCTGCTTCTCCTTTCCATTCCACAGTCTTCCTTGGTCCTGTTCCCCACATGTAGTTTCAAACTGTTCCTGGTAAAATTGCTTCATTTGGACCTGGTCTTAAAAACTTTTGTTAGTGGACATCTTATGAGTTAAATATTTAGTCTAGTGAGCTGTGGAATTGAGGGTTGGGTCCTGCCTGGACTTGGCTGTGGAGTATCTGCTTCAGAGATGCTCCACAAGGGTGCAGCAGCCTGCCTACACTGATTATAGGACCTTTAATGGTCTGACAGCTGATTGTAAACTGGGAGGGGTCTAGAGGAGCTTTGTTCTTCCTTCTCCCCAGTTAGTTTCACCCTCCTGCTTCCCATGTGCTCCACATTTTTTCCTCACAGCACTAGGCCTTTTCTCCAGCACCTTCATCCTAAATGCCATGTGCAATGAGCCAGAATGAAGGATCAGTGCTGCTGGGAGCCACATGTACCTCCCCATCTGCAGCCCCAACCCCAAAGCCCCACATCTCCCTCCTCATCTGGCTGTGGCTTAGATAGAGGTTGTGCACAGCTCTGGAGCTGGCCTTGTCTTTTCTCCCAGAGGGTTCCATCAGCTGTTCTACAAACAGGAGTACTTGAGAGGGAAGAGCTTTCTTGCTATGGGTAGGGGTGGGCAATACCTGCCCCTGCACTACTTCCTGTGAGAGAGAGAAAAGTAGTAATGGTGAACTGGACAGTATCAGGAGCCACTGGACATAAACTAAGATTTTCACAGAGTGCTACATGGACAAAAAATTAGTTTTAAGTGGTAAAAAGAGTCAATGTGATGGAACATCCCAAGAATAGAACATGAGCTTTTTATATTTTGTAGTCCTGAGTAACTCTGTGTCACAGTTACAGGACTTTAAGGAAACCATGACTTTTCATTTCTTTTTCTTTTTCTTTTTTTTTTTTTTTTTAATCTTGCTTGAGCATTGCAGCCAATAGCTTTCAATTAACTTCTTTTACTGCTCCCATCAGTTGCTGGCACCTAAACAGAAGGATATTTAATTTTGCTGAAATGTGAATGGCAATTTGGTAGGAATAAAAAGTCAAAGTGAAGCAAAGGCTTTTCAGCCTCTGGCACATTGGGAATATTTTATTGATGCAAGGGGTCTCTGAATTCAGCTGTCAAAATGATACAGTGACTATTATGATATTTCTTATACAAAGATGGGGGGCAGTTTGCAGGGCTCTGGAACATGCAGTGGGCAGGTAGGCTGACATGGCTGCTGGGTATCTGCAGGCTTCTGAAAAGTCTTGTGCACTAGAGGGTTTGTGAGGGTTTTAAGTGAAAAGAATGCCTTGAAATTGTTTTCTACAGATTACAGGACTTGGTCATAGGTTCACTGCAGTCACTAGAGAGACTCCCACTGATTTCAGCATGCTCTGAATCAGCCCTGCTCCCAGAATCAAAAGCCCATTCTAAAATTATGTCATCTCTTACTACGAAAATGTTAGTGGATTATATGGGGTGAGCTCAATTCAGCCTATGACTGTCTTCAAATACACAGCACTTCTCATACTATGCCTTGAAACGAGAATCTCCACGTGTACAGACATGCTTCTTGGACCTGATCTGTCCCTAGGAAAATAATAGTTTGAAAAGCCTTCATGAGCTTTAATTAAGAGAGATTCTCATGTTAAGGGAATGTACACTTGCAACAGCTAAGAAGAGGCAGAGGCAGGGAAAGAAGGTGGATGGAGCAAAAGGCAGAGAAATAAAAGGATGCTTATGAAAATTGGAGGGAAAAGAAGCATTACTCAGTTTCAGGTATCTCTCTTTTTTAATCCATAGTAAAGTTTTCAAATAAAACACTAGTGCAGTGTTCAATTAGAAAAATATTTTACACAGCATGAAATTATTTTACTTACAAGAACGTATGTCTATAATTACATTAAACATGATTTTCCTGCACTTTCCCCAGCTGTTAGAAAAAGAGAGTAACTGATACTCTGGTCAACTGAAACCAGGTGTGTGAGTGTCATGGGTTAAAAGAAGGTGTTTGGATTAACTTTGTAACTACACTACTAAATAGAAGAGTGCCCTTAAAAAGACCACTGTTTCTGAAGGAGAAATATCTTGCCTTTATGCTGAAAAATATTTTCATAATCTTACCTTTATCTGAGAGAAATATGATTAAATAGTGAATTATAAACTGAAGCACTATTGTTTAGAACTCTTTTTTTTTTTTTTTTTTTTTTTTGCAAGGCTGCCAAAGTTGATAGCATTGCTGCACATACACTCAGAAGGAACCCCTTTTAAGTAACCTATTTTGCACTAGATCACTCTTCAGTTTTTCTTTTATTAAAAATAATAGGAGTGGTCAAAATAATTCCTTTTATTATTCTCTTGATTTCTTTGGAATTTTGCCAAGAATTGAGTTCTTCTTGGAAAACCTAAAAACTTGATAGGAAATACTATCATTTAATTAATAACAATAGTATTATGATACTTACAGAAAACCTCTAATGTTGTTAGGAAAAAAGCTCCTTCGTACCTCTTTGAATGTGAAGAGACTCTAAAATTGGGTGTAAATGAGAATCAAAATTACAGTTATAGTACCTCATGTCCCACTTGAGCTTTCCGAATAACTTTGTGAATTGCCTGGAAACATTGGCTGAGCTGCACAAAGAACAGGAAGAATCATCAGAATTAGAAGAATAGTGAAGAGAATATTAAGCCAGGCACTTGAGGAGAACTGAAGTTTTATTTTTAGCTTTTTAGCTGTAAAGTTTTATTTCATAAGCCACTTCCTTTGGATGGGCTTGGCACACCTTTTGCAAGTGATGGCTGCATGTGCAGCCCCCTCCCCTTTTTAGAGCAATGAATGAAGTTGATAGTCAAGATCTATTTTTAGTAGCTATGCACTCAGAGACATGCATGTGTTGTCACTTTCTTTTTACCTTTGGCACATTCAAAGCCTCTTCTTTAATCCCAAAACATGGGAAATCAGATTCAATTTGCAGCATTTAGTGTGCTTTGTGTTACTGCTGAAAGGGGCATCTTCTCTGTGCTAATAGGTTAAAATGTAAACTAAGCTTCTGACAGTCCTTCAGAAATATTCATTGGGCACAGTATAAATTGACTTTTGATCTGTGTTGCACCTGTCTACAATCCATTCTTTTGTGTGTGTGTGATTAAAATAGCTCTTGTTTTCTCCCCAGGAAACCATTAATATCTCCCTTTCTTTCGGGAAGTGTCTTCAACGTCTTCCCCTTCTATTTCTCCCAGTGCTTCACATCATGTCCCAGTGCCCGCAGTCTCAGTGTGGAGAGCTGGGTGTCACAGTCTACTTCAGAGGTACTAAAACCAGTGCTGGATGGTTCCACTCACTCCAGGCTGGTGCAGACTTTTTCCTGAACATAGCAGTTCAGCAATCCTTCTACTGTCTAAATGTACTGCAAAGTAGGAGTCGGTGAGATACTGAAATGTAGATGTGGTACATGGTAGTACCAGGCACTCCTGCTTGCCTGGGAGAAATTCTGGCTCTTCTCCAGGAGCCAGGGTGTTGGTACAAAGGCTCCAGGGAAAGACTTGCTTGCAACCATTCTCATGTTTAATATGGAGAAGCGTTTCCACATGTTACAGTCAGACACTGCAGCTCCTAGCATCTCAATGTTTTCTTAATTTTAAACACCCATCACTTAGATCAGCAGGGAGACCTAACCATAACTGTAGTCATGGTGAAAAGCTGCATCACACAATTCCTGGTTGGTGAACAGCTTACAGTGTGAAGTGCAGGTCAGTGTATGCTACCTGTGTATGTGACCATCAAGTTTTGCTCCTGTTTGCAAAACGTGGAAAGCTCAGCTGCTGCAGCAGTGCTACTAATTTTTCAGCCAAGCTTCCAGAGACTTCAGTGCTCTTTGGAATTTGGCCCCTCCTCTGCAATTCAGCTGTAAATAATTTTTTCTATCCAAACAACTAGCCAAGCAGGGCATTGTTCAGGTCTTGAACTTGGTCCTGGCACATCTCATAGAATCATAGAATGGTTTGAGTTGGAAGAGACCTTAAAGATCATCTCCCTTGGCTGTGAGAAGCAGCACTGCACATTGCTCCTCTCGAGCTTCCTCAGAACTTCAGAGTGTTTCCAGATGGATGGAGGGCTGCCATGGTGCAGCAAGGAGAGAGACTGCATGCAGAAGGCAGACTCATGAGTCCTCTCCACCACCCCAAAAGACATGGCTGGCTTTAGCCTTGACTATTGCAGCTTTTTAAGAAGGACAGCCTTATATGAGACTTTATAAGGGGCTTTGCTTTGTCTGATTCATTATTTGTTCTGTGTTAAATCAAATAGACCTGTCCTCCAAAGCTGGGCTAGCAGCTCCCTAAACCTTTCTGACAGCCAGGCGTGGCAATTGTTAAAAAGAGGCAGTGATTTACTGCCCGTCGCTGCCTTCGCTGCCTGCTGCCATAAATTCAAGGACTGTAGAAGTCAAACATGAAGGCTTAGGAAAAGTTGAGTGACCTGTGTTAGATGTGTAGATGCAGTGGACAAATCCCAGTCTGCCTTCTAATATTCCCTATTGTGCTTAGTGCGTCCAGAACCCTAGGCTTTACATTTTGATCTATTTAGGTATCCTTAGGATCCACCCTGAGTGTGTGAACACACAGTGAGTCTAATTAGATAGCATGTATTGAATAGCAGGCCTTAGCAGGCTTCTTGCTAAGTTGTGGGTTTTTTTCTGGGAGCCAGTTAAATCACATGTAATTCCTGAGTCCTAGCTCATTTATAAAGTACATTTCCAGTTCTTTTTTTTCTTCACTGTAACAAAATGTGATCGATCCTCAATTACTAGAAATCATTTCAGCTCCACTCACTTTAGTAGAGCTTGACAGGCTTATCCCTGCTGAAAATCTGGCTTGTTAGTCTCTGACCTGTACATATTTTGCTGAATTTCCTCTTTCCTTTCCACTTCTACACTTTTTCCTTCTAGACACTTTTTCCAGTGCGTTGCATCCTTCTCTTAGGTTTCTGAAAACAACCTTCAGCATTTTCTTGTTTCCCCTTTCAGTCTCTCCCCACAGCTCTCGTAAGTGTTTTCCCTCCCCTTGAGTTGCTTGTGGAGGGAGCCCAAAGTCTCTGTGGTGCACAGAAAAATACAGAGAGAGAGTTTGGTGCAAAAGGAGATGTATGAATCACATTGTATGTGCAGGTGACATCATTACACAACAAAACTTGTATTTTTGCTTATATCCAGATTTTTGTAAAAACCTCAGTTTATGCCAGCATTTTATGGTGTTCCTGTTTCTTTTTTTTTTTTTTTCTTTTTTTTTATAATAAGGGTTGTTTTTTTTTTACCTTGTAGTTATTCAGTATATAAGAGTTAGTTGATGATAGTGTCCACAGGAATTAATTTTCCCTGAACTTAGCACAGGGAACTATGTTAGATAGACAAGGAGAGGGGACAGTTCTGTTCCTTATATCCATGATACTCAGAAAATGACCAGAATGGGAAACTTGGATATATCAGATGAAAAAGTGCTAACTGCATCATTCAGGCCTTGTGGACAAGCTGATCTGTGGGACATGCCTCCCTAGCACATGACTCTCTGGTCAGATGCCTGGATGAACCAGCCACCCAATATTATACCTTTCATTCCTTTGAATATACTCAGCCAGTACACCCCATGTACTGTGATTTTACTTCTTGAAGTCCCCCTTGGTTTAGATTCAATAGCATGATATGGTTAAAGTGAAGAAAGCACAAGGCAAATGCAAAGGTAAGAGAGACAGACTCTCACTCTGCAAAAATAAAACCTTAATCTGAATCTGGAAAAAAATACCTAAGTGTGCATGCAATTTTACTTGCTTGAGAAATCCCATTAAAATCAGTCAATTCTCTACACAAATGAAGTCACACCATGCTGTTTGGCAGCAACAGACAGTGCTGCTGGGGCACCTTGCCTTTTAAAATATGAAAATGGAGGAATAAAATTGGCAGGAAGGTGTTGGCTGAGAATTAGGATAAAAAACCCCTAATATTTGACCTAATAATTCCAAAGAAGACATTATTTGTATGTTTTCTCCCCCAAACTTGTACACAGTTACAGGAAACAAGATGCTAAAGTCCACCAAATAATATTTAATCTTTATATTTGCTTGCAATGCTTGTCTCTTGTCCCATTCTTACTTTGTTAAAAAGTTTTTCTCTTTTTGTACGTGCCTGTCCTGGGAGAGTCCCTGTCTTTGCTTAGACACGATGCAAATAACATAATGCCTGTATCAGTAATATTAAAACAACCTCAGTGAGAAATGCTTTTTTTTTTTTTTTTATGTTGCTCTGTTGTGAAAAAGACTCAAAGTTTCCAACTCTAAAGCTGATTTGAAAGACTCCTGAAACGACGTGTTTAATTTTCTGCAGTTGCTCTGTCAAGACAATTAGGGATGTTTTTGCCCTGGGGGATTCAATCCAACAAAAAACCCCTGTTATTTTTTTTTTCCCCCCACTCTGACAGTGACTTAATTCCATGCATGATCCTTGTTAGTCAGTTTTTTCCTTGTCAGGAAAGTCAGGGCTCAAGAGAGCTGCCCCGGTGTCGTGGCTTGTTCCAAGGATTGGTTTCCCCCCGCCGCTTTAGCTTCTCATTTTGAGATGACATTACACTCAGTGCTTCTCAACATCACATGCCCAGTGTCTCTGGGTGCCCTTATAAACCTTTACACAAAGTAATTCTAACATTTGTTGTGCAAGGCAGCTTTTAGCTCTTTTTTTGTCCTTCAGCCTTCCTTAGGAGCTTGAAGGGAGAAGGAGAGAGAAAAGCAATCTTGCCATGGCAGGGAGGTTTATTTCTTATATTCCTACTGCTGTTCCTCTTTATATCAAAGGGTCAGCTGATCACCTTATCTGGACTTAAAATATTATTCTCCCCCAGATCAGGTTGGCAGCAATTTCTGGCTGCCACCTTTAGGATTTTTTGCTTTGTTGGTTTTGATTTGGGTGCTCTCCCCTCTTTCTACAGGACAGGGCTGGGTCTGTCTGCTGGACTTCTCTCGACTCTCTTCTTCCTTGAGACTGCAGAGGTCTCGAGTAGCAATGATTTTTCATCTTTCCTGTTTTCCATCTGTGGCACATAGTTCAGTCCTCTGGGTATGTATAGTACTGGAGGCTCACTTTCATCTTTGAGCTTAATATACTGGTGTCCAGGTGAAATTTAATGGGCTGTGCCACACAGGGGGTCAGAGTAGGTGATTGAGTTGTCCCCCCTGGCCTCCAGCTTTATGAAGCCTGCCTAACTGATATGATATAATAAATCAGGAGAAACAAATGAAATGAGAGACCACAGTTTCTCCTACACACACACCTGCTGACCGTAAAAACCTGAGGAGAGAGGGGCTGAGTGATGAAGGGATACAGCAGCCTTTTGCAGATGAGTTGGCAGTTCAAATCCAGCCGTGGATGACTAGAAGTTTTTACTGAGTGAGGGATTTGTAGCAGCCTTTGTGAAATCAGTGTGGTGCCCTCTGTCCATTGCCCAGTAAGCATAAAAAACTCAGCACCCTTTCAATGTAGATCCTATGAAGTGGTGTAGGATGTCCATTTTAGAAGTTTTATTCAGCTCAGTGTAGGGGTGATTTTCCCTATGTTGTTGATTGGTTTGGGGGACAAACAAGGGGGTTTGGCTTTCAGTAGTGCCAGCTTCCCAGAAGCTTCAAATTCTAACTGAGGCCTGCTGAGTCACACTGCCACACAGAGAACATAATAAACACAGACACTACAAAGCACCTTGTCATGTTAAAGTCAAGTTCTTAATTTCTTTTGTTTTGAATACTTTCACCATGAAAACCATCTTCATGGATATTTTCTCCTGAAAATATTAAAAGCAAAATAAATAATTGAAACAAACCCACAGCAATTATTTTCATTTTCAAACAAAGTTAAAAATTTACAAATCCCACAGACAACTTCTCACCAGGAAAAAAGGATAACAGTGCTCATGCTTTTGCCCTGGAGCAGTCAGCTAGTCCATGCAACTTACCTAAGAGTCTGAAGTAACAGTATAAAAACAGACAGTCTAACACTGTCCAGCAGACATTCATAGGACATGAATAGTCACAGAGATAATTCATCCATCCCCTGTCTTGTCTCTGGCTTTTTCCTGGGCCTTGAGATCCTGTAACTTTTCATCTACCCAACAAGGTATCACAGGGCCCATGGGAATGCTGACAGGCCTCCAGCCTGTTCCCTGCTTATTTCACAAAAAACAAAGGCTGTTGTGGAGGTGACAACCTGTTTTGACTGTTGTCTTTCCTTAGGACACTTTGAAAGAACTGGGAACACTGAACACATCTACAGAAGCAATGAGACATAGAATCATAGAATGGTTTGGGTTGGAAGGGACCTTTAAAGGTCATTTAGTCCAACTCCCCCTGCAATGAGTAGGGACATGTCTGCAAATATATTGTACTGCATATTTTGGCACACCTGGTAGGGTGGGTGAAGGGGTTTATGAAGGGGCCTTCACCTAGAATTAAAAGAAGCTCTACTTAGCCAGTCAGGTTGGACCACCCATCTAGAAAACAGGTCATTTTTATGGATACAAATAGGCTGGAATTAAATTTTCAGCATGCAGTTGCTGCTATCCTCATTTCTTAGTTCAAGAGCTCATTTTCCAATGTTCTGCCAGAGCTGGTATCTTTAAGGGGGATTTCTGGACCCTGGATTTTCTGTTTACTCAGAGCAGTTTCAAATACATTTCAGTAAAGTAGTCATCCCCTATCAAAGATAACAATTTAGTATGTAAAATTTGAAGAAGGCCACTTCTTAATTTGCTAAAGCTTTTGTAACCTTGGGTAGGGAAAATGGTCCAACTAGATCTACCTGGTTTATTAATATATGCAGACCCATGAAATATCTGACCTTAGATGTCTGCATTACACTTACTTATATGGCTAACACTGTGTTCTTTTACCTACTCAGACTACAGTACAGAAATTAACCCACAAAGATGCAACTCAGTGATTCCCTAGACATTTTCTCTATCAACTCAGTAATAGAATAGGCCACTGCATGAATCAGCTGTCCTTGTGAGTCACTGTCTGTGAATCACAGAGATAACACAAAAGCTGAATGCAACACCACCACCAACTATAGCCAAGTACATTCTCAGCAGACTTTTAGTTCTTAAGGCGTGTCGTCCAATTAGGTTTCATCTATATATCTTGCAGTCTTCTGCTGCAGCAAAGGCTTTGGGGGGCATTGGAGTCAAAGCAGCTAAGCGGGTACTGGCAAACCCCTCTTCCCCCACCCCCCAAAGTGGCTCTATCCTTGAACTTGAGTCATTCCCCAGGCGCTGGCAGGCGGCACGTGCAGGGTTTGCACAATAGGTGCTTCAGCCCTGGCACGCTGCAGCTGTGCCTCTTTGGTCCACAGGTGTTCAGTTTTATGTCGGCTGGCCCGCCAGCTGCAGCCAAATCTGCCTATTGTCTCCACTCGGGGCTGCTGGGGGCGAGGAGGGGAGCGTGGCAGTTGTTGCTCTGCCAAGGGGAGAGAGCAATTCTGCCATTTATCCTCCCCCAGCCGGCTCGCCCCTCGGAAGACCCCAACCCCTGACCGGGCAGTGGGGCCTGAACAAGAGAGCTTGTCCTGCCCCTGTCTCGGGTGGTAGGTGATGGCTTTATGGGCACAGGTGCCATTGTGGTGCTGAGCCTTTCCCCACAGAACACCTGCTGCAGGGACCCCCACGGCTCAGTGATATATATGCAAACATGAATCTCATTGACCAAGAGTTGAACTCTAGTAAAAATCACTTTATGGCCCTCTTTATGACCATTGCAATGAATCCAAATTTCTTCTGGCTTCCCTCCCCCGCCCCCTCCGCCCCCACCTCAGGCAAATAGGTCCCAAACAGCAAAACACTTTTCTCTCAGCCTGAAACCCAGCTCTCAGCTCACAGGCTCTGAGAAACCACACGAAGGTAAATCCCGACGTGGCTGAGCGCCTGTCTTCCCTGCCAGTTTAACAGGCCTGTATTTGAGAAGAGCATATTGTGGTAATATGTACTGAAGACGTGCATTTGGCAAGAGCTCAGGAAGTCTGAACGTAAATTTGAGACAGAGAAAAACAATGTAAAAATTATTGCTATTACTGAATTTCCACTTTCATCCCTAATACTTACCACAAGCCTCGTTTGAGCTAGGGTCCATATTTCAAACAGATTTTCTTTTTTCTTTTTTTAAGAGAACAAGTTGTAAGCAAAAAAATACTGGGAAATAGATTCTCAAAACAACTTGACTGATTTGCAAACCCTGTTCACCTATTTCTGTATCTTTCTAATTAAAACCAGTGAACTTTGCCAGCTTTTCTTCCTGGAAGGATGAAAGTGTTAATGGAATTAGGAGAAATGTTACCAGTTAAGATGTCTTTGTTGTTATATATGTCTTTCCCCATCAAAACATGTTTTATAAAGACACCAAAGTTACCACAGTTTTTTGATGGGTGTTTTGTCTCCTCGGAATACTACTTACCTTTGAGTTGCATTTCTCTCTTGCAGTACAGAGTCTGCTGTGGAAATCACACCGTTCTTGCTGCATCCATGAATCAACAGGCAGGCACACGCTTGCAAAGCCACTAGGACGAGTTAATGCACAAACAACCCTCAGGCTTGCACCTCCCATTTCCAAAATGCCCAGGTCTCGCTTATTTTTATTGTTCACGTGCAGGTGATTCCTTAGCATGCAGGTTCCTTGATTTCTGGTTATCCTTTTCTTTCCATTCTTTCTGGACTTAAAATATTACGCTTTGTAAGACAGCGTCGTCCGCTCCTCTGTTGGAGTAGAGATGCTTCATTTGTTCTGTTCATTTTATGAGAGGAGACTTTGTGAGCATTTTCAGTGAGAGCTGGCTGCTTGGGGAAAGTTGACAGCCTGAAAACTGAATTCATCTCCCTATTTACAGAGCTGGTCAAACAGATGCAGTGTCAGCGAAGAGAACAAGTGTCTGTACAAGTATCTGAACGAAGGGGGTTTCTTATGGACGACGGTTTCACACAGGCTGTTCACAAAAGGCATTTATTTTATGAACTCACTCTCTTCTCAAGCACTGTAGCACTACTGTGTATACATGGGTTACATCCTCTGAGGAGCCTTTCTGAAATGTTTTATAGGAAACTCCAGTTAAAAAATCGTATCTTAAGGGGTTTTTTTATATGGCAACATGAGAGCTTAGTGTTTCGTATGGGCAGTGAGTGCCATTACCCTGCCACTCATAAAGCACAGTGAAGAGAAAGCAAGTCAGTGAAGACACAGGTACTGTAGAGGGAATTGCACCTCCAGAAGCCTCTTTGCTGAAATATGTCCCTGCTCAGTGCTGGGGAAGGATGTGGCTACGTGCAGCCATACACTGACCCACAGGCTGGGGTTGCAGCCGGAGCAGGGGAGTGAATTTGCTGCATTCCCATCCCTGCCTCCACGGAGCCAGATCACTGTAGAGGTGGGAGTGGGCAGAGAATTTTTCAGCAAAGGACACTTTGCTCGACAAAACACTGACTTACCACAAACATGATCTTTTGTTGTAATTTACCACTGGCAGCAACTTTAATGGAGGCTATTTTGCCAAGTCCAGGGAAGGATTTCTGCTCAAGAGAGCAAGATCCATGCCAGCAGGGATGGCACAAGCACCTCAGGGTTACTCCCTACCCTGGGTTTCTGCCTGGGAGGGAGAAACTGGTGTGGCACCTCCCCAAGGTGTGAAGAGTCACATTCAAGTTCTTGCTTTCAGAACGATTTGATTTATTTTACAAAGATGGGAACTTTTAACATCCTGGTTACTGTCGCTGAGCAGAAAAAAAAATAAAGAGGTCTTAACAATGACAATAATTCATAAGTGAGTGTAACTGATTCAACAAGGGAGTTTTGCTTGAAGGGAGGATGCATTTTGTCAGCTCTGAAAAGTCCAGCTGTTCAGATCTCAGCCATCTTAATAATTAAAGGATGTGAATATCCTTTAATTTTTAATTCCCAGGAGCTGCAAGGGAGGCTCAATAACAATGCAGAAGTCAGGTTATCACTTTGGACAATGAATTCATGTAATCTGTATAAAAGCTAGTGTATGTGTATAGTAATATATATGTGCATAATGCTTTAAACAGCATAGAGAGTCAGTAAAGTGCATGCAGTTATGTCTGAGGTACCTAGAGATGTGATTGCAGCATCTGAGCTAACTTTAAGCTAAATTTGTAAACTTGTCCAAGACACAGTGCCTCTTCCTCCAGCACACCTTTGCAGTTAGTGCTCCCTGAACTTCATGCTGCTGCTGTTCCACTTGCAGTGGTGCATGGGGCAGTGTTTGGGACAGCCTGGATGTGTCTGTGCCTGTGGTCATATCTCTGATTGCAGTGGGAGCAATCAGAGCAGTTCCTGCTCTGAGGAGCTCACAGCCTGATTACAAAGGTGGGGAATAACACCAAGACCCCAAATACAAGGTCAGGAAAGAGAAAAAAATTATTTTCATATCCTGTGACAGTCTCTTCCCTGTACTGCTCCTGAGTGTGATCCTGGACAACTGTCTGTTCTGACCCTTTCCTCTCCTTCCCCATCTGTACAGTGACAGTGAAGGTGGCTTCCCTCAGAGCAACCATGATCTTTAATTTTTAGGGTATAGAAAGACCATCCCAGAACTATCTGGATATAAGTAACTGCCTCAGTGGATTAATTGTTCGTGTCATAGGGTGACCTGGCAGTACAGTATCTCCAGGAGGATGAGAATTTGGCTGGAGTGAAGATTGCCAGTGCTTCTCCCAGCAGATCCCAACTCAGGAAGACTTACAGAAACCTTGCTGTGGTTTCTGGGCTTTCCTTTGCTCTGCTTTGGATTCATTTCCCCAAAACATTTCCGAATTAAGTAATACCTTCCGCAAATGAACGTTTTTTCTGTGCTTTCATCCTAATTTGTGTGTTGGGTTGCCAGTTTGCTGTGTAGCAACTGATTGTGATGAGCTGATGGACTGGTTAGAATGGCCTCTTACTGACCTGGATGCCAGATCCAGAGTCCTTCAGCCCCCCTGGGGGATCTGTTTGGGTGGGTTTCCACCCTGAATACAGCATAAAGCAACACAACAAAAAAGTGTAAGGGCAGTTTTATCATCCTACATCATCCCAGGGTTTTCCCTAACTGTAGTTATCAGGAAATGATGTCAGTGTGTGTATTAGATGCCTAGCCTGTTTTGGCACCTTTTAAAAAAAACCCCAACATCTGCCAGAATACCTTTAACAATTTGGCCTTGGGTAAAGGCCAACATGAAGTCAGTTGGCAGAGTAAGAAGCTGTACCCAGGGCCCACTGAGTCCTAGGGTGATGGCTTAGCCATGAGACTGCTCTTCTACACCAGGTCTGTTGGCACCAGACAGTTCCTGTGTTTGACAGATAGTAAATCCAACCACAGAATTTTGGAGGAATTAAAACTGTTCATGAATGCACTTAAATTTAGGAATCTGTCCCAGCAAAACTAATGAGGGAAGGGTTCTGAAAATATCAAGAAAAAGCAATTCAACATTTTTAAAAATGGAAATGTGTTGCTTATGGAAAGCTGAAAAGTGTTTTGTCAGTCCTGAGATGAAACTTTCTTTTACTTTCTTACTTCAAGATGACCTTTAAAAAAACCAAGGCATTTTTTTGTTAAAAACAAGGGAAGGAGGACTTTAGAGGGATAAACATCCCAAAGCAAAATGACCCATTTTAAGTAAACCCAGAAGAAAATATTGAAGTTCCTCTGTTTCTGTATAAAAATCGTAAAGCCTCAATACATTGCAGATTGTCCTCCCCACTTCAGGTAGCTCCCTGTGATCTATCTATGGATTTTGCCAGGAATGTTTTTCAAGACCCTTCTCCCCTCCCTTGCACCACTTCCCTCAGGAATCCAGTCCTTTGCTCACCACCCTCCTCCTCTCCTGTGCTGACACTCAGTTTGTTTGGTTATGTATTTAAAAGCAGAGCAGTGTGACAAGCAGTTAGCTGCAGCTCGGAGCTGGAGCTTTTTGAAGCTCCCCCAAACAGATGCTGACTGAATCAACTCCCCTGGGATGCTGCAAGTCAGCAGAGTTTGCCATTAAGCTGCTGGGAGGTTCAAGTGAGGCTGCCCATGGAAAGAAGTTTTTTGTTTGCTGGGTTTTTTTTTAAAAAAAAAAGAAAGAAAGTCAGATCAGAACTGAAGCTGGGTAAAGTCAGACTGGAAACACTTCAGACAATTCCTGGAAAGTAAACAAAGGAAAAAGAAGGGAAAAGAAAAAAGATATAAGGAGAGTCTCACTGCTGGAAGCTGCACGTGGGGCACTCAGCCATGGTCCTGGTGGATGTGGGCAGATCATGCTGTAGGCTGATTACCTGGCAGAAAAAATACTGATTTTTTCAGGTGTTTCCCACTGAGAGACATTGGAGGCCAGCAATGCTTAGCTCTTGGATAAAGTCCATTTTTTTGAGGGCAGGGGAGTGTCGGGGTGCAAAGCTTCTGCAAAGTTTTAGCTGCACCAGGGAGGCCTGTGATCTTTGAGAGAGGCTCTCTCCCCAGGCATGGAAAATACATGCTGTCTGGTCAGCAAGGACTCAAAACAGGGGGAGAGCAGCCCAGGTAGTCCCAACTAATGTGGTGGTTATGCCCCTGTGCACCCTTGTCCACCAGATTTCATACAGAGCCTGCACACCCTGGTGAATGGAAGAGCTACTGCTAAGTGCAGATGCTACACATCTGCTACGTGTGCTTATGGCTCTAAACAGTTTTTGGACCAAGTTATTCCTCATAATGCTGCTATTATAATTTTAAATGTCACCAAACATTGGCTTGGAAGCAAAAAGTATCCCTTAAGAACCATTCATAAGAATCCATGTGTATGGATCATGAAAGTAATATTTCAGCTGCAAGCTGAAAATGCCCAGATAAACTAGGTCTCTAAAAATAACACTTCTTTCCACAGTAACCTATTATAAAAATGAAGACTGCAGTTGCACAGGAACTGTGCTTTAGCCTTATCTCTGCCTAGCTGCCTCCATCAGGATTGGAACCTACTGTTTAAAAACAGCAATATGCAGTACAAATCATTATATTATGTCTGGGTCATTATTTGTCTATGCAAATGTGGCCTATTCAGAGAGAGAATTAAAAAAAAAAAGGCAACACAAAACAAACATTGAAAAAAAAAACCACCAAATTTTTTGCTTTTGATTCTGGAGCTTCTCTGTGGTGGGAGCAAATCCAGCTTTAGCTCCTGTGAAACCTTCCTATCTAACACTTTGCTGTTCATTGTTGGTGGGCGCTCTGCAAAAAGAGCTGAAGGCAGCCTGCATGTAGGAAAGTCAGTCCCCTGTGCCTGTAGCAAGGAGGGCACTCCAGAAGTCCTAGAGAGGACTGTCAGTGATAGCACATAGGCTCAGAGGGGAAATGGTGCAGGTAATGAAACAACATCAGGATGGTGTGTATCCTGATGCCCTGTGTTACAAAGCTGATAAATAACTGCCTTGTCATAAACTGATCTTTCAGTGCTCTTTGGCTTCCTTCCCAGATACTGGGAAGAGTTTCAGGAAAAAGCAGAGCCAACCCTGAAACCAACAGCAAGGTGGTTAGCTAATAGTGAAACTGCTCGAGTTATTACTGTTACCACCATTTGGTCATGAAGTAAAACTTTTGGTATCACAGAATCACAGAATGGTTTGGGTTGGAAGAGACCTTTGAAGAGCACCTAGTCCAACCCCCCTGCCATGGGCCAGGACACCTCCCACTAGATCAGGTTGCTCAGAGCCCCATCCAACCTGGTCTTGAACACTTCCAGGGAGGGGGTGTCCCCAGCTTCTCTGGGCACCCTGTGCCAGTGTCTCAACTGCTATCATTGTAAAAAAAGTTTCTTCCTTATATCCAATCTAAACCTGCCTTCTTTCATTTTTAAACCATTGTCCTGTCGTTCCAATCCTTGGTAAAAAGTCTTTTTCTGTCTTTCTTGTTAAGCCCCCTTTGTAGACTGAAAGCCACAATAAGGTCTCCCCAGAGACTCCCAGAGTGGGCAACCCCAGCTCTCCCAACTGTTTCTCATAGGAGAGGTGTTCCAGCCCTCTGACTGCATCTTGCACAAGATTTCAGTCTGACCACTCATTAGGTTCTCTTCTCCTTAGGCATTTAGAAAATACCCATAGCTGAGGCAGAGGCCCAAAATGCCAGGGTGGCAGAAGCTGCCATGCTGCACTCCTTGCCAAGCTGTCAAACTCTACAGCCTTTGCTGTTGCAGATATTGGCAGCGATTCCCATGCTAGTGCTTTCCAGAGGCTTGTGAAAGGTTGTCAAAAGAATGAGGATGCCTCTCAGGATGGGCAGATTTATGACCTGGGAAGTCAAGTCAGATAAAACTTCAGCATTTCTCTGCCACAGCTGCACTGCTGCCTTTCACTCCTAGCAGGTTTGCAGCTGCAGCCCAAATGCTGTATCTTCCTCCTGTCCTCTCTCCATTCCCCTTTGGTACTCTTGAGGGGCATGGTAAAGCATAGAGCAACTTTTTTTCTTGGGGATTGCAGTTTTTGAGTGCAAAAATCCCCCCAAATGAGACAACATCCCCATGGATATATATCTCAGAGCTTAGTTAGTTTTGAGAATCTGTTCCCAAGTATCCTCTGATTCAAAAAGTGTAAAGAATGTGTACAGGTTTTGGAAACAAACCCTTTCTTGGTTTTTTTATGATACTGTTAACTTCCAACATTCAGTATCATCAACTACAGAATAAAGAAGATACTAACTTTCTGTGCTATAAATTAAAGCCTAGAAAAACCATATGTTTATTGGAAGAGTAAAAATGCCTGCCAAAAGGGCTTTCTCTCTCGAGAATATTGATGGTCTTAAAGTACATCTGTATGTTATCCTCCCTTGGTCTGACAAGGGAAAATAATCATGGAGCATAAATACCTTTCCTTTGTCACATAATGTCAAGCTCTGAGAGATCTTTGGACAGTTTACATGTTTAAGAATAGAGGCTGGCAACTCAAAGACCAGAATGCCTGGAGACAAGTTGGGTTTTCTGCAACTACAGCATGAAGATCCTTCTTGGCTAAAACACTGGTAGCAAGTAAAATAGGACATTCTACTTTAAGGCTGCTAGAAGCCCTAGTAAAGCAGGGTAGACTAAGGTAGGAATACTCCACTCTTGAGAACCAGTTTGGCATTTTATCTGAACAGTGCTGTTCCAGAAGACTAATTAATTCCAGATTGTGCAGGGAGTGTTTTCTGTGCTTTCCTGAGGAAGAGGCATTTCTGTATATGATAGGGAAAGGGAGAGTTACTTCCATCCACCAGCATTCCCTGCTGGCTAGAAAGAAAACAGCAAGTGCAATGGTCAGCCAAAGGAGTTTCCAAGGAACAGACAGCTGTTAATCCTGTCTGCAAGGCAGCTATCAAGAATTACTGAGTATAAAAACAATCTCCCTGCATATAAGGGGAGTTAATTTTTTTTTTCTTGGTGTCATGTTTTTTTTATGCACCCTAGATTCAAGATGTGCTCAAGGCCCAGCAGCAGATTTGGAAGCAGAACTTGTGTGTCAAAAGCTCCCAAGTGGTTTAAGCTGGGATTTGTACCACTTGCCAAACTCAAGTCTAGATTTTGGCTTTGCTCCTTCCTCACCACTCTTCCAAATTTTCAAGTGCAGAAAATGGATTTGAGCACATTCCTTTCTAGAGTTTCTGATTTCTCTGCTGTGTAAGGGTTAAACTGGGTGTAGCTACACCAACTTTTAGCTAATACTGTCAGTATCAGAGAAGGGACTCCTGGTTTTGGCCTTGTGTCCTTGCTTCTATGTGAGATGCTTAAGAACCCTGAAATGTGTACAAGTCATAAGTCACTTCCTGTGATAGACATAGGCTAGTACTTACATTTAAAGAAGAGAACCTTGTGTACTAAACAGAAACTTTCAGGTTTAATATATGAGCTCAAGGAGCTCGAGATGAGCATCTGCCCTTTCCCATTCATTGAATCCCTTGAACATCTTACCTGAATGAGACTTGGAGGATACCTTCAGTGTGCCCATTAGCTTTAACACTTGCTCTTCAGATAATCAAGGAGGCCGTGTCCTGTCCTAATTTTGAAATGATACTGTTGTCTTCTGAAAGCACACATCATCTCAAACACTTTATCCATTCACTGAGCCCTTGGCAAGATTTTTGCACCTTCATTCTGCTCTGACTGGGTGTTCTGTGAAACACATTAAATCTCAAAGCATTCTGAAGAGTTTTTCTTCCATTTAATAATATTTTTTTAATAGCCAAGTGAAGGAACATGTAAATGTTTTGATAAATTATAATATAACAGGCTAGAGAAAAGATTCTAGGTATTGTATTTGGGTTACTCTAGCAGCTGGTCAGTATTACTGAGTTTTTACATGCTCAAAGAAGTCTTATTAGGTTTGGAGGCAAAAAAATATATTTCTGAGTAGTTTTTTTTTTATTTTACTCTATATGGTGTCCTCCAGGTGCACAGGTATGTAGGTCCCTTTTTTTGGAAAAAGTAAGTGGCAAAACTGAGAAATTATGCCAGTCCTTGTTGTCAAGTTCTTGTTGCCAGTCCTTATGTTTTGTAGGTGGTTTCCAAGTATTGTCATGGCAGTTGGAAAGGAACAAAGGTTGATACTGTTTTCAGTGTGTTCAATGTTGTATATTCATTTTTTTCTAGCTGTTGAGCAAATATGCTCCTTTACTGCTTCAGCTGTGTCATCATTGTCTCCTATCCAGGTCAATGTGCTAACATCAGCAGACAGAAGTTCTCTGTATTTGGGAGCTGTTACACATGCACACATCTGTTCATGTACACACCTATGGGCTGTCTACTGTTAGGCTGAAATCTAGAAGGGTGTTTGTACATTATATATGTATGGATGTGAAATACAAAATTTTAAGACATGAGTCAGACTGAAAAGGTGTTGATTTCATGGTTGATCAAGTTTGGTTTAACTCATGCTTGAGGTGTGTTGTCCACTGCATTTCCATGAAAGCAATCTCCTAACCCTGGACTGTCCTCTCCCTAAAAATGAGTAGTTGGAAGGTACTTTATAGCACTAGTGCTCTAGCTCAGTGTGTTTCACACAATTTAAGTCTAGGATTGCTTCAGAAAGCTCACCAAGTCATACCTGTGTTTGGATAACAAAGGTTGCACCAGCTTTCTTACCTAATCTTTCTCATCTGATCCTTTTACTTTCTGTAAAATATATTGATTGTAGGCAGTCTCCAGAAACTTGATTCTTTTCTCTTTGATGCTGCAGTCAGCTGAGGAACTCCACAATATGAAGAAGATGTCAATCAGAGGAGATTCAGGATCACTCTTTCAGTTGTTCCTTTGAACATTTCTCACATGAAACTGGGAGATCAAACTATCTGGCAGTAGGAAAATAACAAGAGTCCTCCTTCTAATGGGTAGCTGGAACATCATGTGAAGAAACAATCACCAGTCATTTCCACTGAGAAATGTAGCCATAGCATCATGGATCATAAACTACAGAAGGTTCAGAAATTTGAAAGCATCTCTTCCAGCCATGCTTGAACAACTCCCTTCAATTATTCTTTCTTCCTGTGTAGGTAACAGCTGAACTATCCTGGTGTTTGTGCTTACGTAATAACAAAACAAAAACCAACTAAGATGGCAGGCAGATATCTCCTTCCAGCTACAGCTGTTTGAAGCCAAAGAGATTACCACTTCTGGCTACTTTTCATTGCTTCCATTACCATAAATCTCAGCCTATTCCCACATGCAGCTATGCTGCTTTGATGAGCCCTTTCCACCTAGCTGCAGGTAAGAAAGAGATATGTTGCAGTGGAGCAGGGGAACTTATGAGGAATTAGGGGAATGCAGAATTTAATATCCTACCTCCAAAGGCAGAGGGTATCTCTGAACCTTTTGCTTTTTTCCTCCACTAAGTAGCTTCTGGCTTCTTTGGGCCACTACAGAAGAGCTGTTCGGAGGCCAGTGTGTGTATTCATTTGCAGATGTGTATGTTCATTTTCACTAGCCTGATAGCAAGAATCTAAGCTTCTGATATAAATGCTTTCAACTGATCATCACCACATGTTGTGTCATCAACTGATGAACTTAGCAAGCTGGTGTAAGAGATCTAAGCCAGTGTCACGACTGAAGACAGGGCAAGTGGAGAGGCTTGGAAACTAAAACCCCCTATTTCTGGAAAAGGCCTTAACCAAGCCTCTGCCATTGGTCATAAATTGGATTCTGCAAGTTGTGTGAGTATGTAAGAAGGGATGGTCTCTGTCCCGTAGAGTTTACAGCTTAGCAGTCATCTTCAGCCTATTTAGCACCAGAGAAGAGAAAACCCATTGTGTGGCTGTCAGGGGTTTCCTCCCTCAAGAAACACTTTTTTTTTTTTCTTTTATTTTTCTTTCTTTTTTTTTTTTTTTTTAATGTCATTTAATACACTCCGAAACCAAATATTTGTTCTTTGAATGCAACCTCATGAGCCAGGAATAAACAACCCGGAGTGATTAATGGTGGTCCATGTGGGTGTGGATTTGCTGTGGGCATGCACTTGTGCACCCACAGGCTCACACATACACCCAAGTCTTGTAATTGTTTGCATGTTGAGTTGTAGAATTTTTTGTCTTTGGATGTCCTGCTAATTTTTTAGACTGCAGATTCATTTGGGTTAGATTAGCAGAAGCAGCCAAGGAGCCATGTCACTCTCTCAGCCCTGAGACATGTGTACTTATATTTACTTGGAGCACAAGTGAAACAGCATTACAGACTTCTGTTTAGTGAACATCCACCACACAGTCATCTTACCAGCAACCCTACAGTTAACTTGGCAGGGTCAGCTCAGGTCAAGAGACAGCTGGATTACTAAAGCTGGGTCTGGGAAGTTCAGAGTGATGGGGAGTAAATCCAGGGAGTGGTGATTGCTTCTTAGTCCCTCACTTAGTTGGGCATTAAATGGACTTGCAAACACATAAGTATGCTCTATTCACATTGCAAAATGAGTCATTTGCAAAATGACTAAAATTTCAAGCCATTTTGTAAAACAATTGTTTCAGCCAGTCATTTAGTGAAATTACCATTTCATTATTTTCTCAAAATGTGGCGTTATTTTTCTACACATGTATTTCTACAGACCCTTACAGTCACTTCCTTCCACACTTGAGACTATTTTGTAAAATAATTTAAACTGTCAATAATTTCAAAAAATAGACACATATCTCACATAACTGGGAAGTATATTGTGGGACCTTAAAAGCTATTAGGAGGATTATTATATGGTTATTATATCGGCAGCATATTTCAGAGTATTCTAGTTGCTGGCAAATAAGCCTTTTCTCTGAATTCTTGTAAGCACAAGCAATACTTCCTCTTCAGTTTTAGGTGCACAGCAGCTTCCTGAACTGGTCTGCCACATATGGCCTCCCATCAGAATTCTTTGCAGTGCTGTAGAGGTTGGATCTCTCGGGACAGCGGAAAGGGAAGTTCAGACCTGCATGAATGGGTCAGATAATCCCTGTGTGCCTGACTTGTTCTCATAGACCCAAATGTGTTCTCCACAGAAGACTTTACCATTCTGAGAATCTCCCTGACATGGTCTCTCACAGACTATTTTACTGCTCCTAGCAGTACTGGGCTGTCATGCCAAGTATCACAGGAAGACTCCAGCAGCAATACAAACCTTTTCATAAAAGTTCTATATCTTGTAGATGTGATGTGGTTGTGACTTCATCTTTGTAGCATTTCAGGTAATACTGGAAACATTGCTGGTGCCCCAGATTGTCCATGATGCTGGTCAGTCACAAAGGCCTGAAACTTTTAATTACTGATTTTATAATACAATTGTAGGTTTATTTATGTGTATATGCCTATAAGTATACACAGGTTTTTCTCAGCCACCCAGTTTACAAGTCTGAGCAGAAATCTGCCCTAGCCAAGTACTGAGCAAGTCTCCCTTACAGTCAATTAACAGAATGTCCAGGTGAAGTAACTGAATATCTGAGATATTTAATTCAACAAGTAATATTTTCATCTAATCTACATTGCGGTGTTTGTGCTTCTTTGTAATTCTTCAGGGTGTTGAAGGGAAGGGGAGGATAAGGAACTATTTTATACCTACTGAGCAACCATAATTATTAGCATGCTTGCTCCTTCTGTTCAAATAAGTTTTCAGCATGATGTGAGTTGCAGTGGTTGTGCCTTATGTGAGTTTTGTGTGTACGAGGGGAAGGTTGTCTAGAGCTGTACAGGTGTGTGGGTCTGAAAAAGAGAAAATCTTGATCTTTAAAGAGCAACGTAAAGGCAAATGTGTATTGCAGATTGCTTTGCACTGGCAGAGATATCCAAGCTGCCTTTGGGAATGCAAACTTGGGGTGTAGTTTGGTGCAGTCAGGATGGACAGCTTCTTCCTTCTCACCTCTCAGAGTAAGGGCCCCCGCAGCGACTCGGTAGCGATGGGTGCTTTGGTCTTCCCTTCTTTCTCCCTGCACCACAACCTTCTCACCGGCCTATTCGTAGGCAGGTGACCTTGCTGCATTGCTTCAGGCACCCAACATTACTTAGATCCAGTGTGGGAATTGTTATACAGGATTACAGGTTGTAGATAACCCTGCCTGAGCAGCATCAGACGTGTTTGTCCAAAGAGAACAGATAGGTTGTGCTGCACTGAACACCTGAAGGTAGTGAGTTTTTCTGATGGACTTGATTTGACTTCTACAGGCTCGTGGATCTTTTCCATCATCTTCAGTGGGATTTTAAGCAAGCCTTAGATAGGTGAAAAAAATTCATCTTCTGTGAAAACATGTGCACTAACACCCAGATATCTCCATGTAAAGATGTGCTTCGTGCACATAACCTGTGCCAGTTGCAGTCATTTCAGTAGGCAATCCCAGAACTTCTCACTTGTCACATAAATGAGTGCAGAACTGAGCTCTTGTGAAGCTCAACTCTAATTGCTTGCTTGTATTTATGCCTTTTCATTGCCATTTTCACACTACTTACATAAGCTGCTTTCAAAATTAAAAAAAAAAAATAAATTAAAAAAAAAAAATAACTTGAGCATTGAGTTTTCTTTCCATTTGGAAGGGAAGCAAGTTGCCCTACCTTTGTTTTTTCATCAGTAAGTAGGCATCAAAACAGAACTGTCCCTAAACATGCAAGTATTTATTTTATTTTATTTTATTTTTTAAAAAGGCCAAAAAAACTCAGAGGGAAATGCCTCTTTCTACAGCTGTCAGCATATACATAAGGCTTTCTGGGGCAGCAGAAGGATCATCTATCCCCATCAGCTGAAATTCCATCGTCTTATTCTTTTCCTTCTTTTGACAAGATCTGTTCCCATTGAAACAATTGAAAAATTTTCACTTTACTTTCCTGAGCTCTGTGTCTGTCAGGGTTGTCCCTCGGTGACTATGAGGACTTCTTGAAGTCTGTCAAAGAAATATACTGCAGGTTGAGATGTCATATGTTATTTGGGTAGTCTAGTCTAAAAGAGTTATGATGAGGTTTTCCCCTGATGTTATTTAATGAAGAAACAGCATTTGTTAGAGACAAGTCTTTGCCAACATAGATTTTCTAAACCATAAAAAAGTCATATGGTTTTATCTTATTCCCATTGAACATATTTTCTCAAAACCAAGACAAGAGCATCCTGACCATGGAGAACATGGCTCGGAGTAATTGGGCTCTTTGTGCCTTGGTGCACTCCTAAATAAGCACTGACAGATGTTGCAAGTAGTTGTCAGGAAGATAAGAAAGGGGGGCTGGTTCAACAACTGAGAATTAATCCCATGTATGTTAACTACATAAAAAAAAAACAAGAGGCAAACACCATATACAGCTTCTCTTACATATTTTCCCAGTGGGATCTCTTGCCACAGTTACATAGTTAAAGGTTTATCATCTGTCACAATGGATAATATATGTGAAGAGTGCATCAACTAGGCTTACAAATTAAAGAGGATTCTTATATTGGTGATGGTGAATCGCCAGTAACTTGAGTTTGGGACAGCAATTCTGTATGCATGGAACAGAGCAGTGCCCTGGGGGCTGTAGAGACATCAAGCTCCTCTGAACGTCCATGGCAGGCAGGGGAAGAGATCCCTGGAGTTCACTGACACTTGCTGATACAATTGACTTGCACCATTGCCTCTTTTACATTTTTTTCTTTCATTTCACACAGACTGGAGCTGGGATAGGCAAATCCTTTCCATAGTACAGACATGTTCCTCTGTCAGTTTTTCTGTTTTTCTGTTCCTTCTCTGCAATATATAAAGGGCAGATTGATTGAATATACCCTTAACATGATAGACATGAGAGATCAATGTATTAATGAGACTTGTTCTGTCTCGTGAACAGGGGCAGCAAAAGTCAGTGATTTGGGATTATATAGCATTTTATGGGTGGCAGTCTTCATTGCTACAAAATGATTTGACTGTAATGACTATTAAGAGCTTCAGTGGACAGGGTAATGAAATAGTAGACTGAGTTCAGAGTAAATAAGTGAAAAATAACACATAGTAAGAGAGAAAAAAACCCTAAGCATTTTTGTGGTGGAAAGTCCCTGCATAAGGAGCTAGCACGCACGAAGGAGACCTTGGAGTCCTTTTCTACAGTTCTCTAAAAAAGCCATCTGAGGACAGAAGAGAAAAAGGCATTTGGGAATTAACGGGAGAGAAACAAAAAGTGAAGAGAAGATGTATTGCATTGCACTGCAGTATAAATCCCTGGTGACCCCAGACTGTGGATCTTGCATGCAGTTCCAGAAAGACTATGAGAGAGCTAGAAAGGAAGTGCACTTGGGGAGCAGGAGTGATGAAAAGCATGGAAGGTTTCTGTACAGTTTCAGACTGAGTGGACTAGGACTCTTCAACCTGGAGCAAAGGAATTGGAGAGGGTCCATGAGATTGAATATATGGTATGGAAGAAGAAGGAGCCATGGCTGTTACCTCCTTCCAGTTGTGCAAGAAATACAGGACAGCAAATGAACACAGCAGTTACCAAGTTCATTAAAGGCAATGCCATGTTTGTGACTGACATGTTGAACTCACTGTTGCAAGATACGTATGAACAGGTTCAAAATAGTAAAGTAAACAAATTAACCAAAGCAAATTATATCAAGTGCTCTGACAACATGGTTAAAACCTTCAGCCATGGTTTGCTGGGAAACTAACATAGGGAAAGCAAACTCATTCACTGTTTTCCTGGATGCTGTCAGATACAGGATGAATGTATAGATGGACCTGGAATATTCTTATATGTAACAGACAATATGCTGTTGTATTTTCTTTTGCAGATTTATCTCCTGCACTAAGATCTCTGACAACTCTCCTGTATCAGTAGTTGTAGGATTTGCTTCAGGCTTGCAATGTGGATGCTTGTTGAGTGATCTGTGTTAGTTTCTGTACCTGACTTAGATTCTTCTTTCTTCCTCCCAAGGTATATCTTGACCCTTGTTAATTAACAATATTTTACTTGCATGCACTATATGACTGATTAAGTACATCTAGGCTACTCTAGACTTAGAATTTCTTCTCTTTTTATTTTAATGTTTTTTAACATTGTCTATCCTACACAAGAGGTCAGCTCTCCTCACTTCACACATATTCTGCAGTCTGTTCTATCTATCTGGCACCCTCTGAAACAGGCATATCTACTTGTAACAAATGCAGTTGGTAATCTGCACAGTAAGAAAACCATGTCCTAGAGAAGGAGATTGATTAAGCATTTTTCAGCATAAATAAATGTTATTCTACCTCCTGTAGGAAGTTTGTTTACTTACAGTTAGGCATACAAAGGCATTTGCAGTTTGGCCTATCTAGAGGCCAGGGCAATTTGGCTTTGTAGTCCCAGAACTGTAGCCAACTTTGACCTGATTCTTTGGAGACAAATGCTATTGGAAAGAAGTGCAAAGACAGAACACAGATAGAGATTTACATAGCTGGAAAAAGAAAATGTGAAGCTTGTGAGGCAGCTTAGCAGTTAGAGAATTCCTTTGCTGTAGGCACAATATGTTGATGGTCCTGGTGTGCAAGACTCATGGGCAGCACCTCCCTACGTAGATTGCAGCTACAAACAGAAGGGGGAATTTGTGACAGTGGTGACAAGGACACACAAATGGAGACAGCTGCATCAGCCTCTCAGCTCTACCGAGGTTAGGCAAAGATGGAAGCCTTCCTCTTCCTGTTTGCAAGATCAGCTGCAGAAGAACTATGTTATTTTTATTACGTACATATTCTTTTAGACTGTAAGTGGTAAATGGCCCTATGCCGAGGCCAGAGCTGTCTAGTTTTATTTCTCAAGGGCTCTCAGATGGTAGCAAAGTTTTCTACCTTCTTCATGTATGTCAGCAAGCATCTCTGAGCCCAGTGCTGTGGGAAACCCATGAGCCAAACTAGCTGCCAACAATGGCCTCACAAACATTTGTTTGGGAGTCCTTCTCTGATTTCCCAACAATCAGTTAGAATTGCAGTCTCAGGCAGTAAGGGTAAGTATTTGTAGCAGTGAATTAGCTACTGAAATACTAAATCCAGTTCATGGGTACTGAGAACTTAGCCTCTTTCACTTCACAGGAGACATGTTGAACAGCAGAATACCTAGGCACTGAGTTCAGAAAGTCTGAATTTTAGAAAGAAACCTCTAGGGTAGGATCACAAAAGGAGAGTCTTAGCACCACAGGAGAGTATGCCTTGGGTTTTTTTTATCTTCATTTGACATTGCAAAGAGTTGCAGGCAGAATATGTGGGAATGCAGCCCCTGCAAATTTATGCATTATTTGAACCCATCTCTAGAGCTACCTAGGTCTTTCTGAAACTACAGATATTTTAAGCATCTAACTGCTGTTGAGTTTCAGTATGTCCCTAAAACCCTGATACAATAAAGTCAAGACAGCAGAAGAAAAAATATTTTACTCTTCCAGTAAAGGAGCAGAGGGTTACTTGAATACAGAAAGAAATACATTGCAATTCTGAATATAAACTATGTGTTTTGAGAACACTTCCTACATTAGGTTAGTCCTTTCTTAAGACAGAAGGGAGAGTTTGGTTTCCTTGGGTTTCTTCTTTCAAAAGGGCTTCTCCCAAGTCACATTTGCAAAGCCAAACAACAGGCCTATTGCCTCTGTTGTTTTTTTTTATAAATCATGCTAAGTTCATATCAGGCAAATGTACAAATCTACTGCTTGGCATTGTAGCCTGTTCATTGAGTGAGCCACGTGCCATGGGTGTGTTCAAGTGAAAAATACAGTGTTGGTTTTGGACACTTTATGCTTATATAGATGCATTTTGGCCTGTGTGGGCCGGAAGAGAAAGCAATGACCTGAATAGGCAAGCATGAATCTCAGTTAAAACATTTACACAGCTGAGACCAGGAATCTCTCCTGTGCATAGAAAGAACAGTTGGAGCTGTGAAATGCTTTCCAAGCTATTGCTGCCTGAAAGAGCAGCATGAGGGAAGGCTGGTCTGGAGATTACATTTGGAAGGGACAGAGAGATGTTTGCATTCCCATCACTGGCTGGTGCGCAGCTCTGGTTTTATTTCCTCCCTTTCATTGAAGTTTCTGTCTATCAAAGCAGAGCAAAAATAATGATAAAATATTCTGAATAAGCCATTAGGTTTTAAATTTTATATAGTGGTAGAATTGCTTCTGTAATTCACAACTTGTCCCTCCTTTTTTCCAGAAGAGTTTGTGTGTGTACATGTGTAGACGTCTATGTTCATACATGCAGGCACAGTCATACGGTGGTGACAAGTATTAGGTGAGGGCACTTCAGACTCTTCCCTAGAAATCAACCCAAAGGAGGAAAAAGCCTCCTGGCAGACAGTTCCTGTGCATCACACAGTGTTTGGGGAACCTGACATGTTTTGAAAAAAATGAGGTGGCAACCTAAATATTCACAAAGTGACCAGGGCCTCATGTATTCAGTGCCTTTAGAGAGGCTGAAGGAGGTTTTAAGAGAGCTTATTTCTCTCACTGGAATTGGATACTGTGGAAACAAAGGCAGTTGAAAACTTTAGGTCTTTTATTTTCTGGAAGGCCTTTGCATAGAAGATAAATGGAGCCCTGTCTCTCATTCTGTCAGTGCCATCCTTTGAGGGGGTGTGACAGCTCATGAAAACCATTCTGCACAGAAAGCCTGTGGACAGGATGAGCGTAATGTCTTCTCAAAACGAAACCACTGAGGGATTGCAGGGTACTGCTTCAGCAGTTCTCTGGAACTGTTTGATGGGAGCCAGTAGAACTACTCTTCTTGGCTCCCAGCTGTGGGTCTCCCCCACATCCCTTGTGCTGGGATTGTGAAATCACACAGTTGTGTCACTTCACTGATCTATCTAGTCATTTCTGCATGACCTCTGTGTTTTGTAGGCTTACCTTTCAGCCAGAGCAAGGAGTGTGTGCCTGGAAGTGGTGGAGAAGAGCAAGTCCATTCTTGCCACAGCAGCAATGTGGCTTTAGCTTGCCTCAAGTCCCGTGTGAAACCACACTCATAGGCAGAAAGAACCCAAGTAGGGGCTTGGCCAACACTCCAGTTAAGCCTGCTCTATACTAAGGATTAGCAACACTGCTTTTTTAGTGCTAAAACAATTGCTCTCATCTCCTGGATCTGATTTTTCTGTTTTATGCTGAAGTCAATACTGTGCAAAGTAGCTGAAAATACAGCCATTTCTCTCTTGCAATATTTTATCTCTACAAACAGGCTAAACACTGAGACAGCAGCAATTCCAAGTGCCAGCTACGAAGTCACTAATGCAGCTTTCTGAAATAAATTGTAACACTGTCTGGAGATCTCCCATCCAAGTAGTAATGAGGCCCAGCCTTTCATAGCCTGTGAACTTCCACAGCACAGCTGTTGCAAGCCAACCCAAATGTTATCTTAAACATACTCTGAACCAGAGTATACATACTCTGAACCAGGGCATACACTGCCCTCCAGCCTGTGAGCTGTAGTTTAATGTTTTGCATGACTTTACGTGTCACCAGTTCAGGCTCTTGTTGAGCTTTTCTTTCATTAATAGAAATCTACACACAAAAACAAAAACAAGAAAAGAGGAAATTATTGGTGCACAGACTTCTGGAGAGGCAGGGGAAAATAGAAAATATATCTCAGACAATAGTCACGTTGCTTTATAAAATAGTGGAAGTCTTTGAGATACACTGAGTTGAGGGGATTGGTCTGAAGAGCTAGTACAGAAAATTAGGTCAAAAATATGTTAATATACATTGTGTGATTCTCTAACTCAAGTATAAGCATTTTTCAAATTCTGGTGAAATGCATAAAGTTACATTACATAAATGTTCTCAAAATATTGTACATTATTTAGAATTTAGTTACAATAATAACATTAATTACACATTGTGTGATTTTATTTGGATTTTCTAGCAGGTAACATGTGCTACTATCAGTGCAAATTAAGTGCTCACTGATGAAAAGGAAAGCAGTAAAAAAAATACAGATTTAGTGGAACATAATATTTTTGTTGTATTGGATAATAATCATGACAGGAAAGTCAAAGAAACTTTACGAAGGAAATGTACACCAGAAGAAAAAATACCTAGAAATTACCTCTCTATATCAACTCACAAGATGCATTAAATTATGAGTAATAAACTGTCATCTCCACCATAAGCACTGATATCTGTACCTAGCTAGAAATATACCATTAGTATAATGTGGCATTACCATAGTTGCAAAGAATACAGTTACAGTACAGTGACATAGTCTTGCTACAGAGTATCAGAAGGCAAACACATGAACTATCAGCAGTATCTCTAATATCCATAGAATCATAGAACTATTCAGCCCCTTGGGATCACCGAGTCCAACCATCATCCCTACTCTGCAAAGTTCTCCCCTAAACCATTTCCACCAACACCACATCCAAACGACCCTTAAACACACCCAGGGATGGTGACTCCACCACCTCCCTGG
>NW_009953491.1:121711-132236 GCF_000747805.2 Chaetura pelagica | reverse complement strand
CCCTCCTCTGTCCTTGCTCCAGCACCTCGAGATCTCTCCTGAATTGAGGTACCCAAAACTGGACACAACACTCCAGGTGTGGCCTCACCAGTTCTGAGTACAGGGGGACAATCACCCCTCTGCTTCTGCTGGTCACACCATTTCTGATGCAGGCCAGGATGCCATTGGCTTTCTTGGCCACCTGGGCACACTGCTGGCTCATGTTCAGCTGCCTGTCAATGAGAACCCCCAGGTCCTTTTCTGGCAGATACTGCTCAGACATCTGCAGCGGACGTCATGTCGGTGCCCGACTCGGCGTCGGTGTGGCCATTACTGTCCTCTGTTTGACACGTTTCTGCCTATCTGGGAGCTCCTATTAAGGAAGAAAGAGTCGTGGTCGATGAGTCAGCTCTGCTGCTATTGTGGCTGGTAGGATCAAAGGACCAGATGAGCTCCAGGAAGTTCGCACACTCCGAATGACACAACATGATGCAAAGGCTCTTCAACTTCATATAATAAACCACTAAAAATACACTAGTGTTGTAACAACTCCAGAAAATAGCTAACATACACAAATCTAAAAATATTAGTGCTATTCTCCCACCACAGGATACCAATAACGTCACTGGGAGCCCACTTTAAGATAGTGGGAAGTCTATGGGAGTTACTCACATCCTGCCTGAGTCCATGTCTCCTTGAAATCCGCAGCCATTCCTTTTAGGACCACTACCTGTTGTTATTTACCAGGCTGTGACATTCATCTTGTTTATGTTTTCCCGTTCTCTTTTAACTTGTGCTTTTCCTTAGATCTAAGAGTGATTTAAGGTTTAATAGAAGTAAACTGAAAAGTTTGGGACCCCATGGAAATAAAACTGAGGAGTGATGACCTTTCTAATTTCTCTCCAATACCCTTTCCTCTCAAGGCAGTGCTGTTATTTAAAATGTGTCCAAATCTGATTTTCACTGCATTTTCTTTGTTTCGGGATGTTTTTCTTCTTGAGAAGTCTCAAGAGCTTGGTCCTGAAGCTGCTGACCTCTAAAGGAGTTTGGTTTTGAGCTGGCATTTTTTTGTCTTCTCTCTTTGAACAAGTCCTCAGTGCTAAATGATACTGTAGATAGAATATTGCTTTACTTGCTTCTGTGCTTGTGTGTTTATCACCTCTTATATTTCCCGTGCTCTAACACACAGTATCTTTCTTCCTCTGCTTCACTTTCTGCAATCCCAGATGGCAAAACTAGTCTCTGTTCTTGATACGGAAAACATGCTAGTTTGCTTTCTAGGTAAGAAGCAGTACACCAGAAACTGAAAAATTAAATCACAAAACATATTACCCCCCCCCCCCCCCCTTTTGGCATGAAAAAAAAAAGACAGCAACTGTAAAAGAACTATTGTAGCAATATGTAAAAGGTTGTAGCACCATTGCTCCTGTTTGGACATAAATGCACTGTCTTTGCTTCACTCCAAGGGAGCACTTGCATACAGAGGTTATTCTGTTGACTTCAGCAAAATCTCTCCTGGCTATTACCAAGACACAACAGTCTACAGTTAGGACTTAATGAAACAGCAAGAAGCCATTCAGTTAATGGTACATCATTTCATTAAGGAAAAAAGTCCCCTTATAAATCTTCGGCATGGACTGAGTGTCCTACTGTTTTATGTTTCTCTGGCTTTCTCCATTTCCAGGCAATCTGCATTGCCACACAGTTGCATAAATTAAATTTGGGGGATATTATTCTTTTCCAATAACACTGGCTGAGTTTCTGCCCTGCAATATTTTCCATGCAACTGTTGCTGAAGTCAGTAGGGTTACATTGCTGCATGAGATGAGACGGGATCTCGTTTATCACATTGCCGAGATACCAACAATACCCTTAAAATGATAGTGCTTTTATTCTACCTCGTCAGTATGTCTAGTGGACTTCATCTGGATATTATAAACATCATGAGTGTAGAATTTGCCTTGGATGATTTGCATATTGCCAGAACTTTCTGTGTCAGTTAAGGTTTAGTAGATACTAAGCCTTCTGCTCGGTGTTTTCTATCGGTCTGAAACGATAAAGAGTAAGTAAAAAAAAATGTATAATGCTGACAAAATTCTGCTTAACAATGAACAAAGCCTTGTTTCTAGGTTTTTTTATGGAAAAATAAACCAAATGGTTGCAAAAAAGCACCTGTGAACTAGTCTCCCTGTGTGACATGAGGCAGGTAGCTTCCTTACATGGAAATAAATGCCACAAATACCAGCTCTGCTACTCACCAACTTGCAATATGGCTGTGTCCTTCAGCACAGCAGCCGTGTGCTCAATTTAAAAATGTAATTAAAACTGGTCACAACAGAGAAAGTATTATATGCCATCCTGGCCCCTGAGGACAGGTAAACTCATTGAGATGTGGCTAGCATTAGGAGGTGGGAGGGAAAGGCTGGTGGGACAGATTAATATGTCAGTGTGACAAGAGAAGGGATACCTGCCTCAGAAGGCTGTGCCAGCTTTTGCTTATTTGCTGTGTAGCCTGTGTTCTGCTGCCACTGTTGGATGGATAGTGCCAGGTTTCTGCACTTTACTCCTGCAGAGCTCTTGCACAGCTTATCTTTTCAGCAAAATTCAGCTTACATCCCTCCTCTGTCCTTCAATCACTGATGTAACACTGGATTGCCTTTTTTCTTTCTTTTGTTTTAATCTTTATTTCTGTGAAGAATGGTTTGGTTTCCAGAAACACACATCTTCTTGATCAGTTTTATCATGAGCACAGTAGAATGTGTATAAATATAGAAGCCTGTTTATTTCAAGGTATTTTTTCCACACTGCATCCAGTCAATGGTTTAGATTAGAATTAGGAGAGTTGATTGAGAACAGGGCTGGGGCTCTGGATCAGTTGTTAAGGGGGGGGGAAGGAGCAGTCTTCCCATTATTCAAATTGTCTGCCTTCTTTACGTAATTTGATAGCTATGTGCCAAAGAGTAAAAGTCTTGAGTGTTTAGCAACCACTGGATTATTTGCGAGTTTCATAATTTTAAAATTAAAATTATTTTTTAAGAATGTATGTCATATAGGTCTTCCCACAACCATCCATAGATTTAATTTGGGATATTTAAATGTACGTGCTATGATTTTCCTCAGGTGGTTTTTGTCTCCAGCTCACAATAACAGTTACTCTCTTGAAGAAACCAGAAATATCTTTGGGCTCAAAGGGCCTTGTTTGTAGCTGTTCGTCCTTGGGAACATAATTTGAGTTAAGAGAGAAAGGAAAGAACTTACTGTAAATAAGGTGTATCAAGATTATGTATTTCTTATTGGTGTTTTGAGTGAAATTGCTTAGACTTCACAACTACGGATGAAATGGAGAAAGTCAATAAAAAGAAAGGAGAAGTCGCAAGAGATTTCGATTATGCCTCAGCTCTTCCTTCAGCAGCTACCCTGGGGCACAGAGACAGAGGAATGAAGAACAGGAGCAGAGACCTTTAACTCCACCTGCAACACTGTGCATATTCCAGGATCACAGATAGGGATTTGAGGATGACACAGCTTTCCTCCTTACTGTGCCCTACACAGAATCTTCAGAGAGACAAATCCTTGTGTTTTAGGCTTCGGTGGACAGCGGTCCCTTTTATGGAATTTTGGATCTGATCAAAGAGGTCTAGAATCTCCAAGCAATTTTTTTGTCTCCCCCCCCAAAAAAGAAATAAATTCCAACCTCAGAAACTGCCAAGTGCTTCCTCCACATTTCTAGATATACTAGTCAGAACTCTGTAAAATAAGCCTCTAGGTTCTGCCTTGTTAGCCATTGTATCACTGCTACTATCCCCAGATTCATCAATAGCTAAAAAACCTTTTCTGAAAGCATGACTATAATGTAGAGGTCTGATCCCCACCTGTTTCAGGAGTCTGGAGAACTAGGGAAGGCCCATCAAAGGACACCCAAGGTTAAGCAACAGTATATGGGGTTCTACCACACAAGCAGCATAGACTAGAAGCCCTCCATCTGGAAAAAGACATGATTGAGGGAAAATACGGGAGAAGTCTCTAAATTCATAAATGGGGAGAGACAGTTTTTAAACATTAATCACTAAGTTTTACAACAGAAGAATAAACAAGGACATTGGCAGGTTGGTGGGAAAGAAAGTCGTATGTTTTATTGGGCATCACATAGAAACTGTACAGAGCTGATTGCCATGTAACAGTGAGGAGAGTGATATTCAAATAGTTCAAAAAGACACTGGACAAAGCTATATCAATAGGACATGACTGTCCATAGTGAACATCCACCTCAGGAAGTCCCCGAAGAGCTGATTACCCAAAATGGGAGGTCAAACAAGGAAATGAATAATGTTACACATCCTCAGTTTTATACTCTTTCATAAACATCTGCTGCTGCTCACTGCTGGAAACAGAAGACGTGCTAGGTGGCCATTTGGTCTTCTGTACTGCATTTCACCTCCTTCTTTCCTTCTGGCATATTCTCCATCTTTAAAAGGATCATCTTTAAAACTTGTAAAAAGCCTGTGATGCATTGGTCTTTCCTTAAAAGCCACATAAAGGCTGTACAGATCTGGGTAAATGAAGACACACTTCTTAGTCACCCTTTGCTGCTCTGGTTGGCTAGTGTTCCTTGTGTATATCCAGTGTCTTCTCAAGATTTCAGGTCATCTCAGATTTGCATAGCTTATGTTCTCTACCTCTGTGTCTTGCAAATAAATAGATTTTTGCAGCTTTAGTATGATCTTCCCTAAAGGCCTATGCCCCTTTCCTCTTCCACCCTCCCAAAGGCTTCTTTCTCTGCAGGTCCTTCTGAGATTTTCGTCTGGACCCAAACATCTGGCTCCTTCTCCTCTCTCCTGGGAGGCATCCACTTTACTTGAGCCCTTATTCTCCATAGACAAGTTTCAGAAAAATGGCTCTAACCAGGGAACAACTGCTCCTCCATTCTCCCTGAGCCTTGTTTGGTACAAGCCAAACACAGGCATCCATTAATGCTGAGTCTATTCCTAGGAAGAGGCATTAGTGGCGTTCACTTCTCCCTTAACCTCTAGAGTGTCAGCTCAGAGCCTATTAAAAAGTTATCAAAACACTTAAAGGTAAAACCAGTTCTTTAAAACAGACAAGAATATGTAATCTCTTCCCCATTTAAAAAAAAAATAATAAAATGTAATCATTATAATAAAAATCTAAAGCTGGCCTCTACTTTAAGCAGCAATATGTTGTATTGGGCATAAGCAGTTGCTGTCAAGCCTGATCAAACTCCCACCAAAGTCAGTGGGAGCCTTTAAATTCACTTCAGTGGAGTGAAGCCTCAGCACTTGGTTATTTTGTGAACATTGACATCACAAGCTATAAAAATGATTCTTTAGTTCTTGAGATAAAACCAAGCAATGTCACTGAGAGCCTGATTCTTGAATAGGGACACTCAGTGCTACTGAAACTTGAAAACAGTAACTACAGTTCAGTGCAAATGTGTTTGTTATTCCTAGTGTAAAAATAGATCAGTCCAGCTAATGGGATTAACCATTCCATTACTTCTTGGCTGCTTTCTTTATTGTTGTTGTTGTTTTTAAATGGTTTTCCTGTTCTGTTGTTACAGATGAATTCTGGTAAATATTTATTCTTACACTTGCTGTAAACTTATTCCTTTCCTGGTGGAGCAGTGCACAGCTCCAGATGTGCAGAACTGAAGCTTTTCAAAAACAAAGGGGGCCCCAAGTGTAGCCACACAAGAGAGAGGGGGCAAAAGGCTTGTTGCATCTTTAAGAAGTTGCTGCATGTGGCTTTGCTGAATGCAGCCCTTGCAGATCTTAGGGATGTTTGACTTGGCCACAGCTGAAAAGAGGCAGGATGAAGAACTACAGACAGGAAAAGGGTAAAATCTTGCCTCTCAAAAAGTCTTGATTAAGTTTGAGTGTGTTTCTCATGACAACTACTAAGATCAGCCTCTCTGACCTAAAACTGCCATAGTTCATAACCAGACCTCCCACCGTCCTTTGGAGACACAGTGGGAGCGTGACATGAGCGACATGAGTGACATGATGTCCTTGACATCAGGACAACCCTCTGGGTTGACCATGAGGGCCCCAGGGCACATGGCTGGAGCTCTGAGCATCCTTGTGCAGACAGGGCAGGAGCTGTGGGCATCCTGGGGCAGGCAGGGCAGGGAACTGGCATCACCCCTTGCCACTGACACCAGCCTTTCCAGCAGCAGCCTCAGGCAGGTGCAGCTGGTGTGCACACATGGAGTCCCTGCATGAAGTGATGTGTGTCATTTGGCCTCACCACCAGGTTTGATATCTCAAACTGCTTCACCATCCCTCCTCTCCACATCTACTGCGGTTCACTTGAGGGCCTTCCTTCTTTCCTGGCTAGGGTAATTCCAGCTCTGCCCCCTTCCACAGTCCCTCTTCTGGCACTGGTGGGGGTATCACAAGTCCTGCAGAGCTTGCTGGCTGTAAGAACAGCAACAAAAGGAGCAAGAGTTAAGTTACCCAAGTAAGTAATCCTGCACAGTATCCGGCCACATGCTGGTGACACAGCATATGAACAAGCACCAACAACCTCCTTTTCATCAGCTCATCTGGCTTCTCCTGTCTTTACAATGTCCCTGGTCTTCTCAAAGGGAAAGGGACCAGTGCCCCACCAGAGAGACCTGTGCTGAGTTACACACACCCTGACATGAGAGGATTCAGGCCAAAATTCTGTTTAACTCACTGAATAAGGTAAATTCTTCCTCTTGTCCTTTCACGACAAATGAGGGGCACATTGACCATTTGCTGCCACAACAGACTTCCAGAGCCTTTTGGGTGCCTTGAATATAACTACTAGTAGAACCTGAGTAGCAGCAGATCAGGACTGGCAGCAGCTGACAGAGCTCAGGCCCAAGATGTAGCCACCTGCCCCCTCCAGAGCTGGCTGAGCAGGACTGGCCTCACTCCCTATGAAGGACTTAATCCCTCCTGAGGGTCCTCTGCAAAACACAGGGACCTAAGAGGGCAACCCGGAGAAACATGTAAAGCAGCATTTGTTCTTGACATGACTGAGTACATTAATGAAACAAAATAATCCATTTTCACTGCATCATTATTAATACACATGACTTGGCTGCAGAAACCTGATTTTTATTTATTTATTTATATATTTTTTTTTGCCTAAAAAGGGAAACAAGCTCAGTGACTTCTCTCAGTGGTATTTTCTCCATGTTTTCTGGTACCTTAAAAAACAGCAGAAGACAGGGGCTCACCCCCCCCCCCCCCCAGGCAAATATTATACAACTGTTTGTTATATGAACAAAGTGGCTGACAGATGACCTTCTAAACATACCTAAGTTAGTGTTTCCTAGCACACGTATGCACTGAAGCAGGAAACAGACTTCCACAACATGAAAGCAAGATTTGCGTGCTTATCTCATTGTATTCTAATGTGATTTGAGAGAAATAAAAGACAACTATAGGCTTTGTTATCTTAATTATTCTGAAAAGCCAATTACAGCAGGATCACACTGCATGATTAAACTTAACTCTTACTGGATTGCAAATTATTAACATAATTCCAGAAATCATATCTATAATTCAGGAAGTATCTTTCCTAACAGCCCATCCTAAGGACAGCTTTGTTCAGACCTGTGTCACATAATGAGATAAGAAGACATTTACAGATAATGTTCACCTGGTATTCAGGTGCTGCCTGTCAGTTCTGAGTGTGTTTTCTGCATATCTCTTAGCTGGGGGTTTTGGAACTGGGCTGACTATAAAAGTAGTTGTATTTTATAATATGCAGTGAAATCAGGGTGCCATGCAAAGCACGTGGGAGTCCAGACAAGTCTGGACTTGTCCTGTGTACTTACTCTTTCTAACAATTTTTAGGAAAGCTAGCATTGAAATACTGGGATACTCACTGAAAAATGGTGGGAGTTAGGAGGAGAACAGTTTGGACCATGTCAGGCTGGAATGTTTAAAGATATTTTGTTTGTGGATATTGAGAGTTACAGTCTTTCAAGTGCTAGTAATGGATCGAGCAAAGCCTAATTTCAGCTAAAATGGAGGAAGATGAGAAAGAAGTGGAGGAAAGCTGAAAAAAGCTGGATTAGTATTTTATTTTTTTTTTAAATGTGAGACACTTGAAAATTAATCTGAGAAGACCTGCAAAGGAAAGATTAAATTCTGCCAGCTCCAGTCCTAGAAACAATCCCATGTAAATATACAAAACTAGTCACGTGAGCCAAATTTTACTTGCAGACTCTTTCCTCAGATTTGTTCCCACCCTTCTGGTATTTTTCTTTTTAAATATGATTTCGACTAAAAAGGCTAAAACACATTTGGCTTTTCTGATTGTACACACATGATGGCGTGATGCATTTTTGATGATGTTTTTTCAGTATTCATGACAGACAGTCCCACCTTCTAGGCTGTAACTCCCTTTGATTTCAGGTGAGTTTTGCCTAATGATCAGGCCCCGGGGTGTTTGGCTCATCAGTTGACACATAATCTGCTAAGAAAAATTTGAATTGGTAAATGGGAGAAATAATGGCTCAGACTGCTGGCATAGCAAATACATTTCAGGGTGTATGTGGAAGGAAAATTTCTCCCTCAAAAAAGAAAAGAAAACCAACCAACCAAATAGGAAGGCAGTTAACGCTGTGTATGCTACTGTATCCTGTCACTATGGAGTCAAGGAGGGAGTCAGACAATGTCATCAAATGTCAAACCAGTCTGGAAACTGTTTCAAGTTGGTGAGAGAAGGTTAACAAGAGAAAGTAAAACATTCTGTGAATTCTCAAGGAGTTTGTGTCCATACAGGAAGCCCTACAGATGTAGCACAGAGCTTTGAAAGCAGCTGGCTGTGTCTGGACATCTGCGTCCCAACATCTGCTGCCACCTGAAGGCACTCCAGTGATGTCAGGGAGATTCCACATGGGCTTAAGGATAGGCCAGGAGGGAGACCACTGTAGCAGTGATTCACAGATAGTGGACTGCTTATGAGATTTACAGTTGTAGACCTGATGACCCAAAACTGACCTGGGGAATTATTTGAAACAACTGTGTAATGTTTTCAAGGTTTGATGAGAAGGTGCTCCACGGTATGAAAGAGTTTTGTGAGATGCCATTAAATCATCCAGGTAGCTGAAGTCCCCTGCTCTGGGCACAGTGTCCCCTAACTGAATGTCTAGACTTAACTAGTGTGAACCAGTGAACCTCATCCCAGTACATACACTGCACCTCTTTATGTTTGAGCAAGTTTTCTCACTGAAGTCATTTTGGGTGGCTTCAAAATTCACTTCAAAGACCTTGAGGAGAAATCTTCCCAGGGAATAGCAACACATAAACTCAACGAAGCCAGATGGCATAACATATAACTACTGTTACAGAAATCTTACACAGCATCACAGACTGGTTCTCCCTTTTTGTAATAAAATGTTTTCTGTCCAAATGCTGGACAGAAACATCTAGTCTCTGAAGTTGTTCTAAGGTGGCTGTTAGCCACCAAAGCTCCTGGTGTTTCTTTAGAGCATTTTCATTTTCTGAACAGCATAAATGATGTCACTTATTGATTGCCAGACCTATTTCATAATTTCAGTAACCTCCAGGGGACTGATTAAATCTGAAATACTTTAGCCTATTTTAAAGGAAGTCTAATCGTGTTTTTAAGTCAGCCTTGGAACACATGATTCTTTATTAACCTAATAAGCTTCCATTATCCCATTCCCAAAGTTCTATTCAAGCCCTGTATTTAGTGTAAAGTACCATGCACTGGTTAATTAGAGCATATTATCTTGGATGAAAATGCTGAATCTTATTCTGCAGAGTCAGTTCTTGGAGAATTTGTTAATACACTGCGTGTACCCAGACTGGTTCTTATCTGAGCCTTGGCATGTGTTAGCAGTTCAATTACCTACTTGCAATTGCTGCCTGCTACTTGGCAAAGGGGATTGCTGAACAGAGGGTTATTTCACTAAAGATAGAAAGTGACTCTTTTTGATTACTCAGTCATGTCCTCTCCTACTTATGCATGCACAATGGGGAAGTCTGATGGTACCAGAGAAAAGAGAAGCAGCATGTGTTCAAGTCACTTCTCTTATTCATCATTTGGTTGTAGCAATACTAAAAAGCCAATAATTATAATATAACAGGAGCTGGTAATAAGACATTTCACCTTTGCACACTTAGAAGGCAAATATGAAATTAAAGGGAAATGACAAGTTAAATATGGTAAGAAGTAAATGATGTAAATAACTTAGTTTCTTTTTTGTTTACCAGTTGCTAGTCAGGTTGGCTTTTTGTTAGTGTCACAAAAAGGAGTGGTTTTGTCCCAACAACGTCCTGCTGTAAGTTAGTATAATGCATTTTATATTATAAAATACACTCCTAATCTAGTGTAGGAAGATTGAATAGGCAGTGTAAAGCCTGTACTGACTTGTTAGCCCCAGTGCCATATTGAAGTGACTCAGGCCTGTGGAAGTCTACTGAGACTCACAGACTTTCAAAACTATCCCTTACAGTCATATTCCATGATTTGAAAAGATTTTTCAGGAAACTGCTTGCCAACTATCTCCTATTTTCCTGCT
>NW_009953491.1:89872-121434 GCF_000747805.2 Chaetura pelagica | reverse complement strand
TGCTGAAAAAAATGTATTATTCAATTCAAAACTTTGCAGCACCAAAACCCAGGTTGGTAAGAAGTCAGAACTGTTTGCTTCTACGATAATCTGTGCTGATTGATGATCTTTTCATTCAAACACTTCCTCATTTTCAATTGAATTAGTCTAGTAATGCTCCCTTAATCCAATGCAACTGTATTTAAAAAATTGGGAAACTAGTTCCATTAAATGTTTCGTTTTATCTCTGTAAGGTTTTGGCCAATGGTGTCATTCGAAATGTATGCGCATTTGTGGTTATAGATCTGACCAACTTCTGGCACATTGACATGGCAGCAACATTTAAAACGAGCATGGAGACAACACACATCATGCCCTCCTATGACACAGCATACACAGTGGGCATTTTTATCTGGAAAAAAGATTAATTAATCTCTATGTCCGTCATGTTTTTAAAAGAAAATTGTCTATTTCAGCTCTCATGAGATCAGTAGTTTTACATCAAGTAGAACAGTAACAATTTCAAAACCATGAAGTAAAAACCTTCAAATTATTTTCTAGAGCTTTCTGAAATGCAACACTTTAAAAAAAAACCAAACACATCAACCCTGATGGGAAAGCCCCCTCAGATAGTGACCGCACTGACAATACACACTTCTTGAACTTTTGCCAGTGCGCTGTGGTGATCCCAAAACCTTCAGCAGTAAAGTTTGTGCCTCCCATTGTTGACACTGCTTTCCTCGCTGTCAGAGTCCTGACTCCAAGTCATCTCAGGGGTCTTTTGTCCCTGCCCCTTACAAAAAAGATGTTCTCTCCCTTCACCCTTGCCTCCCTTAAGTCTTCCCACTCTGAACGGTGTTCCAGATGAGGGATGAGACCCACTGACAGGACACGGAGCAGCTTCCAAACCAGGAAGCAGGAATAAGTAGTAAGAACTGAGTGTTGAAGCCAGCTCTGACTACTTGAGGTTACAGTCAGGCTGCAGTGACAGAGGCTGAGGATCTGTGCCTGTAAGGTTCAAGCAGTTGAGCTCTCCTTTTGCCCTAGCGCTTCGGAACATGCTCATGGAAGCAGCACGGTCTGTGTAGCAAGGAGGACTGTGCTTCCCAGCCAGAGGCAGTGCTGAGGGCATGAGGCTGTAATCCCCCTGACAGCTGAGCTGCCACCACCTGAGCACATGGGCTGAGAAGCCTCGGGCAGAAGGAAGAACATAAGACACTTGCCAGTAAAATAATAATCAGAAAAACTTGACTTTTCCTTATTTCAATTGAAAATAGTCTCCTTTCAGGGAACAAAAGTTACCTACGTTGTTAGATTTGTCATTAAACAAAACCTCTGAGCACTGTTTCAGTAAGATTTTCAATTTACATGGCTCTACATTTCCTTCTAGTACACTTTCTGTATTAAAAGCTAGTTCTCAGTGGCAGAGTGTAACAGTTCTCTGCAAATAAGAACATTAAAACATTATTTCAATAAAAAAGGATGCATAAAATTCTGCCCAGGTGGATACATTTGAACCTTTCAGAAATAAAATAACTTCAATAATTTTATATTTTTTTTCCACAAAATGATTTTCCCATTTTGCAGCCATCTCTAATTATAACAATAACTTGCAGGTGTTTCCTGTCAAATTGGTAATAACTGTGTCCTGGGATAATAAAACTCCTGGGTTTGGCCCATTTATCATATTTAAATTATAACTTAAAGGTGCATCCTGTTTACAAGGTAATAAGTATATATGGGACTAAACAAACTCCTCTGGAGCCAGTCCAGTCTATTGTGTTGTGTCAGACTGGAGCATGGGCTTGAAGAAACCATAGATGGATAATACCATGGGTAGTAAAAGTGGACTCTCCCCTCTTCACAGAATTGCAAACAGAATGCAAAAAAAATCTCCCAACAAACCCTACAAAAATATATATGTGTGGGTGTGTAAATATGTTTTGCCTATATTAGGAAACTAACTTCAAAAAACTAAACAGCCTCCAAAATGAGTGATCAAATGATCCTAAAACCAACTGATGGCCGGATGACTGAGTCAAAACACACCTATCTGAAATCTTGAGGGTGGACGTCAGCATGAGATGTAAATGTGCAGGCAAACCCCCCCATTTTATCTCCCTATCTTTCCACTGCCTCTTTCGCCTCTCTTTGAATTTGGTGTCCTGGCTGTGAGGCAGCAATGCCATAGACCTGTTTGAAGTCCACTGAACTCAGCCTCCTGTATTCCTCCTTGCTCTGTATGGTGGCTGGGATTTTAAAATATGTTTGTCAGAAGCAAAAACCTGAAGGTTTATAAAAACCCCACAACCCCGGGGAAGGAGGTCAGCTATTGAACTTGCAAGTCCTCTGCTAGACGATTGCATCACAATGAGATTTGTTTCTTCATCCAAAGCTCTCCACCTTGCCCCAGTCCTTTACACTGCCACAGGCCCAGATTCCCAGCTCCTTCCCCAGCACCAGCTCCCTTTGGCTGGTTGGTGCTTTCCACCTCAGTTGCTTAACAGCCTGCAGAACCTTGTACAGTGGGACAACAGTCATGCCTTTGTTGAGGTCAGGACTTAGGGGGCTGGGGAAGGAATTTGGCTTGTCCTGTGTACAGAAGAAAGTAACAACTTCGGCGTGAAGCACAGAAAGAGACACTTGCATTAAACAAAACCAAAAAAGAAGCCCAAACCCTAGAAAAACACACTCCAGAAGCGACCAGTGCATTTGCTTACATTGTAGCTTTGCTTCAGTGTTTCACTATTATTTCTTAAGAGCAAAATAAGCCCCAAACATTTTTTTTCTCTTTTTTCCCCTTTTTTCTTGGGTTGGTTTTTTTTTTGCTTTTGCTACATACTGCACAGTATGAGTAATTCAAGAAGAGAATAAAGGCCTGCATTGTATAGCACACTTTCTCATGCGCACACAAACCTCCTTCCAGCTTACTGAAGGAATCAAAGGCTGGAGGGAGTGGCTCCAGCGTTTCATGTAAATGACGTCTTTTTTTTTCTCCCGTTTTAATGCCACCATAAACTCAGTGTGATGAAGCATTGATGAATAATGGGCCCATGACACATCGTACTTTGAGAACAGCTCATATATTTGGCATACATCAGGCCCCGCTGGTGTCAGGGGTTGGTTCCCCCCCATCCCCCCCCCAGGCACGGATTTGTAAACACTTTTACCATAACTAAGAAGTGCAGTTTTATTTCAGCTCCTCAGGGAAACCACACGGAGCATCTGGGCAGCTCGCACTGGTTGCCTTCTCTCTTTAGGATGCTGTGAGGCAGTGAGGTTGGCATTTAAGCAGGCAAGAAGTCACTGCCCAGCCAGGCCAGTGGCCACCCTCCTTTAGGAGCTTCCAGTGGGGCTGACACATCACCCTCACCTCACCAAGCATGTACCCGTCACCTTCCCTGAAGGAGAGCTGTGATGGCACCAAGCAGAGAAATCAGGACACCCTTGTGAAAAAATACAGGTTCTTCTTTATCAAATGACTTGAGGAAAGCTGAGGTTCTAACTTGCATTTTATTGAGAAGAATGTGCTTTTTCAGTATAGCTTTGTCTTGCTTTTCCTGGCAACAACTGAACCTGTAACTTCTGGAAAGAAGCAGTTGATAAGTTACAAGTCACCAAGTGTGACACAGCTGCCAGAGGAGCTACAATGTCAGATGGGAAATTCAAATCCCTGGTTGTAGATGTCCTGTGGCAACGTGTTTCCACCCACATCTACCTGCCCTTTCCCTGCAGCAGAGTCTGTAGTTTAAGGTGATTCCAGCTATCCCTCACAAAAGGGAAGAGCAGAGATGATCTCCTGGCACAGGCATACTGGAGACCTCGATCTTACTCTCTGATATGGCCTCCTGGGTTGGTGTTCATCTGGCAATAGAGATTCCACAAGGTGAGGATACCCCAAATGGGGAGGCAGAAGAGGCTGTGCTAGAGGTATAGCACAGGCAAGATGTTTTCCTGGAAAAGGAGGAGGCTGGAAACAGCAGTTTTCAAGTTTGGCAAAAAAAGCATTTCATGTAGCTGAAAAGGCCTGCTTTCTGATTCTTCAGTATAAGACTACCAGCATCATAACATTTTGTCTTATAACTCTATCTGTCTAGCCCTATTTTCCTTCATTTCTCATTTGTCTTTATCACTTTGAGACAATATTTTTTGCAAAACCTGATTTTTTCCAGTAAAGGCTGATAAGTTTTCAAATATGAGAAAGAACTCCCTACTCTCCAGAGAAGTCCTTAATTTATATAATTGAGGCTTTCAAAGCAACATATGGGCACAGGGCATAAGGAAACCACTTGCTTCTTTATTGCTTTGGAAAAACATGTAAATATACCAGTTTAAAATCAGACCACTTTTCCCTCATGATTGCAAAGAATCCTGTAATGCTTTCAACAAGGTTGTTTAAGCTGTCAAGATCATAAGGAAACCTGGATATTGCTGACAAACCATGGACATTTCCCTCAGTTCCAGAGTGATCAGTGGCCCACATTTAGGACTACACATTACATAAGGACAAAGAAATGCCATTTCTCTGTTACATTATGCTGATTTCCCTGGGTGACAATCTCTCCATAGGCCCTGGCTACACAGCACACATTTCCCAGCACTCAGCTGTGCTTTGCTTGAGGTTTTTGGGTCACGTGCAATTCAGAAACCAGGGTGAATCAACCCACTCTATCTCCTAAAAAAAGAAAAAAGAAAAAAGCCATTGCCAGCAATTTTCTCAGTTTCATAACTGGGAAGGAAACTGAGCCAGTTTCTGACATCAGAATTGTCTCTTTTTTCCCCTTTTTTTTCCAGGCAGGTTACACCAAGGATTTCAAATAAGAAACTAAGTGAGTTTCTTGAAATTGGTCTTTCCTGGCAAAAACGTAGCAGTGCTACAGAAACCACACTGATTGAAATTAATTCCTGGGAATTAATTTCCTATGGCAGAAATAACAGCTCCTATAACTTTTATCAGTCTTTTCATGCCAATACTTTATATTTTAAAACTTATTTAAAACTGAGGTTGTGTCTGAGGCTAATTATTTGCTTCTAGAAACAGATGAAGCTAAAAGCATGCTGATAATCTGCTTCTAATCTCTCTGTACCAATCTCCTTTGGCCCCGTACAAATCTTCTGGTCAATGATAAATTTGGCAGCTCTGTGTTCAGCATTGGCTCAAAATCAGCTGATCTGAATGCTCTTTTGAAAACAAAAACTAAAACTCCTCCTTTACAAAATACATGGTCACTTGAGGCGTAAAGTGGTTAGGCTGAAAAAGGGTTAAATCCAAGTTTTGCACGACCCCATTGAATTTGCCTCCTTGATTTTATGTCAGACACATGCCTGTGCTGAAACTACAACACAGTCAGTGTCTGAATCACTGACAAAGATCAGGCTTTTTCATTCCTGTTATTTGTGTTCCTCCTCCTCAGAGTTTTAAAATGATTCTTAGCTGAGAAAAATAACAGTCATGGCTTTAGGATGCTTCAGGATGACCCAGCACTTACCATCATGTGGTCTTGTGAGTGATATTTTGGGATCCAGGTTCTGGCTGTTGCTCCACAAGGATCTGTGTCTTTTCAGGCAGGTTTCCAGTGATGGGCACAAGAAATATATTAATCTGTAATAATAATGAGTAAAATTCTACATTCACTCTACAGACCAGGGCTCAATACTTTTAGAGAAGCAAACATCAGATGGAAGAGACATTTATGTGATGACACCAGTCAGAGCATTGTAGATTTCAGCTCAGCATGGTGACAGGATGGTGACACTATCTCCTCTGCTCCACAACTGCAGCACTACTTGTCCTAAACAGTTTAAATAAGGGGAACCTTGAACTTCTTTTTCACATGTGGTATGTCAGCACTAGACATTGAAATAGAAGTTTTCCATCTCTTGAGTCCCCTTTTCTTCGGTCTTTAACCATCATCCTCTGCTAGACAACATTTTACAACCTTTTTCCTTATAAAAGACACTGCCAGTGGTACTTAGCATGACACATACAATGTCCTTTTTGTCATAGTAGCAGTTTGGCAAGGAAACATATCAGGTGGTCAATAAATGATCATTTCTTTGAGGCAACAGAAGCAGCCTCAGAACTTACCGTTAGGTCTTTGCTTTACAACGTAAAAGTTTGGCAAGGAAACATATCAGGTGGTCAGTAAATGATCATTTCTTTGAGGTGACAGAAGCAGCCTCAGAACTTACCGTTAGGTCTTTGCTTTACAATGTAAACTTAAAATTTTCCCAGAAGATGAAGGAATTCACACGCACAGTGAACTTTCCGTTGTCATTTGCATAAAGATTTGAAGATTAATTAGTAACCGTCTGATCCAAAGTCCAATGAAGCCAGTAAAGGCTGTAAAGAATCAACGAGAGTAAAGATACAAAAGAGTACTGACAGCCAAGATATTATTACCCTTTTTTTCATAAAACAGTTCAATCAACTCTGTCATTTATGCTCCACAGTGCACAAATAAACATAACGGACACATTTTTCTGTCTTTGCAAAAACAGTTTAACTGAATAACCTCAAATCATCAGTATCAATCAATCCATTAATTTCAGTTATGTAAGGAATTAACTTTGTCCTCAAAGGCTTAGTAATATGAGACTGCAAAACAGTACCCTGTTACTAAATCACAGCTGCAGAGAGAGACTGGGCTTCTTATGGGCAAAGTAAGAATTAGCAACTTTCAACTGTCCAATGTATTATGAATTTACTTGGGTTTAATGGACACTGTGCCTCTACTCAAGCTGTGAGGTACTTTGACAGCAACAATATATGCAACTCAGGCAAGATGATCAGGCAGCCACCAGCCCACAAGAGCAAGTGGTATTTAGCCAACAGGAGGTAGAGTAGCCCCCCTCCTGTTTCCCCCATGTCTGACTCCAGTTTGTCAGTCCAGAAATCTTGGGCAGACAAAAAAAAAACAACAAACAACAGCCCAAATAAAGCAAAACCAAAACAAAACCAAGTTTGGCCACTTGTCTGGGATAAGATTGTAAGTCTTAGAGCCCAGTCAGAGCTACTGCTACACCCTGTATGGGGACAGCTACAAACCCCAGAGAAGTCTAGCCATGGATTTGCAAATCACTGGTGCAGCACATGCACAGGGTAAAGTCACTGCATAAGTCACACATGCTTACGTTTCTCTAGGAAATCCTAGAGAGAGATATGGGAGTCCTGCCCTCAACCCTGTCCAAAACAGCTTGATTTTAGCTCTCCTTCAAAGCCTAACAAATAGATGGCCTTTGTCTGATGCCCTGGAGGGCAAACGCAAGCTAATAAAACCTGAGTCCACACAGATAACATATAATTGTAACTGGTTTTTAGGCAATGGTCTTCCAGGCTATCTCATTATTCTCTTTGAACAGGCTTTGAATTACGCTTTTTCAATTTTAGATAAAAGTGAACCAGTGGTTTTGCAGCATTAGCAAACTAAGTTAGCTTGAGTAGTTGGTATTAATGGGTGCTTTGATTTCAGCATTTCTCTTTAGCCTTGAAAACAGCAGCCAGGCAACAAAGTCATTTTTCCCTCCTCGTGTTTTCTTTCTCCAGCCGTCTGTCTCCATTCTGCTTTCTCAGCCACTTGCTTCTGCTTTGTCCCTGACTGACTAGTTCTACCAGGCTTTGACCATACTGCATTTCCTTGACTTCTCATTCACAGGTACTCCCTAGAACAACAGCCGCCCCATCACAGTATTTTAAGAGTTTAAGTGTGAGTATTTGTAATCAGGATGAAGTCATGGTATTCCTGTCGGTGGTGACACAACCGAACAGTTGTTCTGCCTGTACTTTTTTTGACCTTATAGTGAATCCATTTTAATGGTCATTAGTGAAACTGTGCTGCTGTGGTGTCTGAATTTATCCTAACAGTCTCCACTTACCTGCTGAAGGTAGAATAACTTGCCACCTTGCTTTTGCTCCAGTGGCTTATATGACGCAGAAGAAATCTCTGAGGAAGCTCTCACACACACTCTCCCTTACCCTCATACAGATATGGCAACCCAAGCAAGCCTAACTCAGCCATTCCCAACCATGATGGACCAGTGAGCCTTTGGCAGTCCTAAAATGAACTTAGCCTCACATAAAACTCATGAGCCTGCAAGTCCTTGGTTAATATGGCTATCCAAGACAGCTGTAGATGGACCCAGCCTCACCAAGCCATTTGAAAACCTCTGTTCTACACCAGCAGGATACATAAGTTTCCACTGTAGAGGAGTTTCTTCTGGTGGAGGAGGGAGACTGTGCATCACAGCTCCACCACACCTACTGTGCAGGTATAAAACAGGCAACTTCAGTGAGCACACAGTCTGATGCCAACATCACTGCAAATCAAATACATGCAATAAATGCAGAGATGATATGTGCACAGTATATCGACTAGATGTGTATTTTCATTCCTTTATTGCATAATAAATGCTAGTCCACCTCTCAGTCTCCTCTCTGCTTTGAACCAAAGAAAGGACAGAAATTACAACAGTGGTAGAAGTTCCCACCAGTACAATGTATGGTTCCAGTGCTGTCTTTTGAAAGGGCCCCACAAACCCTCTGCTTCTTTGCAAATCTCACACATTCTTCAGAAGTTGTAAGAGGAATCATAGTTCACCAGGACAACTCCTGTCTGGTGTCAGGTGAATCGTCCCACAGGAAAGCCCTTTCTGTGACCCAACTCCTTGGCCAAGACCTTTCTGCCAGACAACTGCAGACCAGTGACAGTTATTGAACTACCTTAGCCTGGTACCTACCACTAAGGGTGCTATTTCATGCCACTCTCATGCCAGACACTGCAAAGCAGCTGCAGGAACTTGAGGGGCTCCTGCCATCACCTAGGTGAGATTTTTGGGGAAACAGTCAGTGACCCCCAGAAAGGAAGAAATCTTGGGGCTGTTTAACAGATTTCATCTTGGCTTCCCTTTGCTCCTCTTTTTATTTTTCCTCCCCAATATTTATTTGAAAAAATGTTTTGGCAGGATTTACAATCCTATGGACTTGGAGAGAGAGAAAAAATCTCAGGTGCTACTTAAGGAATTCCTCATTTCTAAACCTCAGTGGATTAAAGTTTCTGCCCTAATGATCTGTGTGAGTGCTTTTGTGTAAAACTTTTGAATAACTTTATTGATTACATTCCATATAGTACAAATCTCTGGACCCTTATTTTTATTTTCTAAAAAAACTTCTATAAAGACATACAGTACCAGAATGGATTAGTGCATTAGCCCTTGACTTTGCAGACTTACTTGCAATCCAGACAGGATTTGGATGAAGAGAGTCTTACCAGGCAGGATCATGCTTCTCAGAGGAAAGTATTTCCATACTGAAAAGCTGAAAACATGACATTTAGCACAATTCAGCTTATTTGATAGCATTTTCTGTACTGAGACACAGGGGTGGCTACAGAAACAGCAGCACTAGTCAGCACTGAGATGCTTCAACAGAGCTGTCTCAGAACTAGGACAGTTTTAATAAAGAACTTTCTCAGAAGAAGGGAAAAGAAAATACTTTAGTAAAGCTAAATGGGAGACTCCAGCTGGCATAACAGAAGTTACAGGTGAAAAAATGAAGTTTATTGGTAGAATGCTTGGGGCTTATTGTAAAGCAGCACAGTGCCCACAATTTTCTCTTTCCTCTGACAGTGTCTCTGTAAGTATTTTCTTCCTGGTATCTCTCAACATAAGCCTCTTTCACATAAGCAACTAGAAGAGAGTGAAAATGCAAGTTTTACTTTTAAAATAACCTACAGGACCTTCACTCTGGTTTTAGAAAGGAAGCAGGATTTCTGTCTATAAACCAGACTCTCCACCCTCCCCTTCTATCCTCCCTTGTCCTTTCCACCTGTTTAGATGTTTTCACAGTGGGATAACACATTCATTCCCTCCAGACCAGGCCTCAGCTGTTAGGAATGGAAAATAAAACCAAAGTTTGCAGAGTATTTTTAGCCCAGAGAAAATAAAGCAGTTGCAAATACCATACACCCACCAACTCCTCTGGCTTGTGGGGATCCGTGCCCAGAAAGGAAGGAAACCGCAAGGCCAGGCTGAACCCATTGATTTGATATCGATGCCAAGTATTCTGGAGTGACTCACCCCACAATCCCACCCTTCTTTTTCTGTCTGCTTAAAGATGCCCTTCCCCAGAAGTCACATCTGGTCTTTCCCAGTGGCACCGATGCTTTCGCTACCATATATGCACTTAGATGGCCTCAGCCCATTACCCTCATCCCTTTGTACGAGATAATCTGTTGATGACTGGCTAATCAGCAGGTTGCAGATGGGTCTCCTGTTTCCCTCTGATCTCACAAATCTCATGGGACTGGCTTTCTCGGAAGAGACAGTGAGTAAGAGGATACAACACTAAACAGATGACACATATTTTAGATCCACCTAATGGCTGCTCCTGGTTTCCAGACTCTCCAAATGCCATTTGTTTTTAACAAATGGCCACACAAGCTGTGGGTATGATATTTTAGAAATGTCTTTGAAAGGACTGACTTGCCTCCAATGGCATTTGCAGCATGTGTGCCCCTGACAGTAGTCTTCTGTCCTGTCAAGCTTCTCCCAGTGCAGGTAAAAATTAAATATTCAAAAAAAGAAACCAAAAACTGACAACAAAGTGGGTTTTGATAAAGAACCAAAAAGAGGAGGACCTAGATCTCACTATGGTTGAGTCTGAGTATCCTTGGACTGTGAGCTGTAAGTATGCTTAAGTTGTAGCATTTCTGCTTTGACTGTGCAGCATCTTATATGCAAAAGCAACACAGGATTCTGGCAAAGCTGTCATTAAAAACTGCTGAAAGGAAGTTATAAATCCTGAAATATCATTGATGCAAATTATTCTAATTTTCTGTTTCTGTCCCGGGAAAACCTGAAGATTTTGTACAACTGTCTAGGACATCCTCCACTGCACATCTCAGACAGGCCTCCTGTAGAGCAGCAAAAGGCATCCTAGCTCAGCTTTGTAGTCTGTACATGGTCATGTTTTTAATATGAGACAAAACAGCACAGGTCCCCTTCTCCTGCCAGTGGTCTCAGCCTAATTCCCAGCCATCCTATTTTACCTTCCAACAAAGAGAAGTGTTTCCATACCCACATATTGTCTGGGAGGGCAGCTGTTGGCCCAAACAGAGCCAGCCCCATGGTAGCAATTTACCACTAGGGATGATCAGGTGCCAGGGCCTAGCCCTGTGTTGTGGGTACAGGTGCAGCCACTGGGCCCACGTTGTGCCAAGCGCGATGGACCCGTCGCACGTAGCAAAACACCGGAGCCCTGCACGTGTGCTAGATCTCACATGGACCATGCTTGTTATGAAGGCATCACAAACAGCTCAGACGTATACTTCTGTCCAAGAAATCCTGGAAAGAAATATGTCAGCTCCTCTGGGAGCCATTGAACTCTCCTCCTCCATCTCCATTTACTCAGTTATCAGCAGCACGCTGTTATGGGCTCACTTAGTTGCAGGAGTATTCCCAACAGGCCTCCTTTAAAAGCACTTTCTATTTCAGACTGAAAAGCAGCTGCTGATAATACTGCCTTAAGCTGGACATTTTGCTTCTGGCCTCTACAGGTTGCATATTTTCCTATCCAGCCTGCACAATAAGCATTTTGGCTTCCATTGTCTGGGATTTCCAAAAATGCTCAACACTGACCTAACTGATCTCCCTGTAACCAACACTTAAGTGTGTTTTGTTTTCCTCTTCTTTTTATTCTTGAAAAGATGGAGCATCTGCAAATGAAAGATCATCTGCAAAGTTACGGCCAGCAGAGTTATTCCAGTAGCTGACACACTGCTACATGAATGCTATTTACAGCACATGTAATCCAAGTTTATCTTCTATGAAATCTTTAGCACATTATTTCTGGAAGTTCAGGTTATAACTGCTATGATTTGTGAGTAAGTAATTTAAGGAAACAGTTCTATTAATCCATCCAGTTTGAGGGGGTGGGGGAGACAGAGAAAATGTATTTCTCAAGCTTTCAGTCCTGCAGGAAATTGAGTAACATATGCCTGGAATGATCTATTAGCAAGTGTTTTAACCCTCCTCATGTCTGGTAACATTGCTGCTAGTATATAGCATAAATTCCTTGGAAATTAGGCTTTTTTTCTTCTAGTAAATCTTAGGTGAGGCACACCCACCAAACTGACCAGATTTATCCTGAGTGTTTATTTTTATTTCATCCAGGGTGCCAGTATAGAGCCATCTAGACAACTCTGTTTCAGGGCTGCTACCCTTTCCGTAGCAATTACCAGAGGAAAAAAAGAAATCACAAAAAAAAAATTAAAATGTTAACAACATGAGCCAGATTTACAAATGGCAGAAACTCTGTTTTATCTTTTAATTTTCAGCAAGACCAGTCTAAAACACTGGCTTTGAGTCCTTTTCAAATCCTGTGAACCCAGGGGGGCAGTGCCCACTGAAGACTATGCTACAGCAAATTCAAGCACACAAGCCTAAAATAAGAAGTCTTGGTTTTCTCTTTTTAAGGTCCAGGGAGCCCAATAAGAAATCCACAAACCTCAAGTGAGTCTACCAAGCAGAGCAGAAAATAACTAGTGTGAAGCAACATTAGCAAAAATCTGCCTACAGGTCATGAGGGAGGAAAGCAAGTTTCTTCAGAAGTGACTTTTTTTCCCAGACGGTCTTTCTGAGTAGTCTCACAAAACCTTTGATACAGTTTCCTGTTATGTGCAGAAAAATAAAAATGGGCATTTTAGTCAAGGCAAACATAGCCAAAGCCTTCTATTCAGAGCCTGCTTCCCCTGAAACTCCCAGGATCATAGAATGGTTTGGGCTGGAAGGGACCCATAGTGACTCCAACAGGATGAGACTTCAGCAGACACCAGCTGCTTCTAAGGAGTCCAGTCTTCATGTCAGGAAAAGTGGAGAAACAGTAAATTATTTAATTTGGGGCAGGATGCTTGGCTGGAGCTCAGATGTTGGCATCTTTGTTACACAACACAAGGAGGATACACTTCCTGGGTGATCATGAACAAACTCCATACATCTATTCAGCAAGACGTGCACTTAAAAACTTACTTGCAGCTGCTAAAAATCTCATTTTCCAATAGCTCTCAAAAGAAGTATAAAGGCTACTCAGCCATGACTTGGATGTCAGAAGTGGTATTTGGATGTTCTCTGACAGAGAACAGATCTTTATTGACTTCCCCTAGATAGATGGTTGAATCTGATGACTGCAATTGGATGTCTGCTTTCTTGGAAGCTGGGAATTTGCCTTGGCTTGCAGTAACAGCTTCTGGCTACCTGGTCCCACATGTAAGCAGGTAAATAATTGACAGATGGTTTTCTTTATGCAGCTAAGTAATAACTTTCAACATTATGTCAGGAGAGATTAGGAAACAGGGGAAAAAATGCATTGAAGAGAGTTGGGGCTGAAGCTGCCGTGCTGGTTTTCCCCGGCATCCCCGCCACGCCAGCGGCAGCAGGCGGGTTCCACCAGTGCCTAAAGGTGCTCGTTACAGAGGGTGTTTACAGGTGTGCCATTATCAAGTACTGATATAAAATACTACCACAGAAAATCGTGCTTAATAAGCTCCAGCTGCCTGCTAAATTAAAACAAAATTCCTGCAGCAAACAGTCGATTTGAAAAACAAGAAGCAGTCGAACTGGAACAAAGGAGCTTGAGCTTGAAAAGAGCCTTGACTGAATCAAGCTGCAGTTGGAGAGTATATCAAATGGATGTTTTCCTAGGTTTGCCTTCATGCAGATACGTACTCCTGCCAGCACAAGTAGCTGCTGAGACCACAGCCTATCTTCTTTTGCCTTTGTATCCCTCCATGTGGCCATAAACTTTGTTTCTGCAAGATTGTAGGCTGTCTTGTGGGGCTGGCTTATAAAACTCAGTAGTTTGCAGAGGTGTAATAATATGTTTTATTTCAAAACAGAACTTAAAACAGAAATACAAACACAAACCAGCAAAGCCTGGAAGCCTCTTTCCCCTCCCACTCCGAAGAGCTGGTTGTCCTGCTTCCCCTCCCAATTTTCTGTTGGCTCAGCGCCTCCCCAGCTGGCAAAAAACAGGGCAATTAACCCCTTCTTCCTAAGGCCAAATGCTAACAAGACCTAGCTGGCTTGCCTTGGTGGAGCAGAAGAGCTTCAATCCAGCTACCAGAACTGCAGGGCTGAGCACTGCCCCGTGGCCCTGGGGCAGACACCAGCACCTCTGCCCTCCCCTTGCACAGCACCCGCCCCAGCAGCCCCCACTCTGCACTGGGGCTGCTTCTTACTGCAGCTACAGCAGTGCAAAATAAATACAGCCTACGTGACCTGAATGGTGCTTAACTTTCTCCTCGTGGAAGGGAAATCTGGACTGAGAACCTACAGGCTCGTTTTCTCGTTCATTTAAGGAAGACCTGAAGGGACTATCAGTTGCGGAAGAGGGCAGAGAGACCCACGCTGGCTTTAAGTGAACTGGTTTGGGTACCAGAAGCACCACAGTTCTGTACTGGATAATTCACTGGTTGTTTCCTGCCTAAAGGAAACAGAACCTGCTTTGTCTCTCATTTTCTTTTCAGGAGGCCTGGCACATCTGGGGCTACCGTAAGTCCAGACTTCATTTGTTTTATGACAGGACTTCTGTAACTGCTGCCCATGAAGAGTGAGGTTTCTCAAAATGCTTTCCCAGGGCAGGGTAGGCTTTTTGGCCATGCACCTTCCTTTCCATTATTTTCCATGGTTGCATAAAAGATTTTAGACCAGAGGTATGGTTAGTTTAGAGGGCCAGTGCTGTTCAGAAAGGATGCTGGAGACCCTTTCACATCTGAGATAAAGGCTTTTTGCAAATGACAGCAACAAATAATGAATGCCACTTTCTTTCTATCATCTATGAACACAGCTTTTTAGTTGCTCATAACTCAGACAAATTTTATGGGATCAAAAGTGTCCATTCTGTTAAGTTTTGAGTATCTGGAGAACTGGCATAGCTTGTGCTTCCAAATGCAAACAAGCAAATGCATAATTTTGCCTTCGCTGCCAACACAAACACTGCATGTAGATTGTAATGGTTGGACATCCTGGCAATACATTTTGAGTATTCTAGTGAAATGTAGAAAGCAAATTAAGCATGCAGGAAACTGGTTGAGTAGCTTTGAAGTTGTGACAATAACTATTTTCTTACACAGTAAGAATTTCCATTACATTTCTTGGCTTGGTCCAAATTCAGGTGGCTGGATGTTGCACACTTGGTAGAACTTGGTAGAGTTTCATCATGTCACTTTGAGGGCAGTGGTGAAACAGAATAGAAACAAAGACCAGCCTACTCTAAAGACATTTAATGTAGTTGGAAACAATTTACTCTCAGAGGCAAGACTATCCTGAGACATGAGCGGAGCTGCCTTTTTTGTTTCCACTTCTGTCTTCACCAAGGCCTACGCATTCTCTAAACTTTCCACTAACTTTCTAAACATTTCTTAGGACTTCATAAACTTGTTACGTCTCAAGGTGACCCCCTCATCATCAAACCCAACCTGACAGGAATTTTAAGGATTTACTGAGTCTGTGTAATGTCTTCTAGCTAATCATCTTTCAGAAGCTTGCACTGGAAATTTCCTTCTGCCATTCAGTAGCTTTACATCTTCCTCCTTTTTCCCCTGGCAGCAGGAACACAGCTGGGACTGCCAGCAGTGGGGAGGCTCTGCTGTCAGGGTTGAAAAGACCCTTAAAGAATGCAGACAGTCAATGGGGCCATGAACTGCATTTGTCCACAGGTTGGTTTTTTGCTGCTTACTTTTAACAGTTGGCAAATTGATAGATCTCAGGACTTCCAGAAGCTACTCCTGAACTGAGTCCATCCAAATTGTTTCTTACTCATGAGTCCTGCCCTGTATTTTCTTTAAGTAGTTAAAGATGGTAAAAGACTAACAACAACAACAAAAAAAACCCAAACCACAAACACAAAAGAACAACAACGAAACCTTCAAGCACCTTTTACTTTTTAGTGGGTAGTAGAGAAGGAGTGCAGCTCCCCAGCAGCAGCAGCACCTCACCTGCCAAATCCTCCAGTCCCTGTAACATGCAGCTGATAAGACTGACAGAGGCAGAGGCAACTCCAGCAGAACTCCTGGGTCCATGGACCTCCAGCTTCCTTGCTGGATTTGATAGCAAAATGGCTGAAAAGCCCCCACATGCCACCTCCCCAGACAGCTTGACCAAAGGGCAGGTCAGACTGAGATAGTTCATTCCCTTTTCCTTGATCTTTCCCTTTTCCTTGATCTTCAAGGGTTCACAGGAAGCCTTTGAAGCAGCGCATATAAGGGCAAGAGCCTCTGCCTTGGGTTTAGATCCTCAAAAATTACATCCATCTTTTACCCAGCTCAAGATGTTCTGCTGAACAATAGACACAGTTACCAAAGACTCCTTAAAGATCATTTCTCCAAGCTCCAAGCTGGAGCATGTCCAGGTTTTCAAAGGCTGGACGTCATTTAGACAATCTGCATTCTCTAGAGCATCTCAAGAGGCAGACATTTAGCCTGTTAGCCTTAATATTCCTTGAAGATTTCAGACATATGGCTCCTGACCATTTTTTCAATGTGCTTCAGATTCAATCTGTAGAAAAAAAAATCCAAATTATTCCTTTCTCCAGGAAAATGTTACAATACTAGTTGCTCTTCCAGAGCCATTTCTTAAATTTCTGTAAACTTTTTTCCTTTAAGTAGGAGAAATAGAAATGTAAAGGAACAGGGCTACATTTGATTTCCATTCATCTGAAAGGGTATATTTCAAATGCTGCATAGCATTTTCTGACATAATTAATAGAACAAACTAATATTTCTTTTCACATTGACCTTAAGGGTTCATTACAAATGCCAAGTATTATTTTGAACATGGATTAGACCATCAGCATCAGAAAATTCAGAAGAAATCCAAAAGTCTGTGTGGGAGATTTTGAAGGACAAATATTTATAGCCTGTGGTTTATAAATTGTGATTTATAATGTGCAATTTATAAACTGTGATTTATAATCTGTGACTGTTCCTTTATTGTGCACTTTTTTTTTGCTCTGGTGTCTTCATCTTGCTCAGTTTGGATTTAATGCATATCATGAAGCCATTTATTTATTTGCAAAATTTGCTGAAAACTTTTAAGTTAAGTGGAAACAGCATTATGGTACTTTTGGAGAATTAGGTCTTCAGAGCTCGTGTAATAGATGTGCTAAATGAACTTAAAAGAGGACTTGCAAAAATATTTCTCGATTGCTCATTTTTTATGAGAGCTGCTTGTATTAGGGGGTCTTACAATACTTATTTTATTATCTCCAGTTTCTTGTAACCACTTTCAGCTGGGATTCCATTTGAGACTTTGATCATTCTTGGAGCTTGGATGGCAGAACGAAAAGGAAACATGGCCCCTAAGAAAGAAAATGTTTCAATAGAAGAAAATTCAATCTATGGTTAAGAGTTGTTTGGACAGATCATAGAAAGTCAGATATTTCAATTAAGTTGGATTTGGGAAAAATGTTGCTGCCTGAAAATCATTCCCACCTGATGAGAGACCTGTAAACAATAGGTTAATGCAGGGAGTCCAGCTACTAAAGGACAAACAGCTTCAACACATAAAAGTCTTTCCAGTGCTCATGCCTGTGTTGGTTTTGGCAGACAGAAGGTCACTCTCCTGTGTATGCAATAGAGGCTTCAATGACTCTGAACAGCACCCGTGTGGTCTGAGAGTGACCCTGTTTTGCAATGAGGACTGCAAGGGACAGGACAGTCAACACCAGTCTACGCAGAAAATAGGGTAGTTGGTAAATATTGCAAGGAACATTCCTCAGGTAACAGCTCCTCAGGCTCAACTGGGCTAGACACGGGGACATTCACTGTGTTACTGGGTCTGCCATCCTGCTCACCAAGGCTCCCACCCTGCAAGCACACTGACCTGAGAGGACATGACCTCCGTTAGGGTGCTGCATCATGGCTTAAGGCAGGACACAGCTTTAGATCAGCATAAGCACACTGTGAATCCCCACTTTTGGGTGCAGCAGGATTGCTGAGTCTTTACAAGATGCATCAGATCCCAGCACTAGCAACCTGGCAGCTCTCACCAGCTCAGAGTCACTTCCAAACCATGTGTTTGGGTGCTGCATTAAATATCTAGCTTTCAGTTAGCAATAGCATGAAGAGAGCTCTCTCTGTGCTGTTTCAGTTTCACACTGTGGTTTCCCTGTAGCCCTTGAAACTGAACTTGTACCAGCCCACCAGCTGAGTGCTGGGACTGAATTTACACTGTGCCTGAGCTCCAGGCTGCCCACATGTTTCTCAATCAACCAAAAGACTGGTCCTGTGACATTGTGATGGTAGAAGAGACCCCTTAGAAGATTTTGTAGTGTAGAGAGAGCATCACTGTAGCAGAGGTCACCTGCCCCTTCATCTGGCCTGCACTTGTTGGAGCCAGGTGGGAAGGGTGAGCAGAGTCTGAGGGACCACAGGGTGTCCCTGTGCTTGCTGATGGGAGAAGCATCTCCTGGCAGGCCAGCTCCAGCCTCATCCACCCCCTGAGGGACACAGGAGGGAATCCAGCCCCTTCATAGCCATGACACACACGCTAAGTGAAACAACAGCTTGTGGCCTCAAACTTGTCTCCCTAAATGATTTTGTTTGGATATGTTAACACAGCCCTGGCCAGAGCACAACTGCTGCCAAGCCTTCCCCCCTCCTTCCTCCATCCAGCCCCCAACAAAACTAATGTTAGTGCTGTTGTAAGTAGGATATCTTAATGCAACACACACATACACAGGATCCTTTTAGATTCTGGTTTATATCTTCAGTGAGAACCTTGGCAGCTGTAAAAATATATTTTGGTCTGGTCACTAAGCTAAAGATATTTTTTTTTCCCTCTAATTTCATACACAGTTATTAAAAGAGCTGGGATTTTTGGCAGTGACATTGCACAGTTCTGTCAGCTAACCCCTCCCCCCCATATACAAGTGAAAAAATTATTACTTAGAATCCATTTGGGCTTATATGATGAATATATTTAAACAATTTGAAAATGGACATGCTTTTCATTGTTTTCTGCTTTACGGTGTGGTGCTTCAACAGAGGGAAAGCAAGTGGGTTGTTAACAGGGCCAGGATGTTTGCATCCAAGCCCCCCAAGCTCAGTAACTAGCTACAAGCATGAACATCTGGAAGTGGCAAACAGATTTTTACAAGGCATTACACTCAATTTATCCAGCATTAGTGGCCATATGTATCAGCATGTCTACATCAGCTCTTTAATTTCAGTTGAATGCAGTGCTCTTCGTTTGCTGCCTCACACACCTGGGGAGTGTTGCTGGGCACTGATGGACAATTGGTACCATTTGATCCTGGGGACTATTTCATCTTTAGCCCTGCAAGTCCCATCCCTTGATTGCCATCTCATTAACAAGTACAAAAACTGCTTCTCAGGGCTGAGTTAGGATAGTAAATGCTTCCAGCTCTGCTGGTGTGTAGGCTTTAAGGGAACGCACGAATATAAAATATTTTCTGGCATCTTGAGCACCTATTCAGACTGCCTAGGGAAGTAGTCAGGTCACCATCCCTGGAGGTATTTAAAAGACAAATAGCTGTGGTGCTTAGGGAGATGGTTCAGTGGTGGACTTGGCAGTGCTGGGTTAATGGTTGGACTTGATGATCTTAAAGGTCTTTTCTAACCAAAATGATTCTGCCATTCTATCTGGTTTGCTGTTCCAGTGCTAGTGCTGTTCTTTCCAAGAGTGATCAAGTGAACCCTTGTCCAAGAGGTGGGACCTGAGCAGAGTTTTGGGAGATGCTGGATGCATGTTTTAGGTGTGTGAGAACATGGTTGGAGTGAGCAGAGATGCTTGCAGCTGGGGAGACAGGGGTGTGTGTTTAGAAGTCTTGTTTGCAGGGGTTGTGCAGAAGGAAGGTAACATTGGCTAAATGGACATGGGAGTCTGGGAAGTAGAAGAGTGGATGCACATCCTAGAAATCAGAGGGGCCTGCTGCTGCCATTGCTGGGGGTGGTGTAGGCTGTATTTGAACTCCTGCATTGGTCTAAGCACTTGCTAAGCACTCCTGCATTGGTCTAAGCACCTTGATAAAGAGCACCCTGGCTGTAGAGCCCATGTCAGCATAGCAGCCTGACCTTATCACTAACTGAAGTGTGTCTCTGGATTTAAATGAGCTTTTTTAGGTATATCTAGAACCATACAAGACTTCAGGCACCCAAAATAGCACTTCAGCACCTCTCACTCCAAACCCAGATCCAGCACCCACAGCTTTGTACACAGCACTGCACAAATGTACATCTGGGCTTCAGGGTGTGCCCAGCAGTGCCTCTGCCTGGACAGGACTGTGCTGCTCAGTGCCTGCCTCAGAGTTAAGCCCTATCATGACCACAGATGTGGCATTTTTCTACATATTTCACACAAGGGACCTCGATTCATTCCGCAATCTTTGAGCAAGCCCATTGAATGCTGCTCTGTATGAAATGCTGTGGTCATTGTGGCTTTCCTTCCGAGCCCAGAGGATGACAGTGGTGGCAGGACTCCTGCCTTAACAATAACGATATTCCTCTGGGTACAGGGGATCTCAGTTCAGCCAAGAGGTCAGGCATATATTTCTCCCCTCCAAGTGTCACATTCGCTGGGCTATCCTGAGAATGTAAGGTCATTCCTGGCCTTTCTGCTCAGCCTATTCCACATGACCACTAGCAATGAAAGATGCACTTTGCTGGAGTCAGTCAGGACACAATTCCTTTCCCAGCTGTGAGTGCAGTCACCACCAGAGATGAGAGTTTCCATCCCTCAGGCAAAGGAGAAAACTGACCCCTTCTCAGTGAATGCCTTAACCACAGGGTACTTGCACAATCAGGAGCTCCTGTGCAGCCATTTCTAACTAAAGAGCTGGCCCCAGCAAGGTCCTTGATTTCAGGAGAGTTCCAGGTTTTTAAATAAATTGCATTAGAGGGGTGCAACATAACCATATTAAGCTGCTTTAATTCCAGTTTCCCTTTCCTGACTTCTTGTGGCTTGAACTGTCAGAGGGATAGGAGGGGCATTAATAAAGTTTTTGGGTTTATCCCTTTTTTCTAAAGAAGGAACATTAATATGTTGACGGAGGAGCAAGGATAGGAGCATTCAAAAGTCATTCATTGTTTCTGTGCAATTTAATCTGCTATGTCATAGCAGAAACCTTTTGTTCATTCTCCTGCCTCCCTGATTGACCTTAGTTGTCAACTTTAATTTAGTGGGACTCTTAAAAAACCTACAGCACAGATGAGTATGGTAATTTATATGTACCAGCAGAAGAAGCTGAATAGCTGAATCAAGGGTGACAAATTTTGCCACTGTTTTCATTAACCTGTGTTGGGTACTTTTGAATAAGCTGAAGAAATTAGCGTTGAAGTAAAGAAGGTTGCTTGATGTGGCAGTGTGTGAATGCATGGGAATGTTGAGACTTGTAGCCACCCTATAGAAAGGAGGGCTGTTCTGCAGCTCGGGACTGCTAGTCTGCTAGACAGCTGGAGGCTGCAGATCAACTTTTGGTTCTGTTTGTTGTTCTTCAGAAAAGACAAATGTCTCTTGCACTAGCATTTTCCCCTTTTAATATCTAGCCATTTGATACCACAAAGAAGAAAGTACTATTCATAACAGTATCTTTGCAAACAGGAGATAAAACAAATGCCAAGCCAAGATGCTTTGGCGATGCCGACATCTTCAGATCAGCAAGAGGGAACTAGGCCAGAGGCAAGAAAATCTGTCTCGTCTTTCCACCGCATGACATTCAGAGAAATAAATAAAACTGGGCATCTTAATGTCATCAGGTTTTTAGGTTTTGAGCATTTGCTGCAGAATGTGCTCTCAGGGAATGAAGAAAATTGAAAAATAGCCCCACGAGATGAAGGTGTCTCTAGATTCACACAAAGAAGTGTCCTTATAACTCAGAATGTTCTTGTGTTTAGAAGTGAGCTGGTAGAGAACACAGCAGTTGCAATCAGTGTTGCATACAACATGTAACCATTTAAAAGCATGAGGTGGGGTTTTGATGAAATATGTTTGTTCTCAGTTGGCTTACCTGAAATGTAATTGATCCCAAGGGAATGCCTAAAGTACAGCCTCTGAAGAATTATGCCAGGCTGCTCATTCTGACAAGGGCTTTGGCATTCATAGAGTTCTTAATATTCAGCATTTAGGGACCCTTTGGAATCTGTAAACGAACATACATCGTCTTCCAAAAATGTCAAACCTTTGCTCACCTTGGCTTAGAAACAAATGTCATATCTACAGTGCTTCACACTAGTGTGTGTGCACACACATGCACTAGAAAAGTGTGCTCATTTTATGGCTGTAGGGTGAAAGTCACTTGAACTTTTTCTTAATTGAAGTTTGGAATCGTGAGTATGGATACATTTGTCAGTCAGTCCTCTTCCAAGTGAAGTCTGAGGGATGCCTGGCTTCCCAGTTCTCTGGAGCTGGATCAGCTTCTCTGACATTTGTACTCCATGCCTTGTGTATGGACCTCCTTGTGTGGGTACTGTAGGGCCCTTGCCACCAGCAGCAGAAAGTAATCCGTGCTCACCAGATTTAACCTTAGCACTTAGGGATGGCCCAGAAATGACAGCAGTCATATAGCAGAACAGATTTGGCTTTGTGGTCTATCTATGGACAACTGGCTTTCTGACATTGCTCATAGTTTGGCCTGACCTGAGAAGACAGGTAGCTGTGCCTGTGACCTCTTTTGCATCAGCTAGAGGGTGGCACATCCATTTTTACTTTTATCACTGCTTACTTGATTTGGTGTTAAAGCCAAACCATACAGCACATGCCTATGGAGCATAGCAGGAAGCAAGCACACAGCATTCAATCCATGAGACAGTGGAACCCCAGTTAAAAATACAAAGAAGCTGCTTCAGAATAAAAATGAAATGTTCACTCTGCAGTCCTTCAGAAACCAAGATTCTGCTGCAGCCAGCAGGTAAAGTGTAGGGTTCTGGGGATCTGCTCAGGGGTCTCCCATCTGTTGCATGTTTCAGGGATTGCAGGGGAGAGGTGGACTGCATAGGTGAGTTTTGTAATGAAATACCAAGGTTTTAGATTAGCCTCCACATGGGTGGGGGTTTTTTTATAAATGCCATAAGCAACTCCCACCTATCATCACCTAAGATGCTAATGACATCAGAGCTGCAGGATCTGGAGATGTTACCTGGGAGCGCTGGACTCCACATCCAGTTTCTGTGCTCAAAATGGGCCTGGGACTCAGGGTAAGCAATGATAATGACAGTGGCACTTGTTGGTGGCTTTATCAATAGATGGCTCCACTGTCTTAAATCCTTAGGCTGCAGGCAAAAGTTGCAAGGCAGCACTTTCAGCATCTTGTCTCCAGCAAAGTTCTAGAGTCTACTGCAGGAAACATACTAAATTAGGTACTTTGTCCAAATAAGCAGAAAGCAAAGTAAGGAAAGCACAAGAATAAAGGAAAGCACCAGCCATACCCCAATGACATGTAGTGTCTGTGACAGAACCAGCAGAAGTTCACATCACCAGCTGAAGGGGGGATTTTGTGGAAAAGAGAAAGCTACACTCTGTGTTACAGATGAAGATAAACCTGTGACTGCTCCTGCCACCTTTCTGGAGAGGCACAGCCAACTGCTGGCACCATCTGCAGCCAGCCCAGCAGGCTACACCAAATGCCAGCCCATGGTAGAATCAAGTAATACTGCTGGGATAGCTACAAGGAGCCCATTGTCCCCTTGGCCACTTCCTCTTCAGCAACTGAGCAGGCTCTTCAATGTTCGGGTGTCATTAGCGAAGAGAAGCCGGGCAGGAGGGCTTGGCAGCAGGTGGTGCCACCTGTGGTTGCCTAATCCTACCCCAAGCAGACAGCTAGCACCCAGTTGTAGGGGCAGGCACTGCATGAGGGTGAGTCAGAGCCACAAGTGATGCAAGTTGGAGCCCTGGCTCAGAGCAGCAGGGAGTTTACACGCTGGAGTTGTGCCTCTCTGACAGTTGTATTAACGTCAGGGCAAAACAGATGCGAAGATCCCACCCTGTTAGTTCTTCTCTTCTTGGGAAAGGCAGACGAGATGTTTTGCTGGCAGACTGGTTGGCTGGAAAGTAGCTGAAGTTTGCTTGTATGGATGTGGTACAGCCAAACATGTGTGCTCCTGATGGAGTCACCTGCAGTGAGGACACCATGCCAGCTTCCATACTGGGCTTGGAAAGATGCTTCCTTCCAGAAAGTTGCAACTTTCAAGAGGAAGCATTTTTTAGCAGTGTTATCTGTATGTGTATCCAGTTCAAACTAACTCCCTAATAGCTTCCTGCACTGAGCTGACCACTGAAAAATATGTTGTAGGGCCCAGTTGCCAGATGGATTGAGCAGCACTACACTCTTCCAGGGAATCGTATGATGAGGACTGGTTGGAAAAGATGTTCTTATTTAGCAGCTGGTAAGAACCAGTAGGAATCTGGACATCAGCATCTCAGAAATTAGGCCCTGAAATGGTGCTACTGGTAGTGGTAGATCTGTTTATTCCTAAAGACCAAAATAAGAAAAGGTATAGTTTTAAATACCTGGCAATAACTTTATCTAGACATTTGAAGAGTATAGTAAAAGAAATTCTCAGAGGAACTGAACATAGGAGTACCCATGCTGGATATTAGCATTTGTCTCTCTTGTTCAACAGTATCCAGTGCAGGGAGGTCTGTGTCCAACTTCTGAAGGCTTAACAAAAGATAACTGAGAAAAGCAAGCTATTCTCATTACTTCACTGTGCAGGAGTCTCCACCTCCACTGGGAAAAATTTAGATAAGCTTGAAAACCACTATTCTCATCCAGGAGAAAACAGAAGACTTTAGAAGGGTGAGAAAGAGGTTTTCCATCCTGCCAAGTTTTTTTCAAGCTTCCACAAATTTCCCTCATTCATGTTGATTTGAAACTGAGACCTTTTGAAATGTTGCATGTCAAAAAAGAAAGCCAGACCCCAGAATAATCAACAGGTCTGAAATTAAGGCTGTCAGCTGGGACGTGGGAGGCCCAATTCAACTCCCCATGTTCCCACCCCACTTGGGAGTCGAGGTTCCCCAGTAGTTCTTGGCTGGCAACTTAGGGGGGAGCTTGGTTTTTCAAAACAATGAATGCTCTCTCTAGGTTCCCAGCTCCCCTGCAAACTGCCAAAAAGCTTGGGATTTCAGGGCATCTGGCTCTGCCAATGGAGCTGCAAGGAGGTGGTAGCCTTTGCACCCCATTTTCTTTAAGAAATGCAGTTATAAATGAAGTCTGCTCCTAAACCTGAATCCATCTCTGATTCCTAGAGTAGAAAAGAGCATCCTGTATCAAAAAAGAATATTCAGCAAAGTGTTCTTGATCACTTGGAAACAATTTCCATCTTGAAAACATATCAGATTTAAAAGGTTTGGTTATTCAGTGGCTTTATTACTTGCCTTTCACTTTGTGGTAGAAAATATTGGTGGTATCCAAGTGAGCACAGGGGAATTAGTAGAGCCTAAATGTATGTGACAGTGAAGAAAAAGGGGGTAAAAAAAAGCATGCAGCTGATTTGTTTAAGGGGATTTCAGTGAGCAAAGCGAACATCTAAATCAGATGTGTGCATTTTACTCTGTAGTAGGACATGCACCTGCAAGAAGTGTTCCCAGGGTTGCAGCTGCCACAGATGGGAGTGTGGCATAATGTTCCCCAGTGGTCTGGCACATCTTCACATTCAAGGCCACCACCTCTGCCTTTTAAATTTTTTATTTCATTGTGAAGGAAAGCGTAGGCATTCACCAGGGCCACGTAGGCTCAGAAGGAGTATAGAGGAAATCCTTTGATATTCAAAGTATTCAAGAATAAATAAAGTAGATTTTGTTAAATTAACAGTTACTTATGAATTGAAATTGTAAGAGTTAGCTTCTCTGGAAACCTGTGATAGTAGTAAAACCGGTATCACAAAAGAATAAAAATGTAAAAGGGCCAACTTGCTCCTCCAAGACCTTGCAAGGTTGAAAGGGGCCATTAACATAGACTGCAAGCACGTTATCATGCTGCTGAGTGTCAGGATGAAGCCAGCAAACACACTGATCAAAGTGAGTATTTGCTTAACAAACAACCATGCAAAGTGGGCTGCTTTTTTTGGGATTTTGTTCCTTGCTCATTCTCCCCCCACTGCCCTGCCTCCCCCCTGAGCACTGCAAGCCAGTTCCAGTAGGTTGTCCTGCCTGTGGCCCTCGCTTGAGTTTGGGAAGCTGGCCCATGCCATCCACTGGGGTGAGCCATGGCAGTGCCACAGGATAGGAAAGCCTGGGCATTGCAGAATCCATTTTCCACCCTCTGACTTGATGAGGCATTGAAGCTGAAGCCTCAGCTCCTCCAAAGCCTCACCATTTTAAGCCCCGGCTTAGACAACTAGTCTGCCCTTCCCAGACCATGGCCAGCATTCCCTGCTGTAGGTTGGCTAGTCACCACTCCTTCTCCTTGGCCGGGCAGAAGTCCCAGGGAGCTGGGCACCCATGACTTGAGTTCAAGGCACATGCATCCCGTTCCAGCTTTCCCCTAACCCATGTCCTGTCAGCAGGTCCGGGCTTCGTTTAGCCCTAATCTATCCCAGCCGCAATCATGGCCAGGAGGGCTTTTAGGTTTCCATGTCTGGGTTTCAACGTTGCTGCATGACTTTCCCATTAAGGAGTCGGGGCGAAAGTCCAGCTTGTCTGCTGGGAGGGCTTGGCCCTTTGCTGGCCACTCCCCAGCAGAGCAGGGCATGCCTTGGCTTGCCTTCTTTGGAAAGCCCAGCCATCCTCAGGCTCAGCGGGGTGAAATAAGGACACTTTGCTTTATCTTTAAATTTCCTTGTTTTCTTGGGCACCAGCCAGACCCTTTGTTTTTTTGGATATACTTGTTTGTGGTTTAATTTCCTTTAGGGTTATTTTTTATTTTTCTTTTGGTATTATTATACCAGCAAAAAACTCAGCCTCTCACTGGAGTTATATAAGAGGGACGAGATGGAGTGCAAAAGCTCAATGAAACTAAATGGTTTTCCCACCTTCTAAGGTTGTGCAGTAGGTCTCACAGAGCAACTGGTAATGACTGTGTGCCACCACTACAGGGCAATGTGTCCTTAATGGCATTGGTGGTCTAACTTGTACAAGCAAGAGCCAGGGGAAATGGGCTGCCACAGGGTCTTCATCTCCCTTGTTCTGCCAGACTCTGTTGAGGGTCCAAACCAGGGCACCATCCTGAGGACTGCCAGGGCTGCAGCCCTCAGACACATCTAGGAGTGTTAATGCATGATTATGATAGATAAGCCATTGATGATGAGATCTTTCCTTGGAAAAGGCCTTGCAAACAGACCATCAGGAAAATCCAGAAACATCCAAAAAGCAACTCGGGCTGAGTTTTCCGAGGCAGCAACAGAGGAAGCCTTGGCCACCTTGTCCCACCCCTCCCTCATCTTCTGCACTGCCAGCACAGCTGTTGGTGAGACTGTGTGATGAACCAGGTCAGGGAACTGATCCTGCTGAAAAATAATCATTTTTATTTTCTGAATTCTCTTTTGCTTGCCTCAGTTTCCTCTACCAGTTTCCTAAGCAGCAACACAGCCATGCAGGGCCACAGTGCAGCAAGCAGAAATAAGTGCCCACAGGTGCAGCAGAGGGGCCAAAGAGCTGATGAAGTTGGTTTATGACATTTGCAAGATGAATGTTAGCTTCAGCCTTCAAAAGGACCTGATTTTAAATTGCACCCAGCGGCGCACCTAATTGGTAGTCAAAGTCATTGTGTTGTCAGTTACACGAGAAAGTCATCACAAAATAACCATTTGCACATGCAGATGCATAAAAAATGCACATCAGTGGCATAACTGTACAAGTGGGTTGTGTCCCATTGAGCACTGCTTGTTTTGCAGAAGATTAAAATGTGAGATGCAAAAGTCAACTCTGATTATCTCAAGGGAAGCCAAAGATAAGGCCAAAAAAAGAATTCTCTGACAAACAAACCTCATGATAGCATTCCTCTCAGTCATTCCTTCTAGTGTTTTACAAACTGATGGCCCTGCACTGCAGACCTAGAGAAGGCAAAACTCCCATGGATCTCAAAGAGAAGTGTTACAGAAGTTCAGTTTACAAGAACTGTGCCAGAACAATATGAAAATCGCTTTTCCCACCACTGAAATTAAGCCACCTCTAGCATGGGATCTGCCAGATTTTTAACAACTCACAACTTGGACCAGAGAAGACATTTCCATTCCACAGCTGAGATTACTGTGCAAATAAGACATTATTATACAAAAAAAAAAAAAAAAAAAGAAAGAAAGAAAAAAAGAAAGAAAAAGAACACTATGCCCTCTGCATCAGTGCAGATGTGAAATAGAGAGGGAGCCCAAATCCTTCAGCTCTTGGAGTGGAAGGTCCTCCAGTGACACTGGACTGCCAATCATCGCAATAATATTGCCAACAGACTTAATTGCAAGTCTCGAGGTGCTTGGTAGACTCGGGTTGGGACTGGGGGTGGGGACTAGGGCACAAGCTCCTGGAGGGAGGCATTTGTGCAAGAATCTCAGCTTTCTTTTGAAATAAGAGTGACCTTTCTTGTCGATAGGATTGCAGAAAAAAAGTCTAAAAACTCTACCGCTGAAGTGCTCCAAAACTGGGAGGGCCTTTTCTGTTATGCTCCTGCAAAGCAAGCAAAAAAAAACAACAGAAGAAAACTAAAACCCCTCTAGGTTTCAGACTCCTTAATGGAAAAATATTCACCTTTGGGTGGCAAGCTGACTAGTGCTGTTTCAGTGACAGTAAACTGGTTATTCACTCCCAATGCAGAGTTTTCATTCTGTCCTCTGCCACGGATGACAACTGAGCTTGCCCACCATCTTCATAGAATCCCCCTCCTGTGTAACAGCAAATGCCCATCACCCTGGCCTTTGGGCTTGAAAAGGTTTGCAGGTTTGTCCTCTGTGCTGAACGAAGGCATTGCCACTGTGCAACCCCTTTCCCATAGCCCCACTCCTTCTAGGAAGGAAGCCAAGTTACATTTAGAGGTGTTAAGATTTGAATCCTAGGGGGAAATCTGAGAGCAGAGAAGGAGGCCAGCTTTTGTGGATGGACAGCATCCGGACAAAAAGATTGCCAGGTATTGCTGAGAAAGAAAAAGCTTCAGTTTGGCAAGTCTCTCTGTCCTGTGGGTGTCTGTGCCTCTTGTGAAATGAAGCTGTGTTTCTGCACTCAGGGCAGCAAGTTATCTTTGCTTTTGTTTCCAATTAGTATAAAACGGTTTCTGTGTCAGAGACGGCTCCACCTCTCTGAGCTCTGTGGGTCCCACAGTTCTCCAGGAGACATGTTCCCATTGCTACTCTCCTCCTGAAGAGGACTGGCCCTCCAAGACCAAACTGCCCACACCTTACCAGGGCAGTGGAGTTTCCAAGCAGTGACACAACACCCACCCTGCTCACCCTGGGTTGATCTCTGCTGGCTCAATCTGTGATGTGCCCCGAAGGTGGGAGCTGAGAGTTTCCAATGAAGGAACACGCTGCTAAGATTGCACTGGCAGATAACACCCATCCTGCTTTTCTCCTTTCTTTGTTCTTTGGCTTCTCCTCTTCCTCCTCCTCTTTCCTCCTCAGCTATCAGATGCTGCTGCTCTTTTTACTGGAAAGTACTGAAGGAATGAAGTGCCTGTGAGCTTCAGCAGGCAGCATATCACAAGGCATCTATCCCAAGAGATAAAAGTTCCACTGCACTCATCCAGCAATGGGGCATTTTCTCAATCTGCCTGTGTGCATCTATGTGGGGATGTGCAGCTCCTGGTAACTGCCTGCAAACAGGCAGGTGCCCTTGAGAATGCACCCTCAGTGCCATTATTCTGATCAGATAATACCGAAGCCTCATGAATCTGCATCTTCTTCACTGGAGCAATTGAAACTGCCTGCAAAATTCACGAGATACTGAGATTGCTTTTCAGTGGAAAAACACATTTTCAAAGTCTCCCAGCCCAGATACTTAGAAAATCCCCTGGCCACGGAGAGGGCTGCTCAGAGCACTGCAAAGTCATTCCCTTGCAGGAAATACACTTCTTTTTTTTCTTCTCCTTCTTGCTGGGGGAGGGGAAAGGGGAAGCTGTGCTGTGGTCGGGATTAACCCTGCCCGCTCTGCCCCTGCTCTGCTGGCCGGTGAGCTTGGCAGGTCCCCTGGGCTGTGCATGCACGATGCCTCCTGGAGCTGCATGGCTTGCCCTCTGCTCCTGCTCCCCACCAGCCCCTCTCCTCACTCTCATGCAGCAGCAGGACAGCTCATCCAACCCTGGGAAATGCTCCGTGTTCAACCAACGGGATGGATGGTGTTTGCCCCAGCGATGCTGCGTCTCCATCCCGGCCAGCACAGGCGGGCATGGCAGGGCACAGCTGCTCTCCCGCTGCCAGTGGTTCCCTTTTAACCAAGCCTGCCAAGTTGAACAGAGATAACAGATTAACAGAGTTGAACAGAGCCCTGAGGTCGCTGCAGTACCTGCACGTTTCCCTGCCCTGCAGACCCAGATGGACCGGTGCTGCTTGCACATACTCAGCTTCTGCTCTTACGGTCTCCAACTGCAAATATGAAGCAGGGGATTGCTTTGTATTTGGGGGGAGGGGATTTGAGGCACAAAGCACACAGCAGTATAGCAGCTAGGACTCTGAAGTGTCCTCAGCACGGGCAAATTCATCTCCACACTCAACAGTATCTTTTTCTGCAGTCGGGCTCGCTGATGGGGTAAAGAGCTGGAATGGAGCCTCTTCTCCTGGTGTTTGCTTCCCCACACCTCCCAGGTTTCTTTGTTTTAAACCAAAGGTTCAGATGAGTCAAAGTTAATATTTGCCCAGCACTTCCACTATGTGGAGTGCCCTTATAAAGCACATAAGTATGATAATTAAAAGGCAGCGTGCTCTTGCCTTGTTTGAACATCATATAGCTTCTCAATAGGAGGGTGGGAGAAGAAAAGTGACAGCTGGGGATGTTTCTTGATTTCTTAGGGATTTATCTGGATTCCCTGACATTTTTAACCTTTTTCACGAGCCGTACATTTATTTAAATCCTTCACAATCTGTTTATCTTTTTTTTTCTTCTCTACTTGTGCCTTAAATACCCCAGTAAACACTGGGTCAGTTGCAAATCTGTCAGGAAAGGTGGAAACTGAGTGCCTAGTTAATGGTCTCCATGGGGTTTAGTTTTCCCCTGTGGAAAGCTGTTGCTTCTGCTTAGAAAACTGGTGAGTGGAGACTGGATTTCAGGTTTTCAGAGACATTCAATTTCCTTCAGGAGGAAATAGCCAGTAGGAAATAAGGAGAGATGAGTCCTTGCTTGAATTCAATTATCAAGGAAACCATATTCCATCACTGGCATTGGCGAGGCTGTTTTTTCTTCATCTCATCAGTACTGACTAAGCCCTGCTTTGTGGGCAGCTTCCCTGCATTGGATTTGTTTTCTTTTGGCAATCCCAATCCCTCTGGCTGACTAGGGAGCCTGGGCCCCTTTATTTGTACTAAAATGGCAGAGGGGAGAAAAGGGAGGGGAGGGGAATTTGCATCAATGGTAAATCACTATAAACCCTCCCTGATACTGCTTTGCTATTCTTGCCTTTCGTGCAGCGTCCTGCAAAAATTTATAAAGGGGGGGGG
>NW_009953491.1:79971-89313 GCF_000747805.2 Chaetura pelagica | reverse complement strand
GGGGGACTGGGGAGAGGAACTGGACGCCAAGAAACCTCCAGGCTCTAGAAAGCCCTAAGCAGAGCAGACTTTGCAAAGTCTGCTCCCACAGGTAGCTGCCAGCCATTTTAGTTGAGTCTAGGAGATGGCCAGGCAGTTCTGAGGAGCTGGCAGAGCTGCAAGCACTAATCACCACCCCACCCCCCAATTTTTGTGACAGGACTTGGTCCTTTCAGTCTTGACTCCAAATCCATTCACCAGAGCTCAGTGCCCTGCAGAATCAGGCCTATCTTTAAAAAAAAAACACAATGAGTTTTGCCAGCATTTCATGGTCAGCAGCGTATACAGAGAGGAAAAAAATAAAAAGGAAATCCTGCAGTGGGGTGAAACGCAAAGAGAGGCTATTATCATAACATGTAGTAACGAGTTTGGGGGGGGGGGAGGGTTGATTTTTGTTTTGGACGCTGAAGAAACAGACTGAGCAAGCTGTTTACCACATGAAACAAAGCCGGACCAGGATATTTTCAGGCCACTAAACTTGGATTTCAGACAGCAAACTTGGATTGACATACTGGATGAGCTACAGCCGATTGGCATGGAGAAGTGAGCAAAATATGCATCTGTCCTGGTGCCAACTTAGGCTAGGCTGCCGTTTTGTTTGGTGTCTAGAGAGCTGGTTTTCGTAATTAAACCAGCCTTCAAACCCTTTTTAAATAAAGCTGAAGAAAAGAAGAACTGAAAGGGATTCCTCTCAAGCGTATGCACACTGCTCTAGCAACTCTTGCGCTGTTTTCTGTGCAGTCCCTGAAAATGTTGCCTTTTTTGTTGTTTTTTTTTCCCCTTCCTTTTTTAAATACTTCCGTAATAATATACACACACACACGCACAAACCCCAGCCTGCACTGATGTGCAACACCAGTGGAGAGCCATCCCGTTGGTCTGAGCTGGGGAAACACATCCACCTGTTGTTCCCAAGGGAGCATTGACCCCCAAATGACTAGGGCTCCACTGAATACTTCAGAGCAGCAGCAGCAGCAGGTCCATATACCTGCACACAAAACCACCGCCAGTGCCACAGCCAAACCCGCTGAATGGTGTATGAAACACCCTGTTCTGTCCCAGGAGAGGGCTGGAGGGGGTGTTGTGGCTTGTTTGGGGTTTTTTTCCCTTTGTTTTGGGGGGGGTTCCCCTGGCCCCCAGCATCTGAGCCTGCAGTGACTTTGATTATATTCATCTGGTGGAGTATGAATTGAATCCTGAACTATTCATGTTACAGAAAACGCAGGTCAGGGGTGGGGAGGATTAAGCTGCATTCAGAATTTTCTTTGACAAATAAAAAACGTTGTTTTAAATAGCAAAGGCAAGTGTGAAGGTGGCAGCCAGTTGCACTGTTAAACCAGGCAAGTGAGAGAACGAGACAGGTAAGTGCCACAGGTGTTCAAAGCACGAGCAGAAAGGCAGGGTCAGTAACTTGATCCTGCACCCATCGAGGTGGGTGGGAGGTTGGGCAGACCCCCAGCAGTCACCCTGAGGTGTCCACAGACCCCTCTCCTACTCTGTAAGGTGGGGCACATGGCCAGGAGTTCTTGCCTGTTTAAAAAGTGCACCAATCCGTGCCGTTCTGTCGGGCTTAAGTCACAGATGCTTGCGATTCAGGCTTTTATTTGCACTTGTTGTTGAGTTGGTTTTAAAAAAAAATAATAATTATGAATGGGACAGGAGAGTGGGCAGGGACCCCTTATTGTTATGGATTTTCTATTAATTGTTTTTCTTTTCAAATAAAAATTTGAAACTAACTTTTTAAATCCTTAGAACAGTCTGGTCAAAATACGTACATGTTCAGTAAAAGGCTTTTAAAAAATCAGACTAGAAATGTTGGGTGCTAACTGCACTTTGTTTTTAAAAGGGAAGTAGAAAATTTTGAATACCTTTTACATCACTAAAATCAAAGTAAGCAGTATGATTCAGACTAGCACACATGAAAAAAAAAATATAATGGTGCAGCAAAATAAAATCTCACCAAGTCCCTTGCAAAGGCAACGGTTTTGTGAAGATCACCAGCTGAATTTTGCCATGGTGGATTTCCCAGGGGATTCAGGCACAAGGAATGCAGGTTTGAGTCACCGCGGATGAAATACAGCTAAAATCAGTTTGGAGGGTCAGCGTGCAAAAGCAATCTGCAAAACAACATGCCCTGCTCTGGAAGCTGGGATTTGTTTCATGCCATTTACCAAAACTCTCTGCCGTGCCTTAAAGCGGTGACCACTGCGAACCAAGCAGCCTAACTTCTCAACAAATCATCCACCTCTACCTCACTCTTGGACAGGAGAGCACTGGAAAAGGGCTTGCCCTCTTGCTTTCATAAATTTTGCACCGCCGCTTTCTCAGTATGCTGTAATTTTCCTGCTGGCCTGTTTCCACCTCGGGAGTTTTTTTCGCTCCCTGCTCACACAGATCTCGTGCCAAACTCCAGCTCCTATCTCAACAGCCCGGGCTTCCTACCTCTGCAGCAAAATGGCAGCGATCTTTGTGACAGATGACAGCAACATTTGCATTGAGGAGGATGACAGGGCAGCTGTGGCAAAGAAGCTTTGCAAAAAAAGAATAGCTCGTCCCATTTTTTGCAACATTTCAAGTAGGCGCTGCGATTTGTCAGAGCTGAGCTTTCCTGAAATCTCCTGGCTTCTGAAGTGAGATGCACTGCAGCCTCTCTGAGGGCATCGTTTCTGTAGGAGCATGACCTTTAAGTGACAGGTTTTGAACGCTGGGACTGCCAAGTGTTTTGTCTGGGACATATTTAGGGCAGGTGGTGCTGGGTGTTGGCTCAGCAGCTCAGCATGTACAAAGCAGTCGTGAGGACAGACCCTTACTAACGAGTTTGGGGGGGGGGGAGGGTTGATTTTTGTTTTGGACGCTGAAGAAACAGACTGAGCAAGCTGTTTACCACATGAAACAAAGCCGGACCAGGATATTTTCAGGCCACTAAACTTGGATTTCAGACAGCAAACTTGGATTGACATACTGGATGAGCTACAGCCGATTGGCATGGAGAAGTGAGCAAAATATGCATCTGTCCTGGTGCCAACTTAGGCTAGGCTGCCGTTTTGTTTGGTGTCTAGAGAGCTGGTTTTCGTAATTAAACCAGCCTTCAAACCCTTTTTAAATAAAGCTGAAGAAAAGAAGAACTGAAAGGGATTCCTCTCAAGCGTATGCACACTGCTCTAGCAACTCTTGCGCTGTTTTCTGTGCAGTCCCTGAAAATGTTGCCTTTTTTGTTGTTTTTTTTTCCCCTTCCTTTTTTAAATACTTCCGTAATAATATACACACACACACGCACAAACCCCAGCCTGCACTGATGTGTAACACCAGTGGAGAGCCACCCCGTTGGTCTGAGCTGGGGAAACACATCCACCTGTTGTTCCCAAGGGAGCATTGACCCCCAAATGACTAGGGCTCCACTGAATACTTCAGAGCAGCAGCAGCAGCAGGTCCATATACCTGCACACAAAACCACCGCCAGTGCCACAGCCAAACCCGCTGAATGGTGTATGAAACACCCTGTTCTGTCCCAGGAGAGGGCTGGAGGGGGTGTTGTGGCTTGTTTGGGGTTTTTTTCCCTTTGTTTTGGGGGGGGTTCCCCTGGCCCCCAGCATCTGAGCCTGCAGTGACTTTGATTATATTCATCTGGTGGAGTATGAATTGAATCCTGAACTATTCATGTTACAGAAAACGCAGGTCAGGGGTGGGGAGGATTAAGCTGCATTCAGAATTTTCTTTGACAAATAAAAAACGTTGTTTTAAATAGCAAAGGCAAGTGTGAAGGTGGCAGCCAGTTGCACTGTTAAACCAGGCAAGTGAGAGAACGAGACAGGTAAGTGCCACAGGTGTTCAAAGCACGAGCAGAAAGGCAGGGTCAGTAACTTGATCCTGCACCCATCGAGGTGGGTGGGAGGTTGGGCAGACCCCCAGCAGTCACCCTGAGGTGTCCACAGACCCCTCTCCTACTCTGTAAGGTGGGGCACATGGCCAGGAGTTCTTGCCTGTTTAAAAAGTGCACCAATCTATTGGAGTTGCACACTTTGTCATGCCGTTCTGTTGGGCTTAAGTCACAGATGCTTGGGATTCAGGTTTTTATTTGCACTTGTTGAGTTGGTTTTAAAAAAAAAATAATAATTATGAATGGGACAGGAGAGTGGGCAGGGACCCCTTATTGTTATGGATTTTCTATTAATTGTTTTTCTTTTCAAATAAAAATTTGAAACTAACTTTTTAAATCCTTAGAACAGTCTGGTCAAAATACGTACATGTTCAGTAAAAGGCTTTTAAAAAATCAGACTAGAAATGTTGGGTGCTAACTGCACTTTGTTTTTAAAAGGGAAGTAGAAAATTTTGAATACCTTTTACATCACTAAAATCAAAGTAAGCAGTATGATTCAGACTAGCACACATGAAAAAAAAAATATAATGGTGCAGCAAAATAAAATCTCACCAAGTCCCTTGCAAAGGCAACGGTTTTGTGAAGATCACCAGCTGAATTTTGCCATGGTGGATTTCCCAGGGGATTCAGGCACAAGGAATGCAGGTTTGAGTCACCGCGGATGAAATACAGCTAAAATCAGTTTGGAGGGTCAGCGTGCAAAAGCAATCTGCAAAACAACATGCCCTGCTCTGGAAGCTGGGATTTGTTTCATGCCATTTACCAAAACTCTCTGCCGTGCCTTAAAGCGGTGACCACTGCGAACCAAGCAGCCTAACTTCTCAACAAATCATCCACCTCTACCTCACTCTTGGACAGGAGAGCACTGGAAAAGGGCTTGCCCTCTTGCTTTCATAAATTTTGCACCGCCGCTTTCTCAGTATGCTGTAATTTTCCTGCTGGCCTGTTTCCACCTCGGGAGTTTTTTTCGCTCCCTGCTCACACAGATCTCGTGCCAAACTCCAGCTCCTATCTCAACAGCCCGGGCTTCCTACCTCTGCAGCAAAATGGCAGCGATCTTTGTGACAGATGACAGCAACATTTGCATTGAGGAGGATGACAGGGCAGCTGTGGCAAAGAAGCTTTGCAAAAAAAGAATAGCTCGTCCCATTTTTTGCAACATTTCAAGTAGGCGCTGCGATTTGTCAGAGCTGAGCTTTCCTGAAATCTCCTGGCTTCTGAAGTGAGATGCACTGCAGCCTCTCTGAGGGCATCGTTTCTGTAGGAGCATGACCTTTAAGTGACAGGTTTTGAACGCTGGGACTGCCAAGTGTTTTGTCTGGGACATATTTAGGGCAGGTGGTGCTGGGTGTTGGCTCAGCAGCTCAGCATGTACAAAGCAGTCGTGAGGACAGACCCTTCTTGGTGGCCAGGCCAGCCCCACTGGGAGCAGCCTTCCTGTGGGCTTGCCCTGTGCAGCTGCCCCGGAGCTTGCTCACGCCTAGCTACAGCAGTGCAGAAGTCCAAACAGCCATCATCAACACTTCCAGCTCAGGAGGGACAAGGACCAGGACTGTGGGGAGTGGGGAGCAGATAGGGGGGTAACAGGCACCCAGTGGCAGCAATGAGTTGCTGCAGAGTTGACTCAGGTGTTAGGGTTACTCAAGCAGCTCTGCAAAGTCACCTGTAAGCATCAGTCGCTATATGGTGTTTCATGAACTTCTGTGGATGGCCAAGACAGCGTTTGTTTTGCACTGCTGGGAGCTGAGGTTCTCCCCTGACGACTTGTGGGAGGGTCAGAGGGAAGTTGGGTGAGTGTGAGAGGTAGCAGGAAGGACCCGCAGCCTTTCTGGCTGAAGGATTATCAGCTTTCAAATGACCTTTTTGGTCATATCAGGGAAACAGTTGCACCGCTAGCTTGTGGCAAATATGCTCCATAAATTGTCTCAGCTTGGATGGCAAGGCTGTGTGTGAAGAGGGAAGTGTCCTTAGAGCATTACCTGAGTTAAATCCTAAGCTGGTATCAAGGAAGATTTGCCAAAATACCTGTGCTTGTCCTCCCAGAGACACGATGCTTCTCTCAGGCAGGAGCACCCTCCAGCAGGGAGCCCTCTCAAGCCCTCCTGCACAGCCCTGATTGTTCCCCAGCCAGAGCTTGACCTCATGACTGTCTAGGAGATCTGAAGCATTTGCACCTGACCTTCCCAGTGAAGGTTTAATTTAGAGACAGAAGACTCCTTCCTGCTTTTCACTCCTTTCCTCTGTTTTTGACTCCCTACCCTGTTTAAAACCCCAGCTCCCAGCCCCAGCACGCGGGATGGCTCCCAGTAAGCCAGCAGGGTCTTTGATTTGTCCCCGGCTGCTCCTCTCCAGCTGTCCCTGCTCAATCAGCCCTTTGTCATTGGCCTGGGGACAGCAGATCCAGCAGGGCAGGAGGTGGGAACAGAGAGCAGGAAAGAGAGACAGAGAGAGAACCCAGAGGCCAGGCATTGGTGTGGCAGGAGAGCTGGCTTCCTGATGGCTGCGCTTCCCAGAACTGCTGCTGCCCTCAGCTCTGCTTAGCTCTGCTGATATGGGCATAAATGTGGTTTCCCCCTTATTTTCCTCCTCAGTTTGGCAGAAGCTAAATGAGCAAAAGCACTGCAGTTTTGGTAAATCATCCCTTTCTACTCAGAGCTTTTACAAGGACAGCTAGAAAAGCAAATTCGTCTAGTGGCACAGATAATGTTGTGGAAGCTTCAGTCACACAGGTAGAAGGAGCTGGGCTTTATTTTCTGCATTTATATATGACCATGTCCTGTGCCTTCAGCTCCTCTGCTTTACAGTATTACAAATGAGGGATTAGAAGACTGGATCCCTTCACGACTAAGCCACAAATTATCTCTGCCTCATAATCTCTAATTGCTTCAGAGGAAGACCTTTCCCTGCCTAAAAAAAAGTGTGAAAATAAACCATTGTGTTCATAGTGGGCACAGTAGAAACTGATGGACTCGTGTACTTTTAAGAATGAGGCATTAGGGTTGGTTGTTTTTTTTCACAGGAGGTCTATTTATGCTCACTTTTTGTGGGCATGGTGGGATGTGCAAATAGAAGCTTCTGTGTGCACAATAGCTGCCTGCATTGCACACGCTACTAAACATTTTGCTGACAGAAAGGCCAGTTTATGCATAAAATAACCCAGAGATAACACATTTCACATAGTGAGGACCATTTATGTTCCCTCAGCAGTCCTTTGGCTGGCATACTTGAAAATACCAGGCCTCTCAGAATCAATATCACCTCTTGGCACTAAAAAGTCCCCAGCCCAACCAAAACTCTTTTCTTTGATGATCAGTTGGACAACTATAAACTTGTGGGAAATGTTTTGATGTCTTGCCAGGAACAGATAGTTTTTCTTTACTGGCTGATCTCTTTGATATTGTATTGGGATCTCAAGAACTTTTTTCTCTGGAGGGCTTTGAGAAAAATAGGTCTTGTTCTTGGACTCTCACAGTATGTCCTGCAGGGATTAAAATAAGACTTGTTTATAATCTATTGCTTCCTGCATTGAAGGGGCTTGCAGAGTCTGCCAGAGAACACTGTACTTTGTTGCAGTTGCCACTGTGTATTTTTTTACATAGCAATTTCACCTAAGGCCAGGCAGCAGAATCAATAGCTCTTGTTAATGGCAAATTATTAAAGAGTTATCTGAGGATTTACTCTTTCCTGTATACAGGGCTGTTTCTTACTAGCAACATTTAAGATGTGCTGGTTGTTGACCAAAACAGTATTTTGCTGCTCTGATTTTCATGAAGTTTGCACTTTTCCCGTACACACAAACCCCACAGATTAGAACTACTCCATTTTAGAAATCTGAAGTAAATCAGCTCATGGTAGCAGCCTGCAAACTTGTTGGGAGACTCAATGGTCTGTTATCTGAAAGGATAACAAGACTAGCCCGAACCCATTAGATGAATCAGCAATATGAAATCAACTTTGCTAGAACCGGCAACAAAGCAGCAATTCACAACAGATCAGTGTGGACTGTGGATGTGCCCAGAGGCTTTGAACTTCAGTAAATAACAGCAGCTGTAAAATAATGTTTTTTAATTAAAAATCCCCCATTTTTTTTCCCAACACAAGCATGTCCACCTTAATTTTTCCCTTTTCTGTCAATGAGTAGTCCTGGAATCAATCTTGGATGATGTGAGCCATAACCCTTAAAATCCCTAAATGACTGCTCACATCTGTATGACTTCCCTTCACTTGAAAGGGCTAGAAATGCTAATGAATTAATTTGCAGGATGAGCTTGATGCAGAAAAATGCTGTTTACTTCATTATGTTTTGAACAGTCCATGGTTACCCCTTGCTTTGGAAAAAAAAGGCAAATTACACCAGAAAAAACTTCAAGACCTTTTAGCAACTATTGAAATTAACCTGATGAACCCGACTCTTGCCACAGGCAAGGTAAACAAATCGACCCTATGACTTACACATAGCTTAGCTTTGCTTTTAAGTGGAGGATCACTGGTGTCAGGGGTTTCCACAAGAAAACAGAACACACTGTTGCATTTGCTCATGCAACAGTTCTCTTCAAAAGTGAAGGATAAAATAAAAGAGCATAAGTAATCAGGAGAGTGAGGATATTTCCATTTTAATCTACAAACCTGCCTAAGTCACTTTAACTGGCTTCACAGACAAATTTGTCTGGGCATGACATTCTTGTGTTTAAGCCTCCAAAGGCTTAAGTGGTGCTTAAGTTTAGTTGCATGGTTGTGCCAACAACAGGACGGCATTAGGTGATGGGCTTTTCTGTGAGGGCACATCCCACAGACCTTGTACTGAGGTGTTTTCCATGTCATTGTGGATTACCTGCATTTTTCCCTTGACCCAACTGCAGAATAATAAATCGGAAAGCTCTGCTTTGACATGTCCTTCTTTCCAGTGGTTACCCAGTTGTTCAAGGTGTTCACCTTCGTGCATCTTTCTGGACATGAGCGCTGGGTATGTGATGATTTGGCTGGAGGTCACTTCAGCCCTACCTTGTCACCTTTGGAAGTGACCGGTGGGCCTTGCCTAGCAGCTCATTCAAGCTGAAACATAGAAGTACAGAGACACTTGACATAGGTTTTACTAGTTGCAGACACCCCAGTGCTGACTCATTCTGGTCTGGAACAGCAAGCACAAAACAGCAGGACTGTATCAGCCTGCACCCTTGGGTTGATCAGTTGTGTCTCCAGAGCTGTGGGAAGCATGCCTCACCCTTTCAAGCCCAGGACACTCCAGTCGAAGAAGACATGACTTCAGGATGGGCTGCCATTGCCCATGAGAAATTGACTATCCCAGAGCATCTGTGGTCGGTGGCTAAGCTGTCTGGTGTTGGCCAGCAGCCTGCTCTTCTGTAGTCATGATGACCTGTGAGGCAGCTTGCTATGGTTTATTGGCAGGGGGGATTAACAGCAGGAAA
>NW_009953491.1:76912-79855 GCF_000747805.2 Chaetura pelagica | reverse complement strand
AGCAGGAATAGAAAAAATGACGTGTACTGGGGCAGCTGCTGACACTAGTGTGTCCAACATTTGTCTTCCACCAGCTTACAAAGTATTTGCAAAACAGAAAGGACAAATACCAGTTCATTATAACGTGCCTAACCCTAGCTGTGTGCAAAGTTCTCTGGTAAGCAGCAGGATTACAGGGTATTCTGGCATTTATTCATTCATGCAAGAGAAGATCTATCTCTCCCTTAAACTGTAACAGTCTACATCTGGTGCTGGTCTATAACTGACCTGATTCCTGAAGCTACACCTTGAACTAAAGTTTACATTTAACTGCACCCTGAAGAGTGGTGTGAATTGTACCCATGTAAATGAGTAAGTGTAGAGCACAGAAACTGCAGGATGGCTCTAGACAGCACATTCAACCATCTGAAAAGACTGTGCTCCTCCCCACTCTCTCTTTAGGGATCCACCTTGCCTTTGGCATGCAGGGCTTAGTGCCATGAGCTACAGGTGGCATCTGTGGTGACAAGGCAGAACTTCCAGCAGCAATGAGCTGAATATGGTGCTGTTTTGCAGGCCTGTTGCAGGCATTTGGCAGGAGTACTATCTGCTGCAGGGACCCATTCAGGAGAAAAGGGGAAGTCAAGGGTGATTTGTTCTTTCCTCTGATTTCCTTAAGCAGCGCTATTCACCTGTGACTACTACAGTCATGAGGTTTTGTGTAAAGTTTAATTGTCCCAGCCTTTCCTTCGTCCCAAGCACCCAACCCCCAGTAAGCAGGTGCTTAATTCAGAACTAATACCAGGATGTTCAGCCCAGACCCCATCATGTGGAGAAGAAGCGGGGTAGAAAACGTCCACGGCATTACCCGGAGTGTCAACAGGACCTTTCCTCAGGGATGTGATGGTGAGAAGGCAGAGGAAAGTTGCTCTCCATGCCCACTCCCATGCCTGCAGACATGGGAGTGTGCAGGGTCCTCCCAGGGCTTGCCACAGACCCCTCTGTGTCCCCAGCTCCTGTCCATGACTTGGTGAGCAATGCACGCCAGACCTTCCCATGTCTTAAACCACAGCCTCCTATAGCTATTTTTCCACACACAAGCATTCTCATTTTCCTCCTGCTTGTGCTTTTGTCATTATTGATGTCCTTTCTTTCCCCTGCTAATAGCTAGGTTCCTTCCCTGCAGATGTGTTTTTTCCCCTGTCCCCGGAGGGTTTGTGGGCACGGCAAGGCGGGGAGCAGAGCAGGGAGAAGTGCAGCCTGCACCCATCAGGAGGCTGAGCGAGCTTTTCCCAAGGTAAATGCAATGCCTCAGTTGCTGCTTCGTGTGAAATAGGGATTTTATACTGTGATATGTAGGGGTTTGTTTCATAGGCTGGAGCTGCCTTCAGGAATTAGTCTTCCCATTGTCTGTGAAACCCATCGAAGTGCTGAGGAAAGCGGGCGCTTTCATCAGATAATGTTTACATTTACTTTACATTGTTCTAGACTCACTGTCTATTTGGCAGCTGAGACTTTTGAATAGTTCTGGTTTTCTTCTTTTTTTGAAAGCTAAAGGGGTCCTGTCAGATTTAGGGGGGCCAGAAACTGATCTGTTGTCTCTCTTTGCCGAGGCCGTATGATTCCTCGCACAGGAGACTTTCATAATCCAGTGCCTCAGGAAGGTTGTTTTAAAAGGGAAAAAAGTGGCAGGAGCCCAACCCCCAGTGATAACAAACACGTGTGGCTCAGCAGATGGGTGAGCAGCCCCTCAGTGAGAAACCTCCAGGCAGCTCCAAGGCAATGAGTAACCCCCACCATGGCCATGCTTTGGCAGTCAGAAACCATGAGTCAGCCCCTCCCAAATTATAAGGGGAAGGTTGGCTTAAGAGTCCTTTGGCTTTAAAAATAATATTGTATGTGGGGTTTTTGGTTTTGCCTGCCTTTTTGCTGTTTGAACCCTTGACTATGCCTTCTGCTTGTGTTTTTCCCCTTTTTCTCACTAGCCCTGTGGTCCAGCACACAGTTACATCATTTTTTAACTGCAAGCCGAGGTTCTCATCTCATCACTTCACTCCAGGAGCTGGGGCTTAACAAACAATAAATATCCCAAGCCTGGCAAGAAGCTCCGAGAGCTCGCACTGGTGATTGCTGCAATAACAAACTTGGATGTTTACGCAGTGTAAAAAATAGATGCAGTGAGAAAACATGCTTCAGTTTCAAGGTATAAATCCTCCCCGTTGTGAGAAATAGCTTCAGAGAGGTGTTTGGTTTAATTATTAGTTGCAGAATGGTGAATAATTGGGATAAAACAACTGGCCCAAACCTTCACCTAAATCCAAGAAAAACCCAAACAAACCAGACATTGCAAACTTCTTTTAAGATATGAAGTTTCCAGCTAGTTTGTGGCTAAACATTTTCAAGTAAGAACTTATACCTGGACTCCTGAACCCAGTTTTGAAGACATAACTGTCCTGATTTTAAATTTGGCCATTCATTTAAGCTCCTATTTATGGGGTTAGGAAATCTAACTTAAAGCTTCAGTTCTAAAAAATATACCTTGACCTCTTTCATAAATACTTTTATATATATACATATATGTATAGTGAGAGAGATATATGCCCCTCCGAAATTCCTGGCTTCAGACCTTGACTTGGCAGTGAAGACAATCTGTGAGAAGGGTTATGAAAAATAAATCTTTGCATTCCTCTAGCACCTTTCACCTGAGTATCTCAAAGCAGTTTGCATCCAGGAAGAATTATGCCATATAGGGAAATATTTTTTCAGCCCTGCTCAACCCTAGAGGGAACTGCAGCACGGAGCAGTCTGGTGTCTTTTCCCAGGTCATTCTGATGCACAGAATGGGTTTTGTGACCCAGCTCAAGCTTGGGAGTGCTGTCTGTCTCCTCCTTTTCCCACACCACCCGTGTCCCCACCACCAGTGTCCCCGCTGCCTGCCTCCCACAGCTGCCCTCCCTGGGGGCT
>NW_009953491.1:61030-76655 GCF_000747805.2 Chaetura pelagica | reverse complement strand
TGCTGAACCTGCTGCCCCCCCCCACCACTTTGTTTCTCTGCTTATTTCTCACATCCCATCTCCCTCCGTGTTTTGGAAAACGCCTCCCTGACCCCAAAGGGGTTTCAGGGGTAAATAGCCACAATTTTATGTGTGGGTGAGAGAGACACGAAGGGAAAAAGCAGTTGTCTTGCCAACACCCGCTAATCACTTGGCTTACATGTTTTGTGTCTTTCTCTCATTCTTTATCTATTTTGTTTATTTAGATTAAAAACTCTTCAGCCCGGGGAGCCTGCCTCCTTCTTCTGCCTTTGCAACACCTACCACAGCGTGGCCCTGAAGCTGGTTGGAGCCCTTGTGCTGCTACCACAGTACAAACAATAATAAATAAAACTGGGACTGTGAAGAGATTATAATTAGAGCTGTGCAAAACTCAGCAGTTTTGGTTTGCATCGGTTCCTCCCTACTGAGTCTACATTGTGTTTTGGATTTGTATGCAAAAAACCCAAAGCAAAACTCCCAAAGTGCCAAGTGTGGCCTGGTTTGGGCTCAAAATCATGCGAGAATCAGGGTGTTTTGAACGGTTCCTCCGTGAAATTATAAATCTGCCAAGGCTCAATCTAGGTTTACTGAAAAGTTCTTGAACCTTTGCAGATTTTGGGGGCCAGCCAAGTTTTCGTTTTCATTGCAGAAGTCTCTGTCAGCTCTGCCTAACATACTAATTGCCACACCACGCTGCCCTGTGGCTAACAAGAGGATTTAATCTTCCCTGGCTGCCCGTGCAGATCCACTGATGGGTGCCACTACCAGCTTTAAAATCACATTCCAGATGCCACACTTGCCAGCAGTGCCCAACTGCTGCAGGTAAACAGCCAGGTCCAAAATCCTGTACCAGGGCATTTGCTCTGCCCCAGGGTACAGCCCCACAACCACCTTCAGCTCAGTAATCCTCAACTAGTGATGATGCTTATGTAGAGACCTCCTGACTTGCAGGTCAAGAGAAGTGCAGCCAGCAGGTGATTCTCCCTCTCTACTTGGCTCTCAGGAGACTCCATCTGGATCTCTGTGTCCATTTTTGGAGCCCCCAGCATAAGAAGGATGTGGAGCTCCTGGAGTGAGTCCAGAGGAAAGCCAGAAAGATGATCAGAGAGCTGGAGCACCTCTGCTATGAAGACAGGCTGAGAGAGTTGGGGCTGTTCAGCCTGAAGAAGAGAAGGCTCCAGGGAGACCTTATAGTGGCCTTCCAGTACCTGGAGGGGCTACAGGAAAGCTGAGGAGGGACTTTTTACAAGGGCTTATAGTGAGAGGACAAGGGGTAATGGATTAAGACTGGAAGAGGGGGGGATTTAGGTTAGACATTAGGAAGAAATTCTTTAGTGTGAGGGTGGTGAGACACTGGAGCAGGTTGCCCAGGGAAAGCAACAAGGCTGGTGAAAGGACTAGAGGGAAAGTCTTCTAGGGATAGGTTGAGGGAGCTGGGGTTGTTCAGCCTGGAGGAGACTCAGGGGACCTCATCACTCTCTTCAACTACCAGAAGGGAGGTTGTAGTCAGGTGGGGGCTGGGCTCTTTTCCAGGCAATTAGCAACCAGACAAGAGGGCATGGCCTCCCCCGAAGCAGGGGAGGTTTAGGTTGGATATTAGGAAGCAATTCCTCACAGAGAGGGTGATTAGACATTGGAATGGACTTCTCAGGGAAGTGGTGGAGGCACCATCCCTGGATGTGTTCAAGGAAAGGCTGGATGTGGCACTTAGTGCCATGGTCTGGCTGATGTGGTGGTGTTGGTCATAGGCTGGACTTGGTGATCTTAAAGGTCTTTTCCAGCCTTGGTGACTCTGTGATTCTGTGATTCTGTTGTGGATGCCTCATCCCACGAAGTGCTCTAGGCCAGGTTGGGTCTTTGAGCAATCTGGTGCAGTGGGAGGTGTCCCTGCCCATGCAGGGGGTTTGGATCTAGATGATCTTTAAGGTCCTTTCCAATCCAAACCATTCAATGATTCTATGATTCTATTAGTCTTGTCCCTAGGCTGTGCCAGCTCCTGGGGCTCTCACGCTGCTGCTCTGTGCATTTCACATACGCTAAGTCACAAGTGCTTGAACTAGAACTTGCAGGAGATTTTCCATTGAAATGCTTCTTCCCTGCAGCATCGACTCTATTACATAAAATCATATTGAGTTTGATTAACTTTTTAGGAGCAGAAAGTAAAAAAAAAAAAAAAAAGTGAAGCTTTGAATGGAGTTGTTTCAGTGTTTTTAAAAGGAGAAAGTTACGTATTTCACATGTTTTCTTTCTTCATCATTTTGCAGGACATAAAATCTACTTCCTTATTAACAATAACTAAACCTTAGCTCAAATTCCTAGAAAAAAAAAAAAAAAGCAGTTGCTTGCCTTATGGTGGACATTTCAGCTGGCTATACCAGAGGTAAGGGAAGGCAGGGCAAAGAATCCCAGCTTTTTTGCTGGGCTGCACAGTGCCTCAGCTTATGACCCCCATTCACATAAGGCTTTTGCTTTTCCCTCTGTTCCTGTGTAACCTGCAAGAAGTAAAAGAGTCATTTGAGCATGGAAGAGGAGGCATCCATGGCCCTGGGATCCAGGCTGGAGGCAGTTCTCCTACATAGGGAATTTTTGCTGTGCTGTATAGATGTCCTGGGTTTGCTTCTAAGTGCACCCAAGGCTGGACCTGCACAGCAGAGGGAGGGCAGGGGGATGTCTCAGCAGTAGCAGGGCTTGAGTAACCACTTTCATCCTGGTTTCAGGGCTGGGCATGTAGCGAAGGAAGCCAAGCACAGGGGTCAGGAGACCAAAACCAGAGTCTCAATGTTCATTGTGACGGTCATTTTTGGTTTACAATACACTGGTGCAGAAGGACAAGCACCCAGTCACAGCTGGGATTTTTAATATGCATTAAAATATGAAAGTTAAAGCTTTCTAAAAAGCTTTTTTTTTTTTTTTTTTTTAGCAAAAAGACAGGTACCTTATTTTCCTCCTCACTGATAACTAGTTGGACTTAAACGATCTTGCTCTGAAGGGATGAGAAAAACTGCAGAATGGCAAGTAAACCAGGCTGTTTTATATAGAATTTAGCCTTCTTATAGATTATATCGAGTTAGTACATCAAAGACACTTTTCATGGTGAGTAAAAGTAGTATGAAAGCAAGTAGATGTGAAGCTAAGCAATTAAATCTGTGGGGTTCTCAGTAGTCCCAACAGGTGCCTATTTTACTAATGAATCTTAGTTTATTGACCTGAATAAGGTCTGGTTTCCCCCATGGCAGAAAGTTGCGTAAAGACCTCCATGGCTTCCCTGTTCTACCTCTAGAACCTCAAAAAAGCAGGTAACTCAAAATCTTAATTAAACTACAGCACCAGTTTAAATAATTTTACTAAATGCTGGGACAGTGAAATCTCACCAGGCCATTCTCATATTCCTATACCTCAATGTTCATGTTAATACATGTCCCTTTTTATTGCTGTGCTTTTTCTCTGCAATGATATATGAAAAAGAAGAGACATGCAAGAGAAAAATTAGTGTTTCTCCAAGCAAGATCTAGGATACTCTTCTCCCCAGCAGTGTTCCCTGAAGTGTAAGGCTAAAGAGCTGCAAGAGTGACAGTAGGTGAAGCAGACACTTTTTTGCCCTAATTAGCAGTGCAGAAACAGAAAACTGAAGCAAGTGACTTAGCATGTGCCTCATGAGGAAGAAGTCTATCTGGCAATTATGGCTTTCCATCTCTTGCCCTGTCTCCTATTGTTTGTACAAGAGACCAGTACTTCTGCCACAGGCTTCATCATACAGCTGTCCTGTCAATGCCAGCTTTCATAGGTAATCCATCTAGCTCAGCAGAGTTCAAATAAGACACCTCCCTTTCTTGACTTTAATTAATGCTTTATTTGAGTCTCCCCTGGGGATGTAGTCATGCTGATTTTTCAAATTTCTCTGTTATTTTTCAAGCACAAAAGAATGGGAAAATGTTCACCATTGAGATTCTGGATTTGGAAAATCTGCTTTACTGAGCCTCCTGTTCTCAGTCAGTGTTTTAAATGCCCATGGACATCTCTTCAGCTATGGAATGTATTATGTGATTCATTCTCTAGCTTGGGAAGGAGAAAAAAAAAAGACAAATCCAGTCAAATTCATTCTCCCTTCAATCTCTTTTGTTCTGCATCCACAGTTACTGTAGTTATAGCCAGTTTATGCAGGGATTTATGCTGTCACACACCAGGTATCGTTCAGCTCCTTCCAGGTGCTGAGCAATCTCAGCTCAAGTCACAAACCATGTCTTGCTGTGTAGTTGCTTTCCCTGCACAGTTTGTGCCTATGACTTCTGCAGATCAGGTATTGAATGCTGTGGCTTGGGACAGACAGACACCCTCAATGTCAGGTCACCAAACCAAACAGTCCTGAGTCCACCCACACACTGTGATTTTTCAAGAATTTGTTGAAAATCTGTGTGTGGCAGTGCTGGTACACACAAGCAAGCTGGGAAAATCCCTCCAATGACAGATAAGCCAGACAGGCTAAAAGTAAAGGGTTCAGCAAAGCATGTTTGAATGAGTAAGAATCAAGAACAGCTACGCCCTCAATCAGCACTGTCTGATAATATTTTACTTGCTTTGGGTTTCTGTGTTTTAATGAGCAAACAATGGTGTTTTGTAATCCTCATTATTTAAATACACAACACCACTTGTGCCTCTGCAGTTTCTTCCTCAAATTGCATTGTGTGCTTTTTAAGCAAGCCTTGTGGCACCCTTCAAAGGGTGTGAGAGCTTCAGTGAACTTGTTACACAAAGGTGATCCTAGAGACTTGTGCCACACAGGGTACAGAAGAAATAAGGGCAGTTCTCACTCACCCCTTTCAACAGCGTGTAGCAAAAAGGTACAGTTTTCACATTCCAAGTCCTATCAAGTTTACTTCATCGCTTTCACAGCAGTAGGGCATATAAAAATGAATGTCTAGGCACAGGTTCCCCTGGAACAGTGAAAGACATGTTGCAGGCTTGATTTCCTGACAACAGCACACGTCTGCACACAGACCAGCCCTTAGTTTTGCTACAGGGTTTGGCTAAAATGGTATGACAATTCTTTCACAGAGCTGCAAACAGAAGCCCAGACCATGGCCTCCCAGTGACACCCACTGATCTCTTAGAAAATCATCCTTTGCTTCCCAATTAGTTTATTTTTTTCCTGGCATGACCACTGTGCCACATCTTGCAGCCTTGCTCTGCCATGTCCATTTCAATCCACCTGGAGCCAACAGTATGAAATACAAAGGAGCATCTACATCTTCTCTCGTGTCCTCTTCCAACATCTTCCTTTTTTTCATTACAGCTTAATTCTTTCCTACAGTCAACATTTTAGATTACTTGTATCTTCTGTAGGTCTGTATACTCTGTCTTGGACCTACCTCATTTCATGTGATTTTATGTCAGAAAGATAAGAAATGGCAGATTGTTTGATTCACATGGTTAACAAATATTGATGAAGCTCATCCAGAAAGTGACTCGTCCTCAATGCAAGAAGGCTGTGCTGGGGGAGTAAACTGGAGCTTGGATTTATGAAGTCCTGGTCTAGTCCTACAAGAACTGCCTGGAACTCTTCTAGTACCTACATGTCTTACTATCTAGAGCGTCATCACCATAATGCCTGTGCTCCTCCCAATAATAACACTCCCTCTCTCCCTCTCTATTTGCCTTTCTTGCCAACCTATAAGTAAAGATAGACTGATAATATAAATTAAAGCTTTGTGTGTGTCGATGGAAGGCAGTTGTATATCAATACTTGTGATAAGGCATATATGTTACCTTGTCATATACAGTCCATCAGCTGTTCTAACTAGATGCTAGCTTAGCTAGATGTCAGGTCAGTAAACCTGGATTAAGTGAATTTATCTGCTGGTTTTGGTATCTGTAAGAAGTCCTTACAACTAAGCTGAAAGAAGCAAGCCAGCACCAGCACAGCCCAAAGCGTCCTGCCCATTACAGGAACTGGTAAAGCCTATCTAGCCATGGGACTGGTAGGGATAGATTTTCTTCTCATGCAGGGGATTGAATAGAGAGAAAAAAAGCAGAAGTCAAGGCAAAACAATCAGAGGTAGAAGGCTTGATACCATCTCTTCCAAACTTTAGGTGAGGCACAAATACCGAGTTCATCACACCCATCGAAAGTGCTGAGCTTGTCACATCCATCTAGGGAAAGGCTAAGGTCACTTTCTCAGTGCTCCTTTGGCACCATTTAAATACTCACTGCTGCATTTTCTTTTCCTTGCTTCTCTCTGTCCAGCATTGTTTAGAGATTAAAAAATTAAATTAATCAGCATCTTAGAGCGTAAGTCCCAAGGCTGCTTTATTGCGAAATTAAGGTGTGACTCACAGTAGCTGCATATCCACCTTTGAGGACTAGCTTTGTTATTTTTGTGTGTGTGTGTTTTTTTCCTTTCCATGCTGGTTTTGCAGCAGGACTTGCAGCCACAGAGGCTAATGAGCTGAGCAATGGCAGTGCGTCATCCCGGGTGGGGCTGAGCAGCGATGTCGCAAAGCGCGATGGCAAGATTACAGGGAGGAGGGAGCTGAGCAGGATCTGGAGGAGGGTGAGGAATGAAATGTCCTGCAACAGCAACAGAAAAACATTTACGTATGTAAATCGAGAGAGTTTTGCAAACTCTGATTTACCGGCTGGGGGAAAATCGGGGGGAAAAACCCAACATTTCAAAGCCCTGGCTGCAAACAGACGCACAGGTGCACGTAGCTCCAATGAGACCATGTCCCATGGTTTCAGCACACCCAGCAGGCAAGTGCTGCTGCAGAAGGGCACCTGTGGAAAGGTACCCTTGTGTGCACTCCTTGAGTGGCTACACTTGCATTTCTTCAGCTAGAAACTAATACTTCTGGGAGCAGTAGAAATTAAGCTGCCTGGCTTCCTGTGGCTCTGTATTTTGTGGTTGATTATCTGAGGCTAATAAGGGGCAAGAGCTGAATAAAGCTTTTCCTGTGGTCAGGGCATCCTGTGTGGATTCTCCGGGGTCTAATAATACAGTTCACCTTCCTCTTCTGCCCTTCCTTCAATGAGGCACTAATTTGGATGTCTGTCTTCTGCACAAGTTAAGACTTTCAGAAATCTGTCCAAATTTTTAATCTGTGAGGACTCTGTCTCTCTAGAAAATGTGGCAAGCTCTGGCCAATTTACTCCAAAGCTGTTGTGGCAACATATACACAGTGCATCATCAGCTAAACCTCATTTAGCTAGGAAGAAAGGATTCATTTAAAAAAACAAAAAGCCACTTTCCCCAAAGCCACACTGCTAACAAAATCTGTGTGCTGACCAGGCCTGCTTTAGAAACCCAGGGCTGAACTCTTGAGAGTTGCTTAGCTAATTAAGCAAACAGCATCTTACACCAGAAGCAGCAACCACAGACACAGATCTTACTGCAAAGGTTCATCAGTGCCACTGTGGCATAGGAAATATAAAAATATAATGCTAACCAAAAGGGTACTGACAGGAAATACCCCAGGAACAAAGTACAGAGGGGTAGACCTTTGTGTTTTCATTTAAACAGGAAAGGTAGATGGAAACCAAAACAAATGAAGCTTTACTTAAAATAAAGAATATTATATTCTAGGCCACTAAAGGTTGTAACACCTGACCTAAGAATGGGTGGGGATGTTTGGGACAACGGAAGGGAGGCCTGGAAAATTGTGGACTTGCCTAGGTAAGTTTTGTGGAGTGAAAATAAACAACCAATATCTGCTAAGGGTAAATGGAATAAGTCAAACAAGGCAGTTTGGTGGTTTATATAGATATATTTTTGGTGTGCATGGAGAGTGGGGTGTGCCAGAACAGCAGGCTGCCATGGAAGTGCGCTCTGTGTGGCTTCTCTTCACCTACCTATTTTCCTGACCTCTGAGGTTAGTGGCAAAACTCCCACTGGCTGAAGCTTGGTCTTTCTGTGCTGTTTGCATCCTCAGCAGAACAAAGCATGGCTCAGTGTTGGGGCAGGGAGTGCTGGCCTTTGGCTACAAGACTTTGACATAGCACAGGGAGACGTTTCCCTGTGTACGTGCCACCTGGTAACCTTGCTTTGGGATACAGAATTGTTTTAGGAATCAGGCCAATTCCAAATCTGTTACAACTCATCCCAAAACCAGTCAGTTAATGGGAGCCTATTCATCAAAGCCTTCTTGTTGTTGTTGTTGTTGTTGTTGTTTTAAGAGGAGAGGCAAGCTGCTAGTTCTCTGCTAATGTGAATGCCAGGGTCATTTCATGAAGGATGCTGTGATAGATGCCAGTTATCATTCCTCAGAGACTTATAAAAAGGTGGTGTATCTCTGTGCATATGTGTGTATGAGTACTTTAGCAGGCTACAAAAGCTTGTCCTAAAGGTATAGTTTGCATGTTGTTGACCATTCTGGCTCCAGTCCAGCAAAGCACTTAAACATTTGGTGAACTCAGCAAGGCTATTCACATGTTTCAAGCTAACACATCCATAAGCATTTTGTTGGACCAGGCTCCCAGAGGCTGCACTAGAGCTGCACCTTGCACCTTGCAGAAGAGATCTCTCCCCAAGCTAGTCGTGGCCTTTATGGCTGGCATGGCAGTTTGCTTCCTCACAGACCAGGAGGCTGAATCCTCATTCACAGTATCTGGCCATGATAAAAAGGAAGAGGTAAAAAAAAAAAGAAAAAAAAGCTTCAGTGGCTTCAGCATTTCACCTCAGTGAAATTTGTCTTAACAGGATAAGCAAGATGAGAAGGAAGCAGTTTTGCATGCAGTGCTGTAGAGAAAAGATTTCCCTTCCCTGAATCAGCAGTCTCTGGACAGCAATCAATCCACTCAGAGACATGCTAGAAAATGAAGTGATTTCTAAAATAAACAATTCAGACTTCGAACTGTAGGATAGGCAATTAGTATGTTTGAATAATTGGGTGTAACTGTAGGCAGAGAGAAGCTAGAAGACCAGATGTGCATATAAAGCTAAACATAGGCTTTACAGGATCTAATCAAATCAGTCTGCCATCTGGTACGAGAAGAAAAATCGTGTGACAGACCTGGTCAACATGAGAAAATGGCACGAATTTCTGGATAACAAGCTTAAGCTAAATCAGTACGTTACACAAGTCAGGAATGGAAGCATCCATATAACGGATTACACTAGTTCAACTAAATCATCTCTGGTTTTACTAAATTCCTACAATTTTCTCCTCCAAACTAGACCTTAGCTGGCCCATCACTCCTGACAAGCTGGGAATATTCAGAAGTAAGTACATGCAGGTAGAACAGCTCGTGGCAGACAAAGGTCCACATATACTCTTCTCTTCCTACAAAATCAATCCTAGCCCTCAGACCACTCTTTTCCAAGCAGTTGGTGTTAGAGCCCTCAAATCACGTGTTTCTAAATCTGAGCTGCAGCAAGTGGATCCTGCTACCTTGGGAGACAGGAGCTTCAGCAAGGGCTGAGACAGAGGACAAGGCAGGCTCTGGGGTGGCCATGGTGCTACGTCTGCCAGCCCAGAGGTGGGCCAGTGCTAGAGAAGGGGTGTTCAGTGGGCTGAGCTGAGGACTCTGGTGGTTTGGAAACCCTGTGTTGTGTTTGCATGCAGTGGGGCAGCTGGCCGTGGCAACTTTGGCCCCAGATGTGGTTGACTTTGCCAAGTCAGAGTGCAGACACTCTGGGACTGTCATTGCTCACGTCCTGTGGCCCTCTGTGCTTTGGTGGCTCTTGGTCGCCCGTGCCCAGGTTTGCAGTCTGTTGTGGGGTGAGGGCTGACTGGATGGGGAGCCTCCGGTTGCAGAGAGGAAACCTGACTGTCATGGGGCTTCCAGAACCTAATGACTCATTGCACAGTGGCTCCAATAGCAAGGGATGGGGCTCAACATACCGTTTTCCCCACTCGAGTGAGGCAGGGAAGCCAAAGTCGATCCAGCCTAACCAAAAGCAGAACTTGTTTTTGCTCCCTGACATTGTGATTGGTGACACAAATTCGGGCTTCTCTCCCTCCTCCATTTTGTGCTGCATCCCCAGCACCAGCAGCCCGGACACGTTGCAGCCAACTGCTGAAGCCTGTACAGCTCAGCCATTCTGATCAGTTCCTGTAGGATTGCTACAGGCAGGGAGAGAGCAGAGCCTTCAGGAGGTGACAGCAACTTCATTTGATTTATTGGGTTTAGCTTTTGATACAAAGCTCCACCTACTTAGCAACAGAAGACCGTGTTTGTGGGTTTACAGATTTACTTCAGTGCTCCAGCAGACCATCTTCCCCTTCTGCTACTCCTCTGGAAATAGTTCAAGCCAGTGTGTTGTGCACATAATTTATACGGGCTTTTCCAGCCTCCAGAAATCATACTAAAAACACAGGCACAACCTGGGGAGAGGCATTTTTCTGGCTTAAAGTGAGAGGTTTTGGGGGAGACCATGTGGCTATTCCAACGGCATTTTCCACACATGCATTTTTATTTTTTTTAAATAGTGTGCATGTGCAAAACATGTCAGAAAAAAAGCCTTCAGGGGAGTTGGGAATCTGTCCAGCATGTGGCAAACCCTCAGCACAATCCAGCCCTCCTCCTCCATGCTACTGCTATTCTGAGGGTCCCCTTCTCCACAAGGCATTTCAGCAGCACAGGCCCACCAAAGTAAAAGGAGGTATTTAGATCGAGGACTGAGACACCATCGTTCACCAACAGACACTCAAAAGCCACCTCCAGTAGCACGTAGGTATTGAAAGCCAGCCTGGTGCTCAAGGTAAAGGGCAAGGGTACCCTGTGTCCCTCAGGCCAGCTGACCCAGTTGCCCTTGCTGTGGCTCGCTGGGGCTGCTAGCAAGACATTTGCTTTGTCTAGCAGCCCTGCATGTCACCATGGAGTCCAGCCCCTTTTACACAGGGGGATGTCAAAATGAATACGCATTTCAACACTCCTTCAGCTCACCTCATAGCCCCAATAACAACAGTGTAAGATTTTAAACTGCTTTTGCAAGTCTCCTTTCTGCAGGACGGTTGAAAGGACATAAAAGCATTTTAACAATTTTATAGATCGTCTCCAGAGCGCTTTTGTGATGTGAGAGAACAGAGGTTTTGTTGCCATTTGCCCATGGACAGCTGCCAAGCTCACCTGTCTCCACCAAGCCTGCGAGGGGCATATCACATCTCTCTGGAAACCCTGCGGCCAGCCAGGGATGGCTTCTCACTTTACTCAGTCGAAAAACATGTTGCACAAATTTAACCCTTCGCTCGGGCTCTTGCCCGGGTGTGTTACTCAAAACCGGGTCTCAGGCTCCTGGGTGGTTTCCAGGGAAACCTAAAAAACAGGACTTTCTTGTGGAAAAAAAACTTCACCCATGTGAAAAGTCTTCTGACCCTGCAAGTCATCCTACTGACTGCAGTCAAGCCATAAAGTATCCACAACTCTTGTTCTGTCCCTTCTTAATCACAGTTAACCAGCCTCCAAATTTGTCCCATTTTTACTAGGCTACACTTTGACAAAGTGCTTAAGGATTTGTCTTTCTGAATCAAGTTTTACCAGCCTAGTTAAATGTTTGAAGTAAAACCTATTTTAGAGCATCTGAAGCCAGAAATAGGCAGTTTGAGCCTGTGTAGAAAATACAAATCTAAGGATTAGGAGAGGTCTGCCAGTTACCACATCTACTTATGGGTCACTTAATTTTGCAGGGTCCTGCTTCTAATCTCAAAAATTATCATTAAAACCCTCCCGTGTATGTGTATGACACAGGAGAGCTAAGCAGCTGCATTTGTTAAGGTTCAGGAAATATTTGCAGAACCTTGTGTGGAAGGTGTGACAAAAGTGTACTTAATCTACCCCCCTTATATATGACTTTCTCTTTTTTCCCCTCTCTAAAAATGAATATTTACTTTTTTCATCCTCCTTCTCTCCTGGAAAGAAAAGTGCATAAAATTATTCCCCATCACATTCTTTCACTGAGTTGGCAAAATACAGAGAAATACAGCAAGTTTAAATGATATGGAATATGCAGGCATAGCTTATCTAAGATCAAGCGTGCAGATCAAAATCAACAAAGCCTCACAAAAGAAAGACCCAGATCTTTCATCTGTCTGATCCCATTTCCCTGCCTCCTACTGTAATATATTCACTTTGCTTTAGTTTCTGCTCTGCACAACATTTCTGCTTAAGAAAGATTCTGTTGAGTCATTACCAGCATCAGCCAAACAGGCTTTTCAAGAACGGAGGAGAAAATAAAGGCTGTGGTTTTAAAATTAATTCCATGCTGCTTAACCCTTAAACGACTAGTGACTTCCAAACTTCCAACCAAGTTAATGCTGAGCAGAATATGTAGCTGTTGTGCCTGAGATAAGAGCACTGACGATGCTTCTGGGGCTGATGACACCAGAGAGAAGCACCTGCCACAGCAGCATCAACCACTTTCTCCTAGCAGCTCATTAGATCCAGGAGAAGGCAGAGATGCTTCTGGTCAGGCTGGCCAGGAGGTGGCTGCACCTCTGCCAGACAAAGTCTCTGCCACTGGGTTCCCTTCCCATCTACTAAAGTGGGGCTATTTGAGTGTGGCCCATCTCAAGATACTACTAGAATATAGTAGTCATGAAAGTAGAATTAAGAGATGAGGACATCTGTCCCTCCGTGAGATGGAAGAGAGACTCCACTTCTCATTCTCCAGCAGGCTGCAATAGGAGAGAATAATGGTTGCTAAAATGACATAAATTGAGTAAGTTCCTGGAACCTTGAGGTTTGTGGGGCCCCTGGGGGTGCTGACACTTGGAGTGAGAAAAGGCAGAGGAGGGGCAGGTGGATAAGGTGATTTCTTGGCCTTGGTTTTTAAAGCAATGAGCCTGATAAACTTTCAGTCCATGCTGCCAATGGCTATTTCCAAAGTTATCTTTGCACAGAGCAAGGCTGGGATCCTTCTCTGTCCCTCTCTTATTCTCTCTGCCTCCCTTTTTAATGAAAGCTCAGTTTAGATCTGATACCACTTTGAAAGGTTTACTATCAAAGTTTATTAGACCCACTGGGACAGATCACAGTTTTCAGAGGCTCAGAGTTTCACAGCAGATAACTGTAAAGTGAACCATCCAATGTTCTTCAAAAATGCTCATTTTTCTTGGGCTCATCTATTACACAAAGCTGTACTGTATTCAAGAATGGTTAGAAGTGAGCCCAGTCATTTCCAGGATGCACAGTTTTGCCTTTAGAGCAAAGCAGAGCAGTCAGAAGTCCCCAGCCTGCCCCACTGGTTGGTGCCAAGGTGAGTCAGGTGCCACTTGCAGGGAAGGGAGGCCCTAGCAGCACAGTGGGGTGATGCCTGCTTGGGGCTCCTAGGTAAAGGCCAAGATTTCAAAAAGCTGTAGGAAGTATGAGAGCAGTGTCCCCTTTTTAAAAACAAACAAACAAACAAACAAAAACAGATTTGCATTTCCCTCCTTGAAAATAATAACGACTAGAAAAGACTCCTCCACCTAGGGACTGTGCATGAGAAATTTCAACTGGAAAGCAAAGAAATGAGAGGAAGGATTAGCATGTCAAGCTCCCCGTAGAATGGTTGTTTTTCTCTTTAATATTATTATGTGGTTTTTAGTAGCCTGTCCTCCTGACAATGCATGGGAATAAACACTGTATCTGGTAGGATCTCTGACTGCAACATGTATCACAGAGGCATCTATTTACAGTGTGAAGGGAGGGGAGCTGTTTCATATCCCAAGACAGTAATGGAAAGCATGATGTCCTACCAGTGAGGGTGGTGAAGCACTGGGAGAGGTAGTGGGAAAAAATGCTCACGATAAACCAAAGAGCCAAAGAGGGTTTCAGGGCAGATATTTGCAGGATGCATCATCACCTAGAGAAGCTGGCAGCCCTGGGAAAAGGCTGAGAGACAAAATGGCTTGCTCAAGTGGTCAGGTCCTCAAGCCACCAGCATCCTGCCCTTCTGCTGCCACCTCTCGCGGCTGGACACCCTTCCCTATCCCTTCATAGTGTCATTCACTCTTCCTGGAGCAACAGGCTGCACAAAACTCAGAGGAGATGGTGGTTCTCAGGTGCCAACACTCCCTGCCAGGCTCTGTTCCCACAGAGCTTTTGCCCAGTGAATGCCTCACCAGAAGCGTGTGCAACCGTTTGACAGCTCGTCTGCTTTCTGATTCCTTAACAGGTCATGCGGATGGACCAGAAGCTGGATGACATCCTGAACACACTCCGGGCTCATTTCAGGGATCAGCACAGGCACAGATGTCAGGGCCTGCCACCCCACCTGACAGACAGCTACAGGCAACCTCAGATTCCCCCCCAGTGATCCAGAAAATTGGGCAGCCAGAGGGGCAGCCACATAGCACCGTCTCATTCTTTGCCATCCAGTTATTTTGAAGCCTTGGTGTTTAAGGTCTGTGTCGTGGGTGAAGTTAAATACTCTGTTGTAGTCAACCGAATAAAAAACAATGAGAAGAAGCAGCAGCAAGAAACCAGTCACGACCCTAGAAGAGCACATAAGTTTTGCACCTGCTTTATTATCCACAGCCAGCTAACCTCTGCCAGCCCCTGGCCCTCCCATGCAGCCCCGTTGCAGCTGACCTGGCGAGGTGCACATCCCAGCCAGGGTCAGGATGACCCATTCCTGGGCACAGAAGGGGAAAAGGACTGAGGGGTTTTTTGGCATTTAATTGCTAAGTTTAACGCTCACAGCATGCCCGAAAGGGGGAAGAGCGCCAGCAGCTGAACATGAAACAAATGGAAATCAGTGAACAGGAAAATTAAACAGCATGTTTTGACTTCTACCAAGCAGTGAGGATCACAAGAAGGGCAGATTTATATGCTGGTGCGAATGACAAAGTAAAGACAACAGGCTACTGATTAAAAATATGGAAGTGTACACAGGCTGGTTGACATATGAAAGACTGAAGCAAAGACTTCAGCTAATTAAAGCAAAGGGTTGCAAATGAGATGAGATGCATGTTGGAACAGACAGGCAAGAGAGATAGTATCTGCGTAGGCTTACTGCACAAGAACACTGCAATAGCTATCAGCTACTGCTGATGACTGTTATGCAAAGTGTTCTCAAGCTTTTACCTTCATTCAGCAGTTGTTGTTGACTCCAGTTACTTTAATTTGAACAAAAGGAAACCCGTATGGTAATTGGCTGTTAAGTACCTGTTCAAGTCAGGGAGTAACAGGGTGTTGCAGGAGGGCTGCAGCTGGGACTGAGGGTGGCAACAGTCTCTTAAAGAAAACAAAAATGCACACACTGTTGATGAAAGTTAGTTTAAATAAACTGCTGTATGTCATTTTAAATGCTAGGGTGGTGGGGTTTTTTTCTTCCTTGTAATCGGGTTGTATGTCGAGTGCATCTGCTGGTTTGTGTGTTGTCACTGTGGAATGGATCTTACCTGGCACTCCAGAAAAGGGATGATACGACACTGTTACTGAATATGTAAATAATAAACCAAGCTAAAAAGCGAGCAGTGCTATTTACTCAGGTCTTTTTAATGTGTTTGCATAAACACCATTTGAATGAGCAGAAGTCTGCAGAGCAAAGACCTGATTCCTGGGAAATCCTAAATATATTCTATTCCCACTCATATCCATGGAAGCAAAACCTGCATTGCATTTAAAAGCAACCTGAAAGACTGGTCCCTTAATAAGCATTTATTTGGGCCAATGACTGGTCCATTTCAA
>NW_009953491.1:19007-60972 GCF_000747805.2 Chaetura pelagica | reverse complement strand
TTTTGTCTGGGAATTCAAGCTTGGAAAGAGCACAATGAGACTGATTCCAATCTTCAGATTGCAGGCGCGTCTTAGACAGAATATTAATGATGTGTGAGAGGCAATAAAAAAGAAAGAAAAAAAAAAGCAGAAAAAGAAAAAAGCAATGTGGTTTTAATTAAATCAGCTGACAAGCCGCCGTTCCATCTTGTCTGATTACTACAGAGTTACTGAACATGACCAAATACAGCATGTAACATGGGAAAATGGTAAATAATCCTTGTCAGAGCATTGAGTTGCTCCTGGCTTTCAGTCAGGGTCATGAGCTTCTGCAGGTCCTTCATGTAACCTCATGGACTGGCCACTCAGAGCTAAGTGGGCAGCTGGACATCACAGGGAAGGTACTGTTTTGTCAGCCCCAGGTAAGAAAGTTCTCCCTGGAGATCCCTTTGGTGTAGAGGTTCAGAAGGCAGCTTTCAGCAGAAAGGCTCAGGGACATCTATGGTCAGCACAAGGTGGAACTTCTGGTACACTGCAGGTATTTGTGGGAAGGATATGTGTGGTCACTGTACTGTGGATGGAGGAATGCAGCAGTATTTTGTTTACTCATGAGTCTCAATAGAAGTGTTAAGGCACTTTACCTACAGTAACACCTACTACTCTGAAGTGGCTGGAAAACACACAAATGCCCTTTCCTGGAAAATTCAGTTAAGCACAATACAAGTGGTGTCACCTGCAGGGAATGTCAGAAGGGATGAGTGGGTGGGAGGAAAAGATAAAGAGGCCCACAGTGATCCCTTCAGAGGAAAAAAAAAGTGTGCAAGTCCATGTGCATGACCTTGTGCACGTCTGCTTTTGTTTTGTTTAAACACAAGCCAAAGTTTCCCCATCAAGTCTTCAGTGAGGCCAGGGCCAGAACTTTTCAGTATTTGAAAATCCAGCAGTGCTGGCCAGGCAGTGGCTTTACAGCTGTCCCCTGCAAACCCTGATGTGTGGCATAACATGTTCAGACAGCACCAGCAACACATGACTGCGACCATCACTATCGCCAGGATGGAGAGATAAGGGTGTGCCCCAAATAAATTGCAGTGAGGAAGGAAGAAGGCTGCTGGGAGACACCCATTTTCACACTGTATGATGGGATTAATGGTAAAAAAAAATACAAGCGACATGGCTTAGCCTTAAAAATCTTCACACCCACAGCTAAGACGAGAGTTGCCATCTAGCAAAATCTTTCTGATTGCCCAAGGGTGAAAGTGTCCAGGACTAGCAGTGCTGCAACCACCTGGTAATACTACCTGACCCATCTTCTGAGCAGAGATGCTTCTGCACAGTGAACAGACTGCATGTTCATACGTTTGCATGTCATTACTGTTTTGAGTGCCCCTCTACCAAGATATGCTAGCAGCAAGCATTCAGCAGCAAGCTATGATGCCCCAAGGGAAGAGCTGACTTCTACACAATGTGGTTTTGTCAGGCCCTACCATACCATAAGCTGGCAGCAACAGCACTGGATCTAAGTCATTGTCTATGTAGCAACAATGAAATGGAAGGAGCATGGAAGAAGCATGGATAAGCTGCAGGCAACTCCAAAAACCCTGAGGAGGCCACTTGCAGTCACAAGTCCTGTGAAGTCATGAGATGATGTAATCCATCAAGGAGCAGTATCAGAAGACCATCAGGTGCACCATAGCAGGTTTTGCTAACTTTGCTAACTGCAGTATGGATTTGTTGGATGAAACACCACCAAAAGTTCCTTCTGGAAGGGTTCTTCTAAAAAAACTTGTCACAGTTCTTGCATTTGATTGGAGAGAAATCAAATTATTCATGAAGATCCTGTGCTCCCACAGTTTACCTTCTTGATCCAACTGCCTGACTTGCTTGAGCTTACTCTTACAGGCTGGAGTCCTCCAGGGAATAAACAGCTGCAGAAGAAAGTGTGACTTCTATGTGTGCCATTATCTAAGCAGTTGTGTGAAATCTTGGTTGGAAGATTATCAGTAAAGGTCTTATTCAAAACTGATTTCCCCAGGTTTCATTAAAAGGAAGACAGAAAAGGTGGATTTACATGAAGAATTTTGCCTGTGCATTATCTTTCTGAAAATTGTATCATAGAAACATAAAATGGTTTGGATTGGATGGGACCTTTAAAGATCATCTAGTCCAACATCCCTGCCATGAGCACAGACATTTTCACTGAGTCAAATTGCTCAACCTGACCTTAAACACTTCCAATGATGGGGCATCCACAACTACATGATGTAAACCACCCCTCTTTCAGTTTAAAATCATAGTACAGACCCTGGTAAAAAGCCCCCATCTTCCTTACAAGCCTCCTTTATATATCGAAAGGTCACAATAAGGTCTCCCCAGAGTCTTCTGTTCCTCAGAACAACCCCACCTCTCTCAGACTTTCTTGGCAGGAGAAGTGATCCAGCCCTCTGGCTGGTTTTGTGACCTATGTGTGGATTTGCTCTAGTCCTTGTCTTTCTTGTGCCAAGTCCACCACTGAACCATGTCGCTAATCACAGAATCCCAGAACTGTCGGAGTTGGAAGGGACCCCTAGGGATGATCTACTCCAACTCCCCTGCTAAACTACATGTCTTCTAAATACCTCCAGGGATGGTGACTCAACCACTTCCCTGGGCAGCCTGTTCCAGTGCCTGACAACCCTTTCAATGAATAAATTTTTCCCAACATCCAGTCTAAACCTCCTCTGGCACAACTTGAGGTCATTTCCTCTTGTCCTATCACTCATTACTTGGGAGAAGAGACCAACACCCACCTTGCTATAACCCCCTTTCAGGTGATTGTAGATTTTACTACTTAAGGCTGGGGCAAAGGTGGCATTAAGTCCCTTAGCATTTTTCTCATCCTTTGTCACTATGTTTCCCTCTGCATCAAATAAAGGATAGAGATTCTCCTTAGCCCTCCTTTTGTTGCTAATGTATTTATAGATATTTTTTTACTGTCTTCTATGGCAGAAGCCAGATGAAGTTCTACCTGGGCTTTGGCCCTTCTAATTTTCTCCCCTCACAGTAACTTCACAACATCCTTGTGGTATGCCTAAGTCCTTAACCACAGTGCTGCTCTCCATCAGTTCATCACCCAATCTGTACTGATTTGGGAGATTGCCTCAACCCAGGTGCAGGACCTTGCACTTGGCCTTGTTGAACTTCATGGTGTTCACTTCAGCCCACTCTTCAAGCCTGTCAAGATCCCCCTGGATGGCATCCCTTCCCTCAAATGTATCAACTGCACCATTCAGGTTGGTGTCAGTCACAAACTTGCTAAGGGTGCACTCAGTAACACTATGTCCTTAATAAAGCTGCTAAATAGTAGTATTAGCAGTACAGAGCCTTGAGGGACATCACTCATCACTTTCCTTTTCAATATTGATCTATTAACTGAAACTCTTTGGATGCAACCATCCAGCCACTTCCTTACCCATCTAATATTCCATCCATCCATCTCCAATTTAGAGGTAAGAATATTATGGGGGAGCCTATCAAAGGCCTTACAGAAGTCCAGGTTGGTGACATCCATTGCTTTTCCCCAACTGATGCAGCCACTCCATTGTAGCAGAGCACAGTTTGCCCTTCATGAAGCCATGATGGCTGTCTCTAATCACTGCCTTGGTTTCCACATGCTTCAACATAACTTCCAGTAGGATCTGTTCCATGACCTTACTGAGCACTAAGGTGCAACTAACTGGTCAGCAGTTCCCAGGGTCTTCCTTACCCTTTGTAAAAATGGGTGTGATACTGAGTGTTCCCTCTCAGCAGTGGTTCTAACATGAGGCAAAATTACAGAAAGTGTTCCCAGATAAGTCAATTGGTGTGGTTTCCTCTCTGTTTCTACTACCATTAGTGCATTGCTGTTCATCCTGTTCATTTCCTCATGATGAGAGTGCAGCATGCACATCACACACCCAGCTGCAGATCAAAGTGTACACTCAGCCAGCTGGTTCCTACAGCAGCTCTTCTCACATCACAGTGAGTAGCAGCATGAAATAACACAGCCCAATGAAGCTACCTGCATAGTGCAGCCAGATCTGCAATGGTCCCACACTCTTTTGGGTCAGAACAGAGGCATAGACCAGCCAGCCAAGGTCTCTCAAGGCCACAGTAGCAGCAGGGGTGGCTGTCAGGAATGCAGTTTACCAATGCATCAAAAGACAAGAGTACAGGAGATGAAGTGAAGATTAGCTCTTCATTTTCAAAAAGATCACGTTTTTCTACCTGATCAAATTTCAGTGTGAAGATACATGGTGTCCTCCCTTACTAGAGACATCGACACCAACCAAAACAAGATTTTCCACATTCCTTTCAGTAATGCATGTCATCCTGAAGCCTGCTGTCTGCCTCTGATGATGCAAGATGCTCAGAAGTCATTACAACAAAGCCCGAGGGGATTATTTTCTCATTTCCATAATTACACAGTCAGTAATATTATCATGGACCAATCTTATCTCAAAATGTATACCCAGATCTTTAATGATGATATTTCTGAAGTCATGTGTGGGATTAAAGTACTGGTATGATAAGGCTGCAGCAGTGGGGGAGATAAAAAGTTCAGCTTTCATCAGCTGGGGGCTTTCATTTCTGAGACAAGGTCACTATGCCTCCAAAACAGCCAATAGAGGTCACAGATCAGAAACCTGCTGCCTCATCTGGAACACTCTCCATCTCTGGAGGGTAAAAAGTGAGAAAACATTCTCTAGCCACCACTGTCCACTTCAGAAGTGGGTCTCTTTAGTGGTCCTGGAGGCTTTCTATCCACCTGCCTTGCTGTGGCATCACCAGAGGAGCCTGTGCTGGGAGTCCCTCTCACTTCCATAGGCCCATGACTCAGCTGCCAGCTCACTGCCTCTTTTCTCAGTACCTCAAGTGGTTTTCTCTTCACACTGATGTTTCAAACCTAAGCCCTGAAGGTTCTGCACTCAATATGTTTAGGATGAGTTGTATTTTGCAGAGCCCTAAATGGCAGGGCTCCTTCAGCACTGTTCTGAGCACTCTGAACAGTGTGTCTAAAAAGAAAAGTATATTTTAGGGAATAAAATGCCATAAGGTAAAGATCTCAATCATCAAAATGGCACTATTTAGTATTCAGAAGGAGTACAGGCTAAAAGCATTGTTATGGCCCAGGAAAAGCATGGTGAAGAGGCCAGGTGGAGATCTCTCTGAGGCACAATGTCTAGCTTGAGCAGAACCCAGCCAGCAAAACTAAACAAGGTGGTGATGTTCTACCTCCATGGTAGGAAAAGCTTTGAGTTCCTCTCAGCCTGCCTAAAGAGCAAACTCTCAGTTGAAGCAGCCTCTTTTCTTAGCCAAGGAGCAGCCAAAGGTAGCCAGAAATAGTAAATACCAAAAGAGAGAGAAAAGTCTAACGTGTTTGACTCTCCTGTTAGTGGCCGTTCTGCTTTTTCTCTCTGCACACCACCTGCTGTCCTGACCTCCAGAGAACCCCAAATATCTGAATGATATTCGTGTTATTGGTGCTGGGGGGGTGCATGTGCTCTCTCCTGTGCTCTCCTGGCATGTACTAAACGGTGCCTGTCAGGCACAAAAGAGTCAAGCAACAAAGAGCATCTTCCCTGCAATGAGCTGTTTTGCCAAAATGCTGGTTATGTTGTGTTTAGCCCTTATTGTGGTTTCCAGTGGCTCCCAGATGACTCCGTAAAAGTACAAGGTCTCTGCTGAGATTCCTGGCTGAGCACTCGTTTGTCTCGGGGTTTGGATTGGGGACATGTGGGTTTGTGAACAGAATTTTAACTCATCCTGGTGCTGTTATTCGATCTCCCCCTGGGCTGGACTGAGCTGTGTGGATGGGACCAGCTCGAGGCAAGCAGTGAGGGCAAGGGGAGTTCTGAACTCTGGGATTAATCTAACTGCTGGAGCTCATCTGTCCAATCAGACTGGCAAAGCTTGTTTAACCAAAGAATTGCAATTTTCAAGAACAATGCCTGCTAAATATTTCCTGATACTTACCTCAGCCATAAAGGGGGAAGAAAATTCACAGTTCAAGAATACTTGTTTAACATTCCTTATGCATTGCTGAAATGCAGCTTTTCTTCTTTATGTACCTTAGGTTGCCACTTGTGTTGATAGGAGAGCCTAAACAAATAGCCTAGTAGCATTTTACACCTACTCTAGCTAAGGATCAAACTAGGAGAAGCAAGTCACAGAATCACAGAATCACCAAGGCTGGAAAAGACCTTTAAGAACATCAAGTCCAGCCTATGACCTAACACCAGCAGCTTCTTCCTGCCCCCCAGCAGATTGACACTCCCCCCCAGCTTGGTGTCATCTGTGAACTTGCTGAGGGTGGACTCAATCCCCACATCCAGGTGATCAATAAAGATGTTGAATAGGACTGGGCCCAGTGCTGATCCCTGGGGGACACCGCTGGTCACTGGGTGCAAACTGGATGCAGCTCCATCCACCACCACTCTCTGGGCCTGGTCATCCAGGCAGTTTTTAGCCCAGCAAAGAGGGGCACCTGCCCAAGCCATGGATTGCAGGAGGATGCTGTGGGAGACTGTGTCAAAGGCCTTGCTGAAGTCAAGGTAGACCACATCTACAGCCTTCCCCTCATCCACTAGGTGGGTCACCCAGTCATAGAAGGAGATGAGATTGGTCAGGCAGGACCTTGCTTTACTAAATCCATGTTGGCTGGACCTGATCCCCTGGTTGTCTTCTACATGCTGCTTGGTGGCACTCAGGATGATCTGCTCTATAACCTTGCCAGTCACTGAGGTCAGGCTGCAAGGCCCATAGTTCCCCAGATCCTCCTTCTGGCCCTTCTTGTGGATGGGTGTCACATTGGCCAACCTCCAATCATCTGGGACCTCCCCAGTCAGCCAGGACTAAAGGAGGGAGAGTGGCTTGTGCAGTTCTTCCACCAGCTCCCTCAGCACCCTAGGATGAATCCCATCCATACCCGTGGACCTGTTGGGATCTAAGTGGCACAGCAGGCCCCCAACTACTTCATCCTGGATTACAGCAGGGGGATTCTGTTCCCCATCCCTGTCTACCAACTCAGGAGCCCAGTTGTCCTGAGGGTAGCTCGTCTTTTTCGTAACATCTGAGGCAAAGAAGGTGTTAATCACCTCAGCCTTTTCCTTGTCCTCCATTACTAAGTTCCCCCTCTCATCCAATAAGGAATGAAGATTTTTCCTGACCTTCCTTTTGTTATTAATGTCTTTATAAAAGCATTTTTTATTTTCCTTTACAGAGATGGCTGGTTTAAGTTCTAGCTGAGCATTTGCATCTCTGCTTCTCTTCCTACATGACCCTACAATATCCTTAAATACTTCCTGATTCAGCTGCCCCTTTTCCCAAAGTTGATACACTAGTTTTTTATTTTTGAGTTCTTGTAATAGTTCCCTGCTCAGCCAGGCCAGACTTCTTCCATGCTGGCTCCTTTTTCAGCACACAGGGACAGCAGCCCCTGCACCTTCATCATTTTCATTCTTAAAGGAAGCCCAGCCTTCCTGGGCTCCTTTGGTTTTGAGGGCTGCTTCCCAAGGGACTCTCCCAACTAGCCTCCTGAAGACACCAAAGGCAGCCCTCTGGAAGTCCAAGGATTTGCTGACAAACCTCCTAACTTCACCACAGATTGAAAATTCTATCATATCATGGTTGCTGTGCCCAAGACAACCTCAACCACTTCATGTTCCACCAGCCCTTCCCTGTGTTTCAAATGTCCTCAGTGTTTCACATGAAGCAGCCTCTGACTGACTCACAGGTTATGGACAACCCTGACAAAAAAGATCTAAGAGGCTGTGTTTTTTTTTGCCAGAGGACAAAAGAAGTGATCAATTAAGCATGCCTGGAGAGATGGAAATGCTGACACCAGGATGAGCACAGGGCTGGATGTCCATGAGCACCTCTGGCTGCCAAGCTGCTCCCAGCTGCTGAGCAGCAGCAGGGACAGGAGTGGGCTCTTGCCACATCTCCTGACCTCTGCATTGTCAAGTGAGCAGTGATTTGCTAAAGGTCAGCCCAGCTCCCAATTCACTCATCTCTGACACCACCAGCAATGTGACAGCAGGCAAAGGCAAGGTGTCAGTTCCTCTCTGCCTCCAGCTTGCCCTTTGTCATCATCCTGCACTGTCATGTGAAGCTGCTCCTGGAGTTTGGTGGCTTGGAAGCCTCTGCAAGTAGCTTCTGACTTGTGACCCAAACGACACCAGTCACTCTGATAATTCCTCACGCAGAGACAGATTCATCCCTGCTTGGGCAACAGGGCCCTTGAAGGAGCTTAGTGTTCACAGTGGAGGGGCTGACTTTTCCATCCCCAAGGTGTGAGGGAAGGGGCAGCACCCACGGGTTATTCCTGCAGCAGCAGAGCAGGGGCCTGATGCTCTGTCCTCATTCTTCTGGGGTTTTTTTTTAAATGAGAATTTTTCCATTTCTGAACCACTAAACAGCTCGTTTCTTCCTAGCCAAACAAATCATTCTGCCAGCTACTGATTATTTTTTTCTACTTCTAATGGCTGATACTGTAAGTACAAGTTTCCCTTTGTTTGATAGCAGGTCAGGAGGCCAAGAAGAGCTACGGACAGCAACTGTGATATATGGATACTGTGCCAAATTTTTCATTTGGACCACACCATGATGTGTGTCATCACTCCTGGATCCCACCCAACCAGTTAGCCAGCTCCCAAGAGGCTACTACTTTGGTCAGAGTCTATCTGAGTGTAGTAAGAGACCAACACAGTCTCCATCCTCAGAGCCACATATGTCCCTTTTGTGGTCCTGATATTTCCTCTCTGTCACCATGTTATTCCCCACACAGCAGTCCAGTTAAGCCAGGCTTCCAGATGAGGAAAGCTATTGCATTAGGAAAGCAATACCAAGGAACTTCAGCATCAACAAAGATCTAGTCCAAAGGGCTACAGCCTACAGTCTTTCCTCTTCATGGAATTCACAAGGAAGAACACTAGGGACAGGAATGAACATTGCTGCAGTGAAACAGCCCACTGAGAGGTTATGTACTTGACAGCTTTGTGGTCAAAGCAGGCTACATTCAATGTAGCTGTGAATCTAATGGATTCAATGGACTTAAACCACAGATGAATTGGGTTTGATCTCTCTTACCATCAGTCTGAATAAACAAGCTGGTAAGAAGACAAAATTTCACTAAGGTTACTAGAGCTCTGACTTAGTAAAAATATTCCAAGGGTGTGCAAAACCCACATATTGCAATGGCAAATATTAGTTTTTATTCTATAGAAAATGCTTGGAAAAAATATACAGAGGTGCCCAATGACTGTGACGAATTTTGAGAGGCACTGTTTTGAGAGGATTCCCAGATACCTGGACATCCCTTCAAGTTTAATACATGAATGGACTCAAAGGAAAAAAATAAATAAAAGGAAATTGGACCAGCACCTGTATATTCTGCCTGGCTTGGGATCAAAGTCTAAGAAGGCTGCTGTGTGTTCAGTGTTGAATTAAAATGGTGAATTATTGAAACTATGTCAGTAATTACCAGGTGGGAAAAATAGCTCCCAAATTATCTAGGCCTTACCCATGTACCCATTTGATAAAAATAACATCATTTTCACTGACAACATTTTGCGTGAAACCAAAAATTAAGTTGACAGTGGAACTGTTGAATAAGCATAAAACCAGCTTATCCCTCCAAGCATCAATAACTGAAGGAGTGGTTAGTGACAAGGAATCACCTATGACAATCATGCTCTTTCATGTCCTGGGACAGAGCTGCTCCCTGTACTCCCCCTCCACCCAACCCACCTCCAGTTTGGTTGAAGTCCTATGTTTGGCCCTCAATAGACAATCCTTATCTGCACAGCTGGTTTGGAGAAGGGCCTGGAGCCACCGGTCGCTGGAGATGAAACAGCAGGCTGGGGTTGCATGTCTTGTTCTGGCTTCTTCTGAAGAAACCAGGAGCAGGCAGTGAGGGGCCATGAGGGCTGGCTGCTCTGGGTGAGGAGGGAAGGTGGGTGCTCAGGGTGCTAACAAGTCCAGGAAGAGGCCATGGCCAATGAGGACCTGCCTCTGTAGGACTCAAGCAAGGCCAGCAGAGCAGGTCTGGCGATGGCCAGCAGGTTCGACGAAGAGTCCCCATCCCTGTCAAGTCCACAGGGGTGAAGAAGGAGGAAGGTCAAGGTGGGAGGTCAATGCATGGGGTCAGGCTCCAGTTCAGTGGGGCAGGTGGCACAGGGATGGCTGCAGTGCAGCTGCAGCATCGCTCAGGTGGGCACCAACAGGTAGAGCTCCTCAGCTGGAAAGCAGCCCCCGAGCAAAGCGTGGAACAGGGTGGCATTCTCCAGGGCTCTCCTGACTGCAGCTCCCAGCAGCCAGAGCCCAGGAAGAGAGGGAAAACCCTCTCTGTGCCCTTCCCACCGCTGCCATCCTGCACCCACATGGTGACCACATGGTGACACTGGGGGAGGGGATCACCTGCTCACCTCCAACCCAAGCATCACCTCCCCTCCCACAGGGGTTGTGCACAGCTCTCGGGAACTCAGCAGTGCTGCTGAAGGGGGGTTACTGATTCCCCTGCAGGAGGGAAAAGCTGAGCACAAAAGGATTACACAAGTAGCTGGAAACCTGGGAAAATGCATACAAAAGAGATGCAGGAATTGGATGAATGAAAGAGGGGGGATGAATAAAAAGCCCCCCTCTCCCAGGTGCCAGCAAGGTACCTAGTGGTGAGGTTGGACACAGAGCGCTCCAACGGCTTGGCTTGCGTCAAGTGCTTTTTGATTCTTTTTTGTTTAGGTCTTTGGATCTGTTTTTCTTCTGGATCTCCCCCCAGCAGCCGCTGACAGATGACCTTTCAAGCCCCGGAGAGCAGCACCAGCAGGTGATTTACTAACAGCTGTGCCAGTCAACAAAACAGAGCAGGGCAGAGGTCGCTGCCGGCCGGGGCTGCCCAGTGAATGCAGGGCTGGGATTTAATTAAAGAAAGATGCATTACACTTGTTATTGATTTGTGTGTGTGTGCATGCACAAGCCTTTCCTTTTCTTCTTCTTCTTCCCTTCCTTTTTTTTCCTTTCTTTTTTTCCATTCCCACTCCCTGCACCTGGACATTTCATCCTGGACGTGTCAGCCTGGCCAGCTGCACTGTGCCTCCCATTCCCCCCACCCCCAGCTCAGCCCCCTAGGACTCACACTTGCAGAGGAGCCTGGGAACAGGTGGGGAGGAGGCAAGCAGAGGAGAACCCAGCAGCTGACAGTGCAGGGTGTCCCTGCTTCTGCCTCCATATTCATGGGGTGTTGCATGGGTATTTGGGGGATGCTGGACTTTTTTTCCCTCCCTCTCCCGCTGCAGTAAAACTCTGCCCTTCTTTCCTCATCCAGATGATGCATTAAGAGAAGGGGAGAAAGGCATTAAAAGGACAAGTTACAGTCTTTTCATTTTGTATAGCATTGAGGGCTTGTCCACTAAAGACAGTGGGCATGTTTGTCGCAGTGAAATGTGGAGTAAAAGGAAACTCAGTGGCCGTGTATTCACAAGCCAGTGAAATTCATTGCTCTCCATGCGTCTGATCCTCTTTTTTTTTTGCTAACTCAGACTTCTGTGGTTGATCCTATTCTGCTGCTATATTTACATGATACTTTAAAATATAATATTAGCATATAAAACTTCTATTCAAGCTAGGACTGGGAATGAGTCCTTTGAAGACCTAGAGCTTCAAATGTGGGAAGTTGAGTAAGGGCAAGCTCAGTACTGACTTAAGGCACAACCTTTTTTATAAGAGCTGCAACCCATTGGGAAAAGAGCACCTACAAGTCATGGGACCATTTTGGTTTGGGGTTTTTTGGAAGTCTTAGGACCAGGAATGAGACCACCTTTCACGAAGAGCCCAGCACAGGGGATGCTGACATGTGCTGGGACACAAATAGCACAAGAGGGGTGGCCACACACTAAGTGCTTTTGAAAATTGGGCCCCGCGGTGACCTCGAATACATTAAACAATCCTGCTTGGGGCCCCTCCAGATCTCATCCAAAGTTAGAAGAGAGTCTGCATCCTTAATTTTATTATATTTAAGAATGTGTTGTATCCATTACGTTGACTTATTTCATTAGCCTGAAATGGCTGGCTAATAAATTTGCAAGAGTCTGCAAGAGTTCCAATCCAAGAAGTCTTGTATGAGGATGAGAAACATGCAATCTTAAAATAAATACTGCAGGATTTCTTTTAGGCAGCACCTTCCCTGTTTGTAAGTTTAAAAAGTGCAGTGACCATCCTGCCTCACCCTTACAGGGCATTGTTGTGTGCTCCACACGAGGTAACTCCTGGAGCAATCTGAACACTTCTGCCTGGCCAAGGCCACAGCGTTGAGAAAAGTTTCAAGTGTGCTATCAAATCTTTCAGTAATGGAGAATCCACTGCAGGTCCCCTGATTGTTCTAGTGGCAAAAATAAGCTTTCTCAAAAGAAATAAGATTTTGTGTCCTATTCCTAGTCCAAAGTTGTCCAGGGCATTTTCCAATCACAGAACACTACAGGGAGGGGTCAGACAAATTAACAAAGATATCACCTTGCTTCTTTTCAAAAGTCATTGCCTCTACAGTCGTTTCTGCCAAGCCATTTTGCAGTCTTCCCTTGACTAAAACTCATGGAGCATCTGACAACTCTCAATGCAAGGCATATTTCCTAGGCTTCAGACCACTTGGTGACTTTTTTCTGAACCCTTTCCAATTTTCCAAGCTCTTTACTCTGCCTTGTTGGTCTCTTTCCAAAACGTGGCAGTTATCATTGGCCTGGAAATTCCTGGGGCAGATTAGGTTTCTATGGACCTAGGTGCTTCAGGCACAGCTGCCAAACTTCACTTAAAAACGTTCTCTGCAGCTAACCAGCCTGGGTTTAGGTATCCAGCTGGGACACAGTCAAGTCTTGGTGGGTTTCAGGGCTTCTGCAAAAGGTGAGAAGGGCCAGCACCAAAGATGAAGGAGGTTTCAGAGAAACCAAGGCCCTGTGAGTTCCCACTTCCCTCTCACTCTGCTCTATTCCTATTTGTTTTTATATCTATCCATTGATGGCAGCCATTGCCCATAGGTCTGCAGCCCTAACTTCAGGCAAACTCTCTCCAAAAGTGGATCTTCTTGGCATAGCAGACTGGCCTGCAGTGTCTAGATCTAAACTAATTACACATCCATCACAGACTTCTGTCATCCCACCGAAACTGGGATGCCTGGGTTTGGCAGAGCTTTCAACACAACCAAGGCATCTGTACATCCAGTTGCCTTTAAAATGCATGGGAAATAAATATCCCACATCACTATGTAGCTTTGAAAATCCCCTTGCAATCTCTAACCCTCACTCCCCATCTGTAAAACAGGAATAACAGCAATTCCTGCCCCATATCTGCTTTATCAGTCTTGTCTATGCAGACCACAAGTTCTATGAGACATGAACTGGCTGCTTCTAAATATAGGTACAATGTCTAGCACAGTTTTTATTAGAGCCCCTAGGCACTACAGCTCCATAAATAACCATGTTGACTTTTTCCAGATTAAGAACACATCAATGAAAGCTTTGCTTGAGGAAGAACTGCAGGATCTGGCACTAGTGCTTTTAAACCCTAATAGGAATGAGAGAGTCTGAGGACTCTTCCAGCCTCATTCACTGGTATCAATGCTTTTAATACCAAGTCAGCTGTTCTGACACAAAGGGTATGTTTCTCTTGGTGCTGTTTCTTGGAACTGAAAAGCCCTCCTGAAGTTTTCATTTTCTCTACTGAAAAGCCCTGCTATGGTAAATCATCAACTCACCAAATTTATAGGAGGCACAGCACTTGGTATGTCACGTCTCCGAGCCCAGCCTAATGATTCACTCACTTATGCTTTTGTTCCTTTGCTTTGTAGTTCTCTTGATTTCAGCAACTGTCTATCATCTTCATGTGGCTTGCTGGCTAGGATGCCCCCTACTATTCCAACAATCATTGCCCTGCTAGAGTATTTATTACAGACTACACAGGCTGGTAAAATTACCTGAGCCATAGGAATTTCCCCTCGAGTCTCTGGGACATCACAATTCTTGAAAGAATGTAAAGGAGGGGAGGAAAAAAAAAGAAGCTTAGTCATGAAGAAAGGTCAAAGTCAAGTTTTTATGCAATAGCAGAGCTCTTCACTGGCATCAGTGTTTCTGTTACTGAGCACTCACTGCATCACCTTCAGCATTCAAAGAGCACATGTGAACTTGCCGAGGGATGAGAACTGAGCAAGGTGACATCTGACAGCCTGTTGTGCATCTGGGCATCAAGAGATTGTTGTTTAAATTGTATGTACTCATCCTCTACATAACACACACCCTGGACAGGGTCCTGCCAAGCTAATGACTGCCTGGTTGGTTGGGTTGTATTTAAATTGAGGATTGTGGTAGGTGCACTGTCAAAAAAACAACAAACAAACCACACATACACATGCACAAAGCAGTGACCAATACAGGATAATATACAGATGGGTAAATAAGAGTGGGAAGATTTCCAAAACACAGACTCTAACTTTTATCAGTGGTTTGTTTTCCCTCTGGCTAAGATTCTCAAGAGTGGGTGCCTAAAGTTAGTCTCTCTCGGGTAAAAGCTTCTAAAGCATCTTAATAACACAGGAATCCAAGTGCCCAGTAGAACACTTCTTAAAGGCTCTGGAAAATCTCAGCCCTCCATCCACATCTTTGGCGATATGAATTTTAAGCTCTCAGAGCTCACAGTAGCTGCTACTGCAGCTGAGGATTCTGCTGAGGATCCCGAGGAGCTGGGGTGTCCATCACACTTTGTCTCCCAGCCTGACTCTTTAATCAAAAATCACACCTAACATGGATTTCCATGTTTCAACACAAGTCCAACCCTAGCCCTCAATTTTTAAAATCCCACACTGTGGCATCTGTCTTTCCAGATCAGTCCACAAGTCCTGTTGTTATGGGGAAGATTTGACAGCACTGTTATTCCCATATTCAAAGCCCATCATTGCTGTCAGATGTGTGAGCTCTAGGCAATAGGGGGTATAAGGGGCACCAAATAAACATGCACAGATTCTTTTCTCGTGCAAATTCCATACAGCTTTATGAGGGGACTGTAAAAGCTTTCTGTGTTCAGCACTTCCGATGGAAAAAGGATTTTTTCCAGAGTCCTAAAACAAAAACAATAACAATTTTAACCCTGGGAAGAAGGGCAGAAGGACTCCCGGCACAGCTATTTCAGAGTAAATTGTCCACACTCCTTATTCTACAAAAGCTCCCCATGGAAAACATAGAGCAAGAGGCATTTTTTCCTTCCAGGAGAATTTTACTGAACAGGCCAGCCCGTGGAGCAGAAATCAATTAGCAGAGGAACATCAATGCCTGGATATATTACATGTAACTAAGTAATCCAGTGTGTCTAGAGCAGGAAGCTGGATCTTACCTAGGGGAGAACGTCAGCTCTTGAAGGCAATGCAGCCCTTCCTGGAACAGGTACTTCAGAAGCAGGGGGGGAAGCAACTTTTGCCATTGCCTGGCTGTCTCTCCCATGAGGACAGAGCTGAAGGAAACCCAGGCCAAGGGCTGGAAGCGACCAACACAGCCATGGAAACCCTGGCAAATGCCAAGGGAGGAATGTCTTCAGAAGCACTCTCCAAGCACACACTTCCAAATCAATCCTGGTGAAGGGAATGGAAACTTTGCTGCTGACAAGGAAATCAAAGAGGAGCAGGAAAAAAAAAAAGTCAAAGGCAAAAATGAAATCAATGTAAAACCTGGTAATTTCAGCCAGACCTAAGCAAGCATTTTACTCATTGAATTTAGCCTTGCTCTCACTTCCATCCAGGTCACCTAGAGGTTATGGCTTCCTAATCTTACGTATCAATCTCATGTCTGAGCCCCTTTTGGGGTGGATTGTGTGTCTCTGCTTGTCAGCCATTTGTTATGATATCAAAATTCATGCAATACCAGTCAGCTTCACTACATACAAGGTCACACAGTATATAACTTTTGGTCCTCAAAATGAGGGTTTTTTTAAGGAAAATAAAAAAAGCAGACCAAAAAAACCCCACTACAAAACCCCAACTTTATTCACAAGGTGAAATTTCTCCATGCAAGTAGTCTCTATTGTTAACATTTTCTGTTGCTATTAATATTATTGCCAGCAAGCTATTCACTGTGGAGCATGCACAATGAAGAAGAGGCACTTAAAGGTCAGAAGGAATCAATATTAATGAAAAGTAAACATACAAGTCAGAGAGGAATCACAAACCCAGCTTGAAGCTAATTTGGTTTTTTATTCCAGCAAATATGCATGGTCACTTTTGCATTGTATTCACAAAGTTCTTGTTTGGAAGTGTTGTTAGGAACTTTTGAACTTGCCTTCAGTTTCTAAGCCACTGTATTGTCAGCCAAACAGCTCTTGTTCACCAGGGCCCCAGTGCAGTCCTAATTCAAGAAAACAGCAAACTTTGCTGTCAGTGGGGGAGATTCTAACATCCAGTTTCCAAAGGACCCTAGAAAAGACACCAGCCATGTTACCTGCAGCCCCCACACAGAGTCATCAACCCTTCTCCAAGTCATCATCCTGCTTGGATATAAAGCACATCTTCCATGTACCAATGTGGGCCATGCTAAATATGGAACAGCAATCAACATCTGTGGAGAGTTCATATTTGGCATGTTTACATGAGTATTTATTCTCCCTTTGTCTTCAAGCAACAACTACTACATAATGTATTTGGTATGATTAATGGTGGGAATGTTGCTCATCCCAGCCTAGCATGACATCTCCAATTACATGACATCTTTCTCTCATTTGTAAGGGAAGAACTGATTTCTGTATCTTGACATGTTTATCATTGTGAGGTTGAGCCAGTTATCTTCCATGGGCCTGCTCCTAGTTCTCAGGGTTGACAGATTATGGTGTCACATTAAAATCACATATGCCTTGTTATTGCAGCTGCATCTTGAAAGAAAAGCAAATAAGAGGAATCTCCACCACACAAGAGCTGTAAGATGATGTTTTGTTCAGTGAGCCAGTGGTTTGCAAGGTTGTTTTAGGCTATTATAATTTATACAGTGACTTGGTATTTGATTTTCCTGACTTCTTTTTTTTTAAATCTCAACAATGGAAAATTTAACACACATTTCCATAGTCCTGCACAAGTTTCAGCTCATCAGAAACTTACCCTGTGGGTGGGATTTGCCTAATCTGAGCCATCTATTTAAAAGCTGGGCATCTGCTCTAAATTAGGCACTCAGTCTTAGTTATCAGTGACAGACAGATGCTTCTTGAGAAATTACTTATCCCACCTGTTTTTGGCTGGAAGTTTATAACAGGGAGTCTAGTACCCTTGCATGTGGATGCAGAGCAAAGCAAAAAGAGGGGCTGTGGTTCCCTGGCAAGGCCATTATTACAGCCCCATCAGGACTCTCTGCTCTGTAATGGTTATTCCAGGTGAGGGGTACGTTACAGAGGAGGGAACAGGAGGAAGTAAAAATTCAGCTATGAGGAAAGTCTCATTATTTGATATTTTTGCCCAATTTGTAGTGAAAAAAACACATCTTTGTAGCATTCCTTTTGCAAAGATGTCTTCAAAAAATGTGAGATCCAGGCTAAAATTCTTGTCCTGGCAGACTCCACAGAACCTCATACAAAATTCAAGACACCCAGCAGCATGAGAAGACTGCTCTGAAGCACCTCTCTAGGCTTGATGTTTGGAGTGACCAGCTTAGCTGCTGAAGCATGTGTTGCACTTTAGCTGGGGCTCACACATTAGAAGGACCTGGAAGTCCCAACCACACAGTCACAGGAAGAGGGCAATAAGTCTCCATCACTGGATTAACAGAGTATTCCTTTCACTTCCTCACAGAAGGACTCCTGACACTATAACTATTTAAAGCAAGGTGCTTGACATGGAGTTTTTCAAACTAAACGGGCATATGCAAAGCTCCACACACAGTTTAGTACATGCACTAATGAAACCCTGCCCAGCAGCTTGGATAGGAACCTAAAACTGTGTGTTTCTGGAGTATAAAACCTACTGTTTCAGAGAAGACGTAGCAATCTGAGATGAGGGAAAAACAGAAGGGCAACATGATGGCCTGAGGTAGTTTTCACCAACACCCAAGAGCACTTTTGGTGTCCTGATAATGCTTCTGTTTGTTGCAGAAGTTTTGTTGTCTCTAAGCATAAGGAGAAGTGACCCTTTGCAGATACTCATCCAGATGTACTATACTTGGAAAAACTGTTCTTTTCAGGAGCCACTTACAGTCCAAGACACAAACAAGGGAAGGTTTCTTCTAGATGAACTTGAATGGGAAAACAGCTCCACATAGAAACCAAGGAGGCTGGTGTTCTTGTTTGCAAGCTCATGGGTGTTTTCTCCCAACTTACTCATTCCACAGTTTCTTTCATTGCTGAAAGCAGAGCTGTAGAAGATGAAGTGAACATTCAGTTCGCATGCAAATTGTATTCAGGGAATGATTCTTGGGTCATCTTAACTCCCATAGCATGCCCAACAGTTCTGGGGAGACTGCTAGCTGGCACAGGTCATGGTCACAGGATGCATTTAATAGTATGAACAATTATATTTCCTTATCTAGAAATACTCCTTGGCACTATTTGATGCACTAATTTTACCAGTACTGGTGTCAGTGTCCAGAGCCAGTGTATACAAAACATTACTTCCATAGTGAATTAATTGGATTAAAGTGCTACTAGAAGTGTAGCCATCAAACTTGTTTTTATTTAGATAAATTTGATTGGATAGTAGGAAAAATTTCTTTACTGAAAGAGTGATTAAGAATTGGAACAGGCTGCTCAGGGAGGTGGTGGAGTCACCATCCCTGGAGGTCTTAAAAAAATTTGTAGATGTGGCACTTCAGGACATGGTTTATTTGGCGTGGTGGCGTTGGGTTGATGGTTGGACCTGATGATCTTAGAGGTCTTTTCCAACTTTAAGGATACTATGATTCAGTAATTGCTGAATTCCTCAGCCTAGAATCTATATTCTGTCCAGGCAAGGCAAAGAACTGCATGAAGCCTCTTTCCACCTCTGCAAAGCACACCCAGAAGGAAAGACGACCTTGTGTTCTTCAGTATAGTTATTGGTATGATAATTACTTGGTTATTAATAGTTAATGCTTAGTTCCTGCAGACAGTTTGAGCTACAGCACTGCTGCTTTATTTCTGCTGCTGTGGGAATGAGAGGGAAGAACTGATAGTCCTTCCTTTCGCTTGACATGGAGTTTTTCAAACTAAACGGGCATATGCAAAGCTCCACACGCAGTTTAGTACATGCACTAATGAAACCCTGCCCAGCAGCTTGGATAGGAACCTAAAACTGTGTGTTTCTGGAGTATAAAACCTACTGTTTCAGAGAAGACGTAGCAATCTGAGATGAGGGAAAAACAGAAGGGCAACATGATGGCCTGAGGTAGTTTTCACCAACACCCAAGAGCACTTTTGGTGTCCTGATAATGCTTCTGTTTGTTGCAGAAGTTTTGTTGTCTCTAAGCATAAGGAGAAGTGACCCTTTGCAGATACTCATCCAGATGTACTATACTTGGAAAAACTGTTCTTTTCAGGAGCCACTTACAGTCCAAGACACAAACAAGGGAAGGTTTCTTCTAGATGAACTTGAATGGGAAAACAGCTCCACATAGAAACCAAGGAGGCTGGTGTTCTTGTTTGCAAGCTCATGGGTGTTTTCTCCCAACTTACTCATTCCACAGTTTCTTTCATTGCTGAAAGCAGAGCTGTAGAAGATGAAGTGAACATTCAGTTCGCATGCAAATTGTATTCAGGGAATGATTCTTGGGTCATCTTAACTCCCATAGCATGCCCAACAGTTCTGGGGAGACTGCTAGCTGGCACAGGTCATGGTCACAGGATGCATTTAATAGTATGAACAATTATATTTCCTTATCTAGAAATACTCCTTGGCACTATTTGATGCACTAATTTTACCAGTACTGGTGTCAGTGTCCAGAGCCAGTGTATACAAAACATTACTTCCATAGTGAATTAATTGGATTAAAGTGCTACTAGAAGTGTAGCCATCAAACTTGTTTTTATTTAGATAAATTTGATTGGATAGTAGGAAAAATTTCTTTACTGAAAGAGTGATTAAGAATTGGAACAGGCTGCTCAGGGAGGTGGTGGAGTCACCATCCCTGGAGGTCTTAAAAAAATTTGTAGATGTGGCACTTCAGGACATGGTTTATTTGGCGTGGTGGCGTTGGGTTGATGGTTGGACCTGATGATCTTAGAGGTCTTTTCCAACTTTAAGGATACTATGATTCAGTAATTGCTGAATTCCTCAGCCTAGAATCTATATTCTGTCCAGGCAAGGCAAAGAACTGCATGAAGCCTCTTTCCACCTCTGCAAAGCACACCCAGAAGGAAAGACGACCTTGTGTTCTTCAGTATAGTTATTGGTATGATAATTACTTGGTTATTAATAGTTAATGCTTAGTTCCTGCAGACAGTTTGAGCTACAGCACTGCTGCTTTATTTCTGCTGCTGTGGGAATGAGAGGGAAGAACTGATAGTCCTTCCTTTCAGAAAATGGACCTGCATAAATTCTAACCCAGTATATAATTCTCTAGTGAGCTACCCACAGGGTAGCCAGAAGACCAAGCCTCTAATTTTTCATTAACCTGCACTTGCCAGTGGGATATGGGCAGTTTCTTAAGTTGATGACTTTTGTATAGACATGAAAAAGCAACACACAGACAGAGAAGGCTAATTCTCAAAGCAGCAGCAGCAACACAGATAGCTTGTCTCTTCCACAGATTACAATTAAGGGTTATCACTAATGGACCAAGATGACTTCCTGAAAGGACTAATTAGTGCTTTAATTGGTTCTCTCCTCATCATATTTTTGTTTACCCATGCCCATAGGATCTCCAGCTGTGTTGAGCAGTTTTCCAATTAATAATGCATTTGAACTTAATGGGCCACCTTTTCTGACCCAGCCATTTGCCCTCCTTGTTTAGGTGGCTGCCTTAACAGCACGTCATTTCCACCTATTCCTCAGCAGCTGGAACCTGCTGAGTGGTGCCACTGTCCCTGGCAAGGACTGCCTGGTACCCACCATGTCCTCTGTGGCAGCCACTGTAGCCATCTCTCTGCAGATGCCTTTGGAAACGTCCACCACTGCACTTGTGGTTTCTCTTCAAGTTTCATGGCCAGCCCCTTCCAGTCCTTCCCTTTCCTGAAGGGTTTTTTTGCTGTTTTGTTTTGGTTGGTTGAGTTTGCTGGGGATTTTTTTCAGCAATGACTCAGCTGTTTATTTTCCTCTTCCTGTTTCTTCTTTCATTCTGTGAGCAAGCTTCTTCCACCCACTGTGCAGGAAGGGGAAGGTGAGGGACTCTCATGAAAGCAGGAGGCAGGGAATGACTGAGAGCATTACAGAAGGAAAAGGAAGAAAATAGCCTGTACCCCCAGGCTTCTTCAAGCCTTCAGAGCAGTCCCTTAGGAGAGTCCACCTCACTGGCCCTGCTGGCTTGCCTTCTTGTACAGTGTGCCCTGTGTACCTCTTGTTCTCTGCTGGTAGTGGGAGAGGAAAACAAAAATGTCAGGAAGGAGGCTCATCTCACGGCCGAAAGCAGCAAGTCTGCATCCCAAATTAGAGGCTCCAAGTGCTCAGGACCAGCTATCAACCCTGCTGTCAAACTAGTCCTTCCTCAGTTATTTGGAAGAAGCCACTGGGGATCTTCCACCAAGCATTTTGCACGTCCTGAGGAGAGGAAGGTCACCTCCAATCTGAAGTGAGGAGTGTCATCAAGTAAAATAATGCCTGGGAAGGTGGATCACAGAACAGACATGCACTGGGTGCAGTGGCTCCAGCACACCTGTTTCTATTCCCACTGGAGTAGAACAGAAGAGAGAGGAGTTTTGCAAATCCCTGCACAAAAGCTGCTCTGTCTGATTCCATCACCTGGATCAAAACAACACATGAGGGAGCCTTGCTAGCAAGGCCCAGGTGGCTGGGCAGGTCTAAGCCCACAGCCCACACTGCCAGTCCCAGGAAAGCACAATTAAGAGACACCCCGTTTTCTTCTCTCCACAGCAGCTCTTGGCGTGCCTAAGAAAAGAAGATGCTTTAACACAGCAGCAACAGTAGCACTAAAAGAACACTTGTGTGTTAAATCATCAGGGAAAAAAACCAATTATTATCCTTTTCTTCTTTGTGTTCTTTTTGTTTTCCTGCCAAATACCAGAGAGAACAAAACAGCAGGTTTTTTGTGTCCTTGTTTTTTGTTGTTGTGGTTTTTTTTGCTGTGCAAAGCAAACTTGTAAAGTCAGAGGGAAAACAAATCCTGAGCAAATAACTCAAAGCAAATAGTGGGAGGAAGTGAGAGTGGGGAGGTAGGCAGTGAGAAGACCAGCTGATACATTTTCAGCATTTGCTGTATTAAGTCTGGAAGTAGGAAGACAAATGGAAAATGGACATCTCCATAATCAAGACATGCCCAGCTTTCTTTGGTGAACAATGAAATGCTCTAAGTTACATCCAAGTCTAAAACTGCCACTAACTACCCACAGTGTGGCTCTAGACACTCATGGGGCTCTCACAAAAACACCCACGGGACTGGATCTGACTGGGGAGGAAAACTTGTGCTTAGGGCTTGCTCTAGCTAACCTGAAACAGAGGGATGGATCAGCTCAAAATACTGGCTTTAAACAAATGTCTACAATGACAGACTTTATCATGTAAGCTTTCAAGACAAGGTGTGCATCAACATAGCCAGAAGAGTCTACATGTTTTGGGAGGACTACAGGTCTGCCTAAAGCTACATCCAGAGCCTGGGGAGGCTCCTGAAGGCTCATTTCCAGTAGGTGGTCAAAATAATGTGAAGGGATCTTTCCAGACCACTCTGGACTGGCGGGAAGGTCTCAGCCTGACACAGGCCTAGGGACAGAGCTCAGTCTGATTCAGTGTGACCATGGACACCTCAATGGACTAGTGGCCAATTCAGTCCAGTGGCCAAATTCAGCAGTGTGCTGGGAGCATGGCAAGAAAAATACCATCTTACAGTATTCACCAGGGAGAAGCTCCTCCTTGGGCTGACACCAGGATCACCTGATGCCACAATTTCAGAATAATACATCTGAGGGCTCCTCTGCAGGACTGGGGACATGCTAAAAGTGGGTAGTTGACCCTGACCACACGATTGCTCCATCCCCTCTGGGCTGGGACACTGGCTGCTCCAGGTGGTTCTCCAGAGCTCAGAGCCATGCTGGGACTGGAGGCCTGCTCAGTGTTCCATCCCTGCCCACATTACTCTGCAAGAACAACTCCTTGAGGCCAAGCTGAGCCAGCAGCTCTTTCCTTGGGCTCTCCCACCATATTGGACTCTTCATGAGGGTATTGCTTTCTCTCCTTAATTACTCTTAATTTGAAAAATGAGCTCAAATCCCCACCTATTGGCACACAAAGGAACCTTCCTCTTTCTCCTTAACCCTACTGTGACCACAGCAGCTGCAACAAGGCAGAAGTACCAACTCCCATGTATGACATAAATGAGTTTTCTTCCTCCTTCCTTAAAAACAAAGGTGTCTTCCCATGCAACAAGCCAAAAATCCCACCTGTTTAAAACACAAAACAGCAGCAAACTGCAAGAGACTTGGAGAGGCTGCTGCCTGCCATAACAGGATTAAGGGCTATATCTCAGGCAATGCTTCTGGAATCAGTTGTTTCTTATCTGGGCTTCTTTGTAGAAGCTACGATCTCTTTGTACCAGACTCTGTTAGGCCCCCCCCCCCTGCCATAACAGGATTAAGGGCTATATCTCAGGCAATGCTTCTGGAATCAGTTGTTTCTTATCTGGGCTTCTTTGTAGAAGCTACGATCTCTTTGTACCAGACTCTGTTACTGGGCTACCTAACAAAGGCTATTTTTGGCTGACTGTACAAATGCTATATATAAAACCTGAGTTTCTAAGAGGGTAGCTACTTTGCCACCGAATAGCCAAAATGTAGGTTCTTTAGCAGGTGAAATCAATGCATCTCTCCTTCCCCAGCGTGTGCTAAGGAGACTGTCTCAAAGAGGAGACTATACTTTAGCTCAGCTCCTCCATATCATGCACCAAAGATTTTTTTTTTAACCACAATTAAGTCTGAACTATTTTGAAATCCCACACAGAGACAGTCCAGCACAACAGGCATTACGCACACATGCTTCCACAAACCTCCTGTTTACTATCAGGCACACAAGTCTGTGTGCTGGTTTTGGCTGGGATGGAGTGAGTGAGAGGCCGTGCGGTGCTTAGTTGCTGGCTGGGGTTAAACCACGACACCCATGCTTTGTAAACTTGTTCCCTGATGGTATCCCAGACACATCTCCTGTTTCCCATCATGAGAAAATGACAGCTCTTATGGAAAAGAAGCAAAGTGGGCTAAAAAAAAGTGGCATAAAAATGACTTCTTGGTGCCCTCCTCTCATGTTCTCCCAGAACAGCCATCCCTCCTCCACCTAATAAAACACTCAGACAGCTAATTAGCTCTGTCTCATCCCTGCAGTCAACAAACACATTTTGCCCTACTGAGAGGCTGCTGGTTTCCAGGAGGAGCAGTGGAGAGGAGGACTACAGCAGACATTCCTACCCCTCCCGGAGCGTGCTCCTGTTGCACACAGCCAGCCGGCCCTGGAGCCCGGGCTCGGGGCAGAGCAGGCAAAGAGATAAGGATAACAAAGTGCCAAGATTTTTAGTCCTCCTTTTCTCTTCCTACACTCTGTGCTTAACCTCATTTTGTGAAATGAGCTGGATGACTTTCATGGGCAAAAGGCTGCCTGCACAATGATTGCTGTTCCACTCGCTCCCAGCCCTGTTTCTGTACAAGTAAGAGCCGATAACCATCTCCTGCAATTCAATAGGCTTCATATCGTCTCCAGGAAATAATTGAACCCTTTGTGGCTTTCAAAGCAACATTTTGGTATTTTCCCTGGCATCAAAATGCTGCTGGATTCTGTTTAAATGGAAGAGATAGCCAGTTCACGTTAGCTGGGGGAAGAGAGAAAGCCAAGAAGAAGACAAGGCAGCTGCCGGTGAATAAACAGGCTGAGCAGGGCTAAACCAAGGGTTCCCCATGGTCAAAGCAAGTTCTTTCACCATGTGTCAACTGGCCTCCCTCTTTGCCTCACTCTCAAAAAGAGCCAACATCTGTTATTTCAATGGGACCGGTCCCTCTCTTCACCCCATACTAAAATAACCTGGCCTGCCTCTCTTCTGCACAGGTTTCCCCCACTCCCCCATCTACTACAGAGCATCAGCACCATCCTGGTCCTGCAAAATAAGTAATTCCAACAGATACAGAAATCCCAGATGGCATGTATTTTGTATGGAAAAGCTACAGGGAGAAACTGGCCAGGCTTACCAAAGCCCAGGCCCAAAGTAAAATTAGCTATTTATACATCATTGTACACTTGCCTGGTGCTCTCCAGAGACAGTTTGTTGGGTACAGCAGATCCCTGGATACTGTGAGCCTGAAACTGGAGCCTCACCCTGTGTAACTTTTCAAGCAGACACAGCCTCCTTACTTTAGGTGAAATACCTTCCTCTGAGCAGTCAACCTGCAGTAGCTGGTGGGATAGTCCCCTCCATGGCCGTGGACCTTTACAGCCTTTGCAAAACCTCTGAAACCTTTTCTACTGTGATATTCAAAAACATTCCTGCAGGGCTTTCATACACCACTTCCTTGTGCCTGCCCACGATTGATTTCATGCCCTGTCTCCTCACTTTAGTGCCCACAAACTTCTGCTGGAAGCATTAATGAGGGCAATGTGCAAACAAATGTGGAAAATAATCTCTAATGCTGCAGGCTCAGAGGCCAGCGGAAACCAGAGGATGTTTTCTGGCAAAACAGCAGCAGTAAGAGCTGTTCTCTAAATAAATAATGTCTCAGGGCATACAAGCCCAGCACTAGCAAGGAGACCTTGGGCTGAAGGCTCTAGGGACACACTGACACAAGAGCCCCTGCCCTTAAGACACACTCAGGTGGGCATGGTGGCCAAAGTTCACTCAACAGGCAAAATTTCAGGAGGCTTCACTTTTCCTGTTGCCTTTCCAAAGATGCTTCATTTGGCTACGAAGTAATGCAATTCGGTCATCCCCATTTTCCATGGGAGGAACCAGCACCTCAGAAAGGTGACAGTCAAGAGCTCCTCTCTGGGAAGGCAGGAGGACAGAAGCATGGGAAAGCTGGGAGCTTGACATGACCCAACATGAGCAAAACCATGTAAGCACCTGAGTGCCAGACCTCCTCCCTGGATGACAGCTCTCAGGGGCCACACCACAGGGATCTCCTCCCAGCTAGCAACTGCTCACACACCAGCTGTCTCTGCCCCACCAAGAAGGGCCAACAGTGGCCACCAGCCTCCCGCCCCATGGGGCCAGCTCCTGCCTGTTCCCTGTGCATTCTGTGCCCCCAAGCAGCCTGCACAGGGGCAGCTCACCCTCTCAGCTTCTCCCTTGGCTCCAGCCACTCAACACTGGGCAGCAGACAACCAAGAGCTCATTATGAAGCGCAGGGGACACCATACCTTGCACAAAAATGTTGTGACAGTTGTCTAGGGTGTGTCTAGGGTGTCACTGTATAACACACATGCTGGGGCTGGTGAGGAGGAGGAAGCCAAGACCAGTGGCCCATTTGTTGCCTGCCCTGATAGACATCCTATTGATAGCTCCATCTCACCCTGGCAAAGCCCTTCACCCCACTCTGGGACAGCTGCTCCGATGCCAAGAATTCCTCGCAGGCCGGCCAGCCCTCGTGGTGCTACCAGGGAAGCTCCAGTTTCAGCAAAGAATTTGATGGTTGTCTGGCAAGTGTATAAATCATAAAAGTAGCTTTGTTCTGCAACGCTTCAAACCTTTTGGGCTCTCTCATAGGGCTGCATTTTGTTGGCACTCGCAGTGCTATTTATATAAGCTAAGCTGTGCTAACTCATACCTTTCCAGCAGTCTGTTACACCACACAGAGGTGCTGCCCTGCTACCCTCAGCTGCATTTTGCTGACAGCAGGGTCTTTTTGGAAAAGGTGCAGAGCCATTTCTTCCTTTATTTCTTTTTTTTTTTTTTCTTTTTTTCAAGATTTCATTTCACAGGAAACCAGCCCAGTCTTTTTCAAAGCGATTCACTGCAACAAAATGAGAAGGTTGCATCTGGGCAAGCCCTGTGCCCAGGAGAGGAGAGGCAGAGAGCAAAGCTCCCACTTTCCCCCAGAACAACTGCAGCCCAGCCAGCAGCAGAGCAAGAAGGAATGGGGGCAGAGGCTGCCATGCTGAGCAGTGGTCCCACCCTCCCTCCTATTCCAGGTGGGAAAGTGCCATTACGTGGGCAGGGAATGGGTGTATCCCAGGAGGGGTGGGCCAGGCTTTTATCTGGTGTGAATCTACACAGTGCCTTTGATGTTGGTGAGTCTGACTGGTAGGTTGGAGCAGGAACCCCGTGATAATAAGGTGAAGCCAGTGGAACCTGCTCAGACACTCGGCTCATTTGAAAATCAGGCTTTTTTATGGGCTGCTGAGCACAGAGAGCATCTGCACGATGTGATGTGGGGCTGTGCAGGTACACACAGCTGGAGGCAGCTAATAAATCAGCAGGGAAGAACTGGGAAGCAAAAGAAAAGCTTCAGTTGTCAGGAAAATCTTCTCATTTCTGCGCAATGCAAAGCACTGAGTTCCATGAATGGCCAGAAATCTGTACTTAAATGCAGCATTTAAGCCTTTTACTCAGACTAGACTAGAGATTTCCAAACTGTTAAAAAAAAACACCAACAAACAAACAAGCAAACACCCAACCAGCTAAATACATGTGATATCAGGATGAGGACTGCATAAAAAGACAGTCTTAACATCAGTTTGGGCTCAACATGTGTTGCCCTTCTCACCACCTTGGTAGCTGCACCATTGGCCTCTCCCAGCCCTTGCAAGTTACAGGAGCTGCTTGCTGGGCTGAGCTTCCCTTCCCCAGCCCTCTGCCACCCCTGCAGCAGGGCAGCCTGTGCCACAGACCTGCCCTAGTTTCTCACCACTATGCCAAGTGATATGGTGAGATGGGGGAACCAACCAGTATCAGCAGGGGGACCAGTGTCAGGGTTCTGAGGAACAGATCCCCTAAGCACCCGCATGGCCAGATGTCTGACAGCTGCAAAGGACCCTCTGGGCAGCAGACACGTATTGAAGGTGGTCATGGGTACAAATTCTCTTTGCAAGTGATGTTCAAAGGCCCAGGGTACCCTGAGACTCCTGGGGAAGGATGATTTTATGAAGTCCTACCCTCCATCCTAAGGGCCGAGGGAATCTGCGGGTTGGAGTTAAATGAAATAGGAGTATTAATTGGGATCCCAGGGGGAAAATAATGGGTGGGGAAGAGATGGATTTCAAAGCTCAAGCTATGTATATATATATATATAGATGTGTCTCTGTGTATGTGTATATGTACATATGCCTCTCTCCTCATCTCTGAGATACACAAACATGCAGTGTGCACACACACACACACACGCCCACGTGTCCATTCATTGCCCCTTTGGTAAATGGAGCCCAGTGACACGTTGCAGCTTGCTAGCCATGACCCTCCCAGAAGGTCAAGACTTGTCCAAACCAATTAAAAGACAGCAAGCACAGGGATGAAATGAAAGCAGAGGCTGCAAAACACCACAGAGCTGTTTTTACAGCCAGCTTCCACTCCTGGCTATCCTGGAGCCTCCAGGCTTGGTGCAAAGCTGGGATGCTGCAGTCCCAGAGCTCTGCTGCCCCTCTCATATTCAGCATGGCCACTCCACCTTGTCCATGGCAGGAACACCACTGCCATGCTTGTATCCCTGCCTGTGTCATCTGTGACACGGGTGGCACAAACCACTGCCTGTTTTGTTATTCAACAGGAAATACCAATTTAGAGGTTTCCACTGGACAGACCATTTCACCTCCCTCCCTGCATCCAAGGTCTCCTATAGCAGCTTGGACCTTTAAATCCATGATTGTGTGCAAAGATGCACTGGTACTGAACGTTTCCCAATTGGAAATATCAACATGGACAGGCTGTTTTACGCTTGCCAAGGAGAACACATTAAACAGGCTCTCATTTTTCCTCTCATTTGTCCAAGATGTGAAGCAGCACTAACATCAGTGAAACCAGTTATGTGAAAACCCAGAGTCAATGAGATCCAAAGAGGCTCAGGATCTCCAAAGGGAAAGTTAGTGGCACGGAAAAACCCTAAAGCTAAGAGAAGGAGGAGGCGGGGAGGAATGGGAGGGGAGGGAAAATAACAATAAGACATGTTTCCCACAGGAAATTAAAACCTGTAAGTCATTGAATATATGGCACCATGTGTGCCCACCTAAGTCCATGGCAGGAAGAAGAAACAAAAGACTTGGGGGAAGGAGGGGCAGTAGCAGCTGTAGCAGCAACAGTGCTCAATACCCAATAGTTTGGACTCAGATTTCAAAGCTTCAGGACATGAGGTGATATGGAAGGGGACAGGAAAGCAGCATTATAGCAAGGCTTTGGCAGCTGGAGGACATGCCAGCACCACAGACACACGCAAACCCTCTGGGCAGGTGATGTCCTAGCTCAGTGTCTCTCATGCACCCTGGGCCACATCTTGCACATGGAGCAACAGGGAGCAGTACCACCCCAGGAATCCCAAGGCAGAAGGAGGGAAGAAAGGGCCATTGGTTTGCAGATGACCCAGCTGCTGGCTATAAGCCCTCCTGTAAACTGAAAGCAGAGGTGATGGCAGTAGCAATCATCAGAAGGAGAGGTCCACAGCTAGAGAGCAGAAAGGAGAGTGGCCAAAACCATGCAGAGACTCAACCTCACAGCAGTGGGGGCCTGGAGGAGGGCAGGAAGGGCTGGGAAGGGACGTGAGGAGGGCAGACACACTGCACTGCAGGAGGGGGCATTTTCTGCAGTCAGTGGATGGACTGCAGCAGAGGAAACAACACACGTGCCTCCTAAGCTACAAAGTCCAAAGCAGCCTTCCCCAGGGGAAGCCTCTGCTGCTTCTGCAGCCTTTCCCACTAAGGTTTTTTGTTGTCCTCACTGTTTTAGTGGGGGGGGGGCGTGTTTGAACATCTCCTTTCTGGGAGTGTCCCATTTCTAAACAATGCTGCATCACCACCAGCTCACAGAATGAGGTTCTCAGCACTGACCTCTGGCCAAGGCCAACAAAAGCCAGAAATGCCTCTGCCCAGCTGCTGCTGCTTCTCCACACTGGTGGGGAAAACCCTACCCTGCAAGGAGCAGTCCTGTTGGGACAAGAATTCTCTCAGCAGGATGTGTACATCAGACCTGCACCTCCTCCATCCATCTTTTTGGAGGCAGCCCCAGACTGGCTGCAGCAGCGATTAATGTTCTCTCTGGATGGCCTGGCCATGCCTGTTCCTTTTCTCTGTTCCTTTTGAAAGCTTATAGTCATGCCAAAGATATTTCTAGGCTTTCCCATTGATGGCCATCTTTTAATCCCAAATGTGGTGCCTGCCACTGAAGCTCTCACAGAGGACACCACACTGCTGTGGAGAAAGAAGTGAGAGATACCTATACAGCTATTGTGAAGAAGGAGGAAAAAATACTCCAGTTACTTTTGGGTTTTCTCTTTTCCTTGCTTTCTATTAATTGAATTAATCTCCTGTTGATTTTCTCATTTCTCCATGTGCTTTTCATCTGCAATTGTTGGGGGCTTTTCCTCCTCTTCGACCTCCTCATCCTCAGAGCACACTGTCTCCCTTGGGCCTGATCCAGAGGAAAAGACATAACACACAACTTTGTTGATGAAGCCCTGGTCATACCTACACAGCACCTCTCCAGATGAGGGGTGAAATGTCTGCTCCAGGACCTTCCAAGCTACAGACTCTTCCATCTGGAGAGCTGGAGGTGTGTGACTAATGGAGTCCCTCAGGGGTCAGTACTGGGACCGGTGTTGTTCAACATCTTCATCAACGACCTGGATGAGGGAACAGAGTGTGCCCTCAGCAAGTTTGCTGATGACACTAAACTGGGAGGAGTGGCTGACACACCAGAAGGCTGTGCTGCCATTCAGTGAGACCTGGACAGGCTGGAGAGTTGGGCAAGGAGAAACCTGATGGAATTCAACAAGGGCAAGTGCAGAGTCTTGCATCTGGGGGGAGTCCCACAAGGGTCGGTGCTGGGACCGGTGTTGTTCAACATCTTCATCAACGACCTGGATGAGGGTATAGAATGTACCCTCAGCAAGTTTGCTGATGACACTAAGCTGGGAGGAGTGGCTGACACACCAGAAGGCTGTGCTGCCATTCAGAGAGACTTAGATAGGTTGGAGAGTTGGGCGGGGAGAAACATGATGAAATTCAACAAGGGGAAGTGCAGAGTTTTACATTTGGGGAAGAACAACACCATGTCCCAGTACAGGTTGGGGGCTGAACTGCTGGAGAGTAGTGTAGGTGAAAGAGACCTGGGGGTCCTGGTAGACAGGAGGATGACCATGAGCCAGCAATGTGCCCTTGTGGCCAAGAAGGCCAATGGCATCCTGGGGTGCATTAGAAAGGGTGTGATTAGTAGGTCAAGAGAGGTTCTCCTCCCCCTCTATTCTGCATTGGTGAGGCCACATCTGGAATATTGTGTCCAGTTCTGGGCCCCTCAGTTCCAGAAGGACAGGGAACTGCTTGAAAGAGTCCAGTGCAGAGCCACAAAGATGATGAAGGCAGTGGAACATCTCCCTGATGAGGAAAGGCTGAGGGAGCTGGGTCTCTTGAGCTTGGAGAAGAGGAGACTGAGGGGTGACCTCATCAATGTTTACAAATATGTAAGGAGTGAGTGTCAGGAGGACAGAGCCAGGCTTTTTTCAGTGATGTCCAGTGATAGGACAAGGGGCAATGGATGCAAACTGGAGCACAGGAGGTTCCATGTGAATATCAGGAAGAACTTCTTTCCTGTGAGAGTGACAGAGCCCTGGGACAGGCTGCCCAGAGAGGCTGTGGAGTCTCCTTCACAGGAGACATTCAAACCCAGCTGGACACGTTCCTGTGTGATGTGCTCTGGGTGACCCTGCTCTGGCAGGGGGGTTGGGCTGGGTGATCTTTCGAGGTCCCTTCCAACCCCTAAGATTCTATGATTCTATGATCTGGAGACCTCAAACCATCCCAATTCTCTGCATGCTTACCTGTACTGGGGGTGCCTGGAGGGAAAATAGTTGCTTCTCATGAGAAGAGAGTCCTTACCTTTAACAGCTAGAGGAGACATTTGGCCAGCAGAGGATTTTTAAGTAATTCTCCTGAATATTCATGACCATTTTTGTTCTGGCCCACCTACAAGGGGACATATATCTCATTTAGGAGCATCTACATGCAGCACTCATGTTGACCCCAAGTATCTGGGCACTGGCCTTGAGCTCCTCAGTCAGCATGAGTCACTAATGCACATCACAGACCTGGAGGAAATATTCAAAAGGATGTCCTGCTTATGCTTTGGGAAATACTTGAATTAAAAGAAATAAATAAAAATAATATTTTTTAATTAAGAAAAAAAGAGACCATGACACATCATCACACCCCACACGCTCCTAGACAACATTCTTCAGGGTCTGAAGAAGAAATAAATTCTTTGTTCTGAGCTGGTCTCAGCAAGGAGGGGGTCAGAAGCAGGCCAGGACCCTCCAGCAAACTGCTGTTCTGGTTAAACCATGACAACTTCAAAACTTAGCAGCAATATTTCCTGCCTGGTGGGGTTCACAGCACTGAGTTACAGTCTTCATCACCTCCACACCACTCACAGGGATGGAGAAAGGGAGGAGAAAGTGTAGGAGAAGCAAGCTAGTGCCAACAGCAATCTAGGATGTTGGGCACTCATCTAGGAGTGAGACAACTGGCATCCAGTTCTCAGTCTAATGAGTAGCTGAAGCTGATAGACAAGTGCTTTGATTTCTGAAGCTGAGCAAACTCAGGCTTGAATGCCCAAAAGCCCAGGTGTCACCACGTTCACCTGGCAAAAAGAGGCCAAAGTCCCCTGAGGACTCAGCACTGAATGTCTGACACCATCCCAGGGAGGCTATGGGATAAAACTCAGATGAGGGCACTTGCTGTTGGCAAAAACAAGATCTGAGGTGTCCTGAAAGCCAGGTCACAGCAAGCAGGATGGGAAAAAGCTGATTGAGTAGAAATGGGTAGGAATACTCCTCCCAGGACTCCCAGTCCTGTACTATGAGTATTACACACACGTAGCCGTAGGACACATCTGGGGTGTTACCAGCACAAACCTCCTGTGGATCTCCCAGCAAAGCAGAAGGGTGAGGTTAACACACACAAGCACTTGGGTCCTTCTGCATTCCCTGTGTCCTCCTAGCAAACACCCAGCAAAACAGACAGAAGAACAGTAAAACCAAGAGTGACAGAGAACGTGCATTTCTTTGTGACCTTGGGAAAATATGGCCACCTCCTCTTCAAGTTCTATTTTAAAAAGAAAGCATCCTCTGACTTCATCACCATAACTAGATATTTCAGGCAGGATTTGCCACAGTGGGAAAGATTCAAGCTCCAGCCTGTTCAGTATCCAGAGGCTTCATTATGAACACATTATGTGTATTTGTCTAGTCTTGGCTCTGATGTGTTACCTTCACAAATTTCTGCATGGAGAACACCTTAACATCTCTGACTTTCCCAGGGTGGAGGTAATTTTCTGTGTTCTGTGGGATTTACCTTCAGCATGGTTCAGAGTCTTGAGGTTTTTTTACCATACTAAATTTGAGCTTCGCCTCAGCCAGAACCCGCCTGAGTAAAAGCTGTATTTTCTTAGGTATTTTTGTTGCTAACTAATTAGGAGTGCAGCTGTAAATAAGAGATACAAGGCTCTCTCTCTGCCAGATTAGCAGTAAGCCAAACAAGTGCTTTGTCAGCAGCCTAAAGCTTGGGTCTAAAAGGCTGAAAAGAAGATGCAATAAACCTCTGCCCTCGTCTTCAATAGGAAAGCAAGCCCTAAAGAGGTGGCAGGTCTCCCCATTCAGCTCAGATATTTTGACCTAAGCAGCCCTCTGCTCTTGGGAAAACAGAAACTGGCCCCTGGGAATCAAAATGGTCAGGACTGTCAGGGGCACGGGTACAGGCAGGCTGGGCTAGGAACCTGTGATGGGTTCAGAAAGCTGGGGATGAGAGACTTCTGCATCCAGGCTGGAAGGCTGCAGGAGCAGTGAGACTGTTTGCCAAGAGAAGAAAATGTGGTCCATCCCTCTGGTGAAAAAGCAGACCTTGCAGACAGCAAATTGAAACAGGCAACCTCAGGGCCAGCTATAACATTTAATAACACATTTTATTGAACCAGGCCAAAAGGCTCATAAATAAATAAGTAAATAAGTAACTGCTGCTCCAAGGTTGTGCATGAGGCTTTGTGCTAAGGATGGAAGGAGCAGCTTGACCTCATGCAGTGGATTTCTCATGTAGGGAGGTGATCATTAGGGGCACAAGCAGCCTTCAGACAAGCAAGAAAGCCTCCCACCAAAATCAATAAGCACTCCTTTTCACTTAGTCCTCTTCTCCCTTTACCCTTTCAGCCACAAATCCAGTGAATGGCCAAGCACTGAATAAGGCCCTGGTCAAATCACAGGTGAATGGGATGGGAGTTTGCAGTGCACACTGTGCAGTGCAGGACTAAACCCTCTGTGTGAACAAGTGCTGCAAGATCAAGCTCTCAGACCCCAGCTGGTGCATCCCATTTCTGAGCTTGAGGAGCAGAAGCCTTAAGCCTTGCAGGAGTATCTTGCTGAACATGTGGTTTTTAACAACCAGAGCAAAACACTCAGGGACTAGACTTTGAAACATTAGGAAACAGGACCAAGGAGAAGGTGCAAAACGTACTTCTTCTTTTTTTCTCCCCTAGACTTATTTATTTGTTAACAACACAAATTTATCAGCACTAGGGATATGTTGAAAAGACTGTTCCTTCCCCTTCCTCCCAGTGATGCCACCACATGCTTCACCAGTTGCTGTCAGAGGGCTGCACTCTTCTGAGAAGGGGCACCATGAGAAAATTACAAATTTGCTCCACGTGAGTAATTATTCTTGCAAATAGGCACCTGTGGCAAAATGAGACATGTAAAGCACCTGCATTAAATTAGAGTGGACTGAAACAGGAGACAAATCTGAAGGGCTTTCTATGGCTTGGCAGGGAGAGCTTACAGCCTCCTTGGGAGCTGCTGTCTCCAGAGGGTGAGTGGGAGAGTTCTTAGTCCCAGAACACTAAAAGCAGGCAAAACGTGGAGAAAGATAGCACCACATCACCCTTTTGCACCTCTTACTTTCCCAGGTAAATGCTAGACCAAAGCAGCACGTTTATCTTGACTTGCCAAAACCAGGTTGCTACTACAAATGGCCTTTGCTCATTCTTGCTCACGTGCTCATCACTGGCAGGTGAAACAAGGCTTTGGGCACCAGGATGAGGTAAGCTGCAAGACACAAGAAGCAGAGGACAGCATAAATCCAGACCTGACTTGTGGCTCAGCCAATTCATGTCTCACACCTGGAGCAACAAGCTGGCCACCAGCCACGGGGAAGCTCAGGATGGCCCTGCAAAAGCTCTGGTAGCTCTGAAGTAGGGGCCTGGCTTCTCTCATTCCCACAAAGACCTTCCTGCCCCAACTTTTCTAGTAAAAAAAAAAGCCACTTACAGCAACTCTTATTGCAATTGGCACAAACTACCACAAACAAGAACTGAAAGTCCTGTTGCTTGGAAATCTTACATCTATGTCTGTGTGTTGATGGCTGGGGTATCATGACAGAATGCCATGAAGTTTTTACAGCTGCTACTCAAGCTAGATTTTCACCAAAAGGTACTTGTTCAGAAGTGACTTGTCCTCTGGAAACCTACAAATAAATAATGGCTGGTGCTGAAAAGGGAAAGGAAATCCAGAAATGGAGACTTCCATGGAAATAGACCTTTCTCTTGCATTTTAAGCACTCAGGCTCACAATGAGGTTCCTGCCACCCTAAAAGGACTATTCAGCCTGGCATAGCTGGATCCAACAGAAAATGTTATTTCTGTAGCATGGCCAGCCACTCCTCCCAAACACCCATTCTGGATGGATCCACTCTCCAACCTGTAAGCTAATTTATATATATACATATATATATATATATATAAAACCCAACATTTTCAACTCTGTTTAGGAGGAGGGGGAAAGCAAGAATGGAGGTCTTCTTCCCCCCCCTTGCCTTTACCCTGTAGCAAAACCAGACTGTACTGTCATCAGTCTCATTAAAATATCTCATTATCAGGCAAGTGGAAGCTTAGAGGTCAAATGGCCAGTCAGCAGCTGGCCAGATGTGAGCCTCTGGTGAACTGTATCACCCTCACCTTCAGGACAGGATTGCCATCTGAATCTGACTTCTCCAAACCACAGCATTGCTTGGGGGAAGGGCAGCTTCTGTGGCAGCACAGGGGTGAGGGGAGAAATTGCAAGTCTTCATTGATTGCAGAGAGCAGCCTTCCAGGCTAGTTCATGTACAGGTTTGGTGGGTAAAGACACAGTGACATGTCCTTGTGATGGCTTCCCATGGTCAGGAAATGTGTTGCCCTCTTCAGCACAGTTTGCAGGGGGGGCATCCCTGCCTGGAAATCCCTGTGGTGGTGTTAGGATCTCATCTGCAGGAATAGCAGCTGTATGAAGTTTATTAGCAAAGACTTTCAGTCTTTAACAGTTTCCACTGTTAATGACTAGAAGAAAAGAAAAAAAAAAAAAACAAGGCAAAAGCAAACAACAGTGCTGTGAAGTGGTTTGCTGCATTCATGTTCTGCAGAGCAGATGCACACAGACTGGCAGGCAGGATGGCAGGCGGGACTGCACTCCTGACGTGAGCTGTGGTCAGCAGAGGAAGCTAAAAAAGGAACTTGGGGTTTCTATTAATTGAATTGGGGGGGGAATGGGGGGAGGGTATGAGCTTACAGGAATCTAGCATGTATTGTTGCAGATTTACATACAGCACAGGAGCTGTGTGCCTCAGAGATATGTAGTAGATCACCAGGAACAAGCAGCCCTGGAAACTGAAAGCAGCTTCCAAGAAATGCTGAAGGTCTGAGCTGCTATTGCTCAGCGTTTTTGAGGCCAAGATGGAAGAACTGCACTTGCTGTCTTGCTGCTCTAGGGTGTTTCAGGTATCAGACACTTGCCCCAAGAGGGGATAAACATAAAATCAACCATTTGAAAGCTGAGAGCACAGAGCAATGGGGCCACGTCTCCACAGGCAGCAGGGAACCTGCACCCCAAGTCCCTGGCTGAGAGATCTCCTGATGCCCCATCATCATGTGACACTTGGAGGTCTCAGGAGAAGAAAAGAGAAGAGAGAGAGAGAGAGAGAAGGAAAGACAGAAAGACAGACAGACAAGAAAGAAAGAGAGAGAAAGAGAGAGAGAGAGAGAGAGAGAGAGAGAGAGAGAGAGAGAGAGAGAGAGAGAGAGAGAGAGAGAGAGAGAGAGAGAGAGAGAGAGAGAGAGAGAGAGAGAGAGAGAGAGAGAGAGAGAGAGAGAGAGAGAGAGAGAGAGAGAGAGAGAGAGAGAGAGAGAGAGAGAGAGAGAGAGAGAGAGAGAGAGAGAGAGAGAGAGAGAGAGAGAGAGAGAGAGAGAGAGAGAGAGAGAGAGAGAGAGAGAGAGAGAGAGAGAGAGAGAGAGAGAGAGAGAGAGAGAGAGAGAGAGAGAGAGAGAGAGAGAGAGAGAGAGAGAGAGAGAGAGAGAGAGAGAGAGAGAGAGAGAGAGAGAGAGAGAGAGAGAGAGAGAGAGAGAGAGAGAGAGAGAGAGAGAGAGAGAGAGAGAGAGAGAGAGAGAGAGAGAGAGAGAGAGAGAGAGAGAAAGAAAGAAAGAAAGAAAGAAAGACTTGAAACTTGGCAGCTCATCCCCTGGTTTAAGGAATGCTTTTGACCTCCCCCCAGCAGAATTACACTTTTCTTTAGATACTAGGAAGCTATAAGCTTTTCCTCTCTGTAACATTTCATTATAAAATCTTCCTCTTGTCCTTCTTGTTGGGGTTAATAGTTATCTCACTAATAGCTGGGAGAAAATAGCATTATTTGAGGATCACTGTGTTTGGAGATTGATTTATCTGTTTGGAACAGCCACCATTCTCTACAGGCACAATTCTCCTCTTTGGAAATCCCCTTGAATTATCCTGAATTTGTCGGGGAGAAAAAAACACAACAGCAGTGGTGTTTCCAAGAACTAGTGCCACTTTCTGTAGCATCCTCATGCCCTCTGAGTAACACAGTGCTTCCTCCTCCAGAAGAAAAAAGTCAGTCACTCATTCTTGCAGTAAGAAGGAGTCCAGCTGCAAGAAGGAATGCTTATCAGGAAAAGGTAATCCTGAAGCTGATGAAAATTATAGCAAATTTGGGATCAACTACATTAATTTACATTTGTACTGTGATATGAGTCACATCCATATGAGTTAGGTTTACACATCTCACCATGTGTCAGGCTGGCTACACATCTCACCATGTGTCAGGCTGGCCAGTGGGAAAACACAACACGAAAATGTGGGTTGTTTTTTTTCTCTGATGTTTTTATAATCTTCATCTCTAAGGAACTTTAAAATGACTGTGAAGGACCAAAGATGGTCAACAAGGCAATATTCTCACATCTCCTGGGTTTGGGATTGCCCAAGGGCTAGAAATGAGACAAACAAACAGAAATAACAAAGATGTTGTCATCACTTCAGCCTCAGGTTGGCCAGGGGACCAGCTTGTCTCACACCACGTCCATGAGAACCTCAAGATCTTGAGTACTGCCTCCTCAAAACCCAAACTCAGCCCCTTGCTGCTCCTCTGGGGTAGAGTGGAAGAGAACCGGCCCTCATGAAGAAACTCTTATTCCTCTAGCCCTACCATTTAAGGCTGCTCAGATTCAATATTCCAGTTTTGCTTTTTCCTCTAAATTATATATGAAACCAAAGCTCAGGAAACCAGAGTTACGTCAGGAGAATTTCCCAGCAGCTTCTCTACAGACCCTACAGAATGAGAGCAGACCACTACCTCTTTCTGTGAGTGCCTGCTGACAGACATGGTCACCTCACGTCGTTGTCACGTACGAAGAGTGAAAACCCCATTCCCTGCAGCTGGAGAGGGCAGCACATCACTCATGAGACTGCACATCCAGGACAGTGACCTACCTCCTGCTGACTGCTTTACTGTGTAGGCTTTCCTTCGCTGTCAATTACTATCTTGTGGCACATGTCACAAGAATACAGGTGGTTCTTTCCCAGCGTGCTGGCATGACTCCAATATTACGTTCCCTCTACCTAAATTCCCTCTGCAGGTTCAGCCAATGACCATCTTAGGTCTCCGTTGCCAAAGTGTGTTCTCCTGCGTGGTGTCAAGCAGCTGCCATACTTCACATCAGGAGCAACTGCATTCACGTGCAAGGAGATGAACTTGTGTTCCAGAAGCAGGAGAGTGCGTGAAGTGTGATTGGGGGTGATTTTGAAATGCAAGGCTTGGAGATTTGCACCCCTTTCCCTGTGCTCAGTCCTCGCTCAGGGTAGCAACACAGCTCAGTGAGCTCTGAACCCAGAGAAGCAGGGCTGCCAGCTGGGTCAGGGCTGGGAAGAAGGAGTGGTAGGGCCAGGATGGAGAACTAGCAAGGGCTGGGCCCTCCACTGATGGGGACAGAGATTTTGAGGTCTGAGCCAGCACGGGTGGTAGGAGGAATCACAAAGACCAGCCTGGGAGCTTGGGTACCAGGAGAGATGGCAGCAGCTGCGGGGAGCTGAGCTTGCTGAAAGTGATTTTCTCCCAAGCCAGCTCAGGAAACCACTGTGATTTTAACAGCCAATTCTACAAAACAGGCCTCAAGCACAGCCCGAGCCCTGACAGCCTCTGAGCTGCCCCCGAAGCCTCCCCTGACCCTGCTCCGCGTTGGAAATTAATTCCAAGGAGCATTAGAATCTGCACAAAGCGGAACAGAATTAGATTTAGGAGAGAGCAACTGAGGTGACTGCCCAGGGCCTGAGACTGGAGGGGAGCCCCACTGATCCATGTCAGCCAGCAGCAAAAGTCAGTCCCTCTGAGGGGTGGGCAGGCGAGAAGTGACCGAGCCCTGCCTTGGCCCTGTGCTCCCAGGGTTTAGTGCCAGCTGTGCAGCCAGAGAAGCAGGGCTAGGTCAACATAAGCAGGCAATAAAGACCCCACACAAGATAAGAGCAAGGTGACTTAAACATCAACAGGCTGGCTGCAGGCAGGGGGTGAGGAGAAGTCAAGTCTTGCGCAAGAAGGCGGCAAATTTCCTGTTCCAATCCCTGTTGTGTTTCCCAGAAGTAAAGCTGCTGATTTCAAGGCTGGTGCACAGGGCAGTGTCCCGGCGATTACAAGCTGGTTCCCTGGGGCTGGTTTCTACATTTGCAGGTGCCACAGGCAGTGTCAGCCTAACTTGAGTGTGAACCAGTCTGAAACCAGCTTTCAAAGCCTCATCGTGTAATAGCACATCCATGTGCTCCCAGGCAGATCCCACCAGCCTTTTTCAGAGGGGGCAAAAAACAACAAAAAAAGCCACTTGGAGCAAAAAAAAAATCCACCAGAGAGGGGGAGAGGGGCTCGGCAACCACCCAGCTGCCTAAGGTGGGGGATCTGCCCCACCGAAGGGCAACTCTGTAAAGAAAATGAAAGAAGCCCTGTTGCAAAACCAGCTCCGGAATCGCAGCAAGAGAGGAGAGAGCATTGAGAGCAAAAGTGAAGACATCCTGGTTTCAGTTCTAGCCACAAGAATTGGGTGAACCTGAACCTGACCCAAATTACATGAAAATATTTGCATCACAGTGAAAATACACTGCTGCTTGCTGCAAGGGGAGGGGGGCAGCTGCTGTCCTGCATCCCCCACCCCCTCCCCCTGTTTTCTGGAAAAAAGATTTCTATAGTGCAAGGTTTTTGCTCAACCCACCACTTCCTCATTTGTCCCCTGCTACTTCTCCATCCAGGGCCACATCCAGGGCTCAGTCTGAGTCCGCGGGATCCCAGACCCCAGAAGAAAGGCAGGACTCCAGCATCTTACTTTCACCTTCACTGCAAGTGCACGGGGAGGGGATGCAAAGGAGGAAACTACTTCTCTTCCCAGTTATTCAGCAAAGTAAACTGGCCAGGGCCAGCCAGCAAGTGGCAATGTCAACTGCCCACCTGGAAAGGGTATCATCCCTAGGTGCACCATGGTGTCTCCAAGCTGGAAGGCAGGGCTGCAATGGGACAACTGGCTAACTCCAAACAGCTTCCCAGGAAGTCTGGCACCTCGCTCAGAGTAGCTTGTAAATGCAGCAGCCACCCCACAGCTTCCTCCCTCCCTCCAGACAATCTTCTGGTCCTGCTAATTTGTTACTTCCTATGTAAAAGCCTTTTCTTCCTGCATTCTTCCCTTTCTCCAGAAAAGGCTTATGGATTCCATTTCCCAAACTTAGTCTCCTGGGTTCCCCTGGCATGCAGTTACTTCTGCACCCTCCTAGGACTTCTCAAGAAGACCTTCTGAGAGGAAAAAAGGTGACTAGGTTACGTTGCTTTTCCACATGTAACACTTTTACCCCCTTACCCTGCTGAAGAGGCAAAGGAAATACTCAGAAATGTGCTCAGCTAGCTGGGTTTTCAGTAGTACACAAAACAAGATTCTCCTACCAACTCTATCTCTGCAATTCTACATTCATTGCAAAACTTTGGTTTCAAGAGAAAGATTTCCTTGCTCGGAGGGAAATGAAGTGGAAGCTGAAACCAAGAGTCGTGCTGGCAGGTGTCCACAGTCCTCACGTGGCATGTCTCAGGAGCTTGTGCCACTGATAACAGGAAGGATGATAAAAGTGTGTCCTACAGGATGGCTGCTTCCAGGGGTGGACTTCAAGCTGGTGTAAGCCAGAACGGCTCGTTTCATGGCTGATTTACACCATGGCACAAGTGGTCTTCACTGCAGTATGCTACCTTAGCACGGCCAGGGACAGCGATCCCAAGCCCCTCAGCGACACTTTTGTGGCAGTCACTGTCACCTCCTTTGCTGTGGAAAACAGCAAGTGGTTTTTCCCCACCAGATTGGTCATGGAACTTCAAGGTGAAACGCAC
>NW_009953491.1:17665-18873 GCF_000747805.2 Chaetura pelagica | reverse complement strand
TGAACCCACTGAGCCTGGATTGCAGGGAGCATCTTCTAAGGAAAGTCAGGTCCTGTGGACAAAGCAGCAGCAAAGTGGGATAGAACAACAGTTTTATGAGTTATCTTAGCTCTCCTGCTTCTAGGTGTGGCAGTGGTAGAGTTCCTAAATCAGACTACACTACATCGTGTCTCTGAGAGTGTGCTTGTATCCCCCTTTCTCTCATACCCTATTGCATACAGAGCCTCCTCACTTGTAGGAAAGAAGGAAGAATAGGCCATAGGTAAAACCCCAGAGCATGACAGATGAGACTGGCTCTCAAATCCTTGTCCAGCAACAAATATCTTCCATAGCCTTGAAAATAACCTATAGGCAACAGGACCCTGGCCCTCAGAGCAAGTCCCACACTGCTGTGGCAGATGCCTGTCTTTCCCAGCACCATACAGGGCTACAGAGCATCACAGCATGGAGGTCACACACAGGACACAATATATGGAGACACTTTAAATGCCTGAACAGCTCCTGATGTGGGTTTCACAGTCCCACGCACACACTTGTAGACATTGGTATGTACGTGCCAAACACATATTTGTAATTCCTGCCCCAGCCTCCCTGCCCAGTCTTCTACAGTCATAATTCAGCAGCAGCACTGGACCAGGACCAGGAAAGAGGCCAGGCTGTCCGAGCAAGACCTGTTGGGACCAACCTAGGCAGCTGTGGGGAGGCCATGTTGCCAGCCATGGTAAGGGAAGGAGACCATCTGCCCCCGTATCCACCAGACAGAGTCACAAATGACTGGCTTCCAGCTGCCTGGGCCAAATAGCTGTGTTTGATGATAGTCTTGCACTGTGAAGACCTCAAAGGACTTTTGTGAGGATGAGCACATGAAGCAAGGCGATGCCTGTTGCATATTCACATCAAGAGAATCACTAAAAGGCCCCATCTGTCTGTCACTACTGATGTGCCTCTCGATATCACACTACCATGGGCTAACACTTAGAGATCCAGCTCCTGCTCTGATCAACCTTCTTACATATCCTCTGTACCAGTGCCTGCTCAGCACTGCCCCACATAACCCACCAAGGGCTGGCAGAGAGGTGTGGGAGCCCGTCAGAGCTGATACCCAGATGGGGAAGCAAGTGGGCTTAAATTGGGAAACGACAGCAACCCTTCCTGTGTTGTTGTGTTTCTGCTTGTGCAAAGAGAAGGAAATGTTGGCAAAGCCCATT
>NW_009953491.1:12928-17635 GCF_000747805.2 Chaetura pelagica | reverse complement strand
TGAACTTCCTGTGCTGTCCTTCTGCCTGTGTTCATGCTGTGTGGGGTCATCTGGGGCTCCTTTGCTGAGTACCATCTAGCTAGAAAAAGGACACCGTTTTCAACCATGTGCCACCAGAGAAAGTGGATCACAGTGGTTTTGCTCTCTTGACTTTTGCACAAAGAGCACAGGGTCTCATCCTTTTGGCATAGCCACCAGTTCCACAGGCTTTGCTGACTGACATTCCCACAGTGTTTGCTCCTTCCACTCCTCTTTCAAGGAAACAACACGACAGGATAGATTTCTTGCCGGGCTTGGCGCCAACCGTTGGACATACGGTCTCAGTAAAGGTTTTGAAAAATAACTCCCAATGAGTCACAGCCACATGACTTTGCCTCATCTCCCATCCCCAGTGTCATTCTCCAACCTCATGTGCCACAGTGTCAGAGCAAGCCATCTCCCAGGCCACGAGACACGTCTAGAGAAACCATCGTGGTGGCGACGGCAGCTATTTCCTAGCTTGGGAAGACACAAACTCATGGGCTTTTTTTCATGGCAAACAGCTGCTTCCTCACTTGTGCTGCAAAAAGTCCTCCCAAAGCTTTTCATTTTCAACTTCTGTGGCAAAACAAAATGAAAAACAGAGGCAAATGTGTGAGGCTGCCTTCGATTTTCTGCAGTGGCAGCAACCAAACAGGAGGAGGGGGGGGGAAAAAAGAGAGAAGAAGAGGGGAGAGGAGAGGAGAGGAGAGGAGAGGAGAGGAGGAGGGGAGAAGAGAAGAGAAGAGAAGAGAAGAGAAGAGAAGAGAAGAGAAGAGAAGAGAAGAGAAGAGAAGAGAAGAGAAGAGAAGAGAAGAGAAGAGAAGAGAAGAGAAGAGAAGAGAAGAGAAGAGAAGAGAAGAGAAGAGAAGAGAAGAGAAGAGAAGAGAAGAGAAGAGAAGAGAAGAGAAGAGAAGAGAAGAGAAGAGAAGAGAAGAGAAGAGAAGAGAAGAGAAGAGAAGAGAAGAGAAGAGAAGAGAAGAGAAGAGAAGAGAAGAGAAGAGAAGAGAAGAGAAGAGAAGAGAAGAGAAGAGAAGAGAAGAGAAGAGAAGAGAAGAGAAGAGAAGAGAAGAGAAGAGAAGAGAAGAGAAGAGAAGAGAGAAAAACCAGCCTGGGACTATACCACTCGCCTGGGGAAAGAATGCTGGAGGTGGTATATGCCAGGATGACATCAGGGGAGTGATGCAACTGATCTGAGGCCAGGAACCCTGCGTAGCAGGGAGCTATGCAGCATATATAGAGAGAAGGGTGTATATTTTTATACATACAATTTGCTGCTCAGAGACATCCACCCAAGCAGCCGAGCACGGCTGGTCAGCTGCATACTTTGCCTGTGTGTCCCAGCTAGGTGGAGCAGGGAACTCTGCCTAGCAGAGGTCACCCAGCACTTTTCCATGAGAAGAATGTGTTTCAGTTTATGCTCCGCTTTGCCAGGTTTCAGCTGTTTGGGCTGGATGTTTTCCATGCGCACTGTCTGCCCCAGTCGTTTCTCAGCACAAGGCTAAGGGAAAACCACATTTTGCTCCTGTTACAGACTGCACAGATGAAAAGAGCTTTCTGGGGGGGATCCCGTGACAGCTCCACACATAGGCAAAGCAATGTGGCATTTCGTGTGTCTCCTGATGCCTCTGTGTGATTTTGTCCAAATCAGCCACGTTATAAGCTTCCCAGAAAGCTCAGTCTTCACAGGCTTAGGGTTTGAAAACTCCACCTGTGTGCTTCATCCATGAGCCTGGACCATGATGGGAAGGAGGGAGCAGTCTTGTTTTAATCCGGGGATGAGGGGGAATGATGGACAAACTATGAGGCAACTGTCTTCCCAAGCTGTGGGCTCTCCAAAACCTTCTAGCTCACAAAAGGTCAGTTGCTGCCAATCAGCCTTTGCTGGAGAAGTAGTGCCTCCCAGCACACTACCTACTCCTGTGTTTAGCTTCTGCTTCTGTCAAGCATAGTACAGCATGTCTTCCACTAACGGTGGTCAACCATGGCTACACTCATACAAAAGGAATGGGATTATTCCTTAAGTTAAAAAGAGCTACATGCCCCTCTGGAATGAGAAATGGTTCCTTGAGTCTCACCTTCACTGACAGCATGAGGAATCTGCCTCTCTGACTGCCTTAGGAAATATGTGCTGGGAAACTTGCTGATGGACCAGGGAAAGTTCTTCATATAATACAAACCAAGGAATTGTTTGCTCTGGGGAGTTTGGTTTCTCTTTCACTTTTTCTAATTGAAGAGCATTCACTGTATATCCAAGAAACCCTAAGCAGAAAGTGAAGGCAGCAAAGCCAAGCCTGCAATGGTTAGGAAATCCAGAATGAAAACAAGCTTGTGCTTGACTCTCTTTTCTATACACTTAAATTAATGTGTTTTCATGTGATGTGATCAGGTATCAACAGCATGAAATATTGCTTATGCTGCTCTAGGTATTTGTTGCACAAAAACAGAAATACAGCCAAGCTGCACTGATCAACCCTGATTTAACTAAGCACGCCTACTAATTTAGTGAGACTATCCTTACAAGTGACCACTGAGTTTCACAGCTGTCCCAGTTTGAGCTAGAACAGCCCCAAATACCCCCACTTCAGTAAGTAAATACTTAGCAGGTAAATAGGTAGGAAGAATAATTAGTGAGAGCTGAGCCAGGCACAAACTCCCATTACCTTGACAAAGAAATGCCTCATTTATACCTTGACAATGAAGTGCCTAATTTATACAAAAAACATCATGGTAAGAGCAGGAAATACCCCATCAACTGATACAAATCCCTCACTATCTCATCTTCTGGCCCTAACCCCATTCAAAATTAGAATAAAGCTCTAATCAGAATCTGCAAGAAGAGAGGAGGTAAAGGATAATGAGGTGGCTTGATGAGAAGTACATTGACAGGAACCATGTTACAAATCTGAGATGAAGTGGGGGAAAAAGCCCCTCTAATATCTTCTGGCAGTACATATCTTCATTTTTCTAAAGAATTAATAGGGCATGAAGCAGATCTGGAAGTACAGCTGGTGCTCCTGTGCATTTGCTGGACACTGTGCAAGAAAGAATTAATGTGAGCATCTTAAACACTAACATTCTGCTGATTATTTGAAAACTGATTTTTCTTTAATCCTTCTGACAGGTTTGCCCATCCAGCATGGCTGGAACAATATCAGACAAGTTCTCTACTTTAATAATCCATTAATTGGTAAAGAAAGGAAGAAAACATGTGCTATTGATTATGTAATTTATGTGTTATGATATCTCTGCAGACTGACATGTTTAGTGGTGACTGTAGCCTTTGAAATGGTGGATTATATAGGATAAATCTGCCTCTTGGAGTAGAGGACATTTTATAAAGAAAACCTTTCTATTAATCTGCCACAGTTTATGACTGCTGAATGTAGTTCTGGTCCAACCTCAAAAGAGGAAAAAAACTGGGAGGACTTCTGCAATTTTCTATCTAAAACGACAAGCCAAAATCCCTCAGTGGCATTTCTGCAGATGTTCCAGGCAGAGAAAAATTTGGCCATTTTATTTTCACTTGAATGAAAGTCAGTGAGCTTCTGGATTCCCCTCTGGAAGAAAAGATTTACACGTTTGCTGCTATGAAAGGCACGTAAGGTGGAGAAGGCTGTGTGTTTTATGCGCCCGAGCCAGACGCTGTTTTTCTCCACCAGAAAAATCCCTCAGTTTTTCCTTTCCAGTTAACCATTTCCCTGGCCATGGCACCGCTGTTATCTGCTCTTCCCTGCCTTTTGGGAACACCTGGGAATCTGCTGCCAGAGTGCTGCATGAATAATGCCAGAATAACAAATCTCTGCCGACGAGCGGGTCCAAATCCTCTGCAGGAAACCAACCTTATGCAACCATCCAGCGTGTGGGTGGGTCCGTATGTCTCTGGTTATCTGCCCTTCCCCTTTGTCCTCCCAGGAGCTTTTCAACTGCTTAGGAAATTTCCATCCAATATGACAGAGGGGCAGTTTTATCATCGTTAGCAGGAACCCTTGCACTTTGGGCAAGCGGGTGGCAAAGGAGAGAAAGGCAGCTTGAATGATGTCCCCAGTGATGGACTCATTAAACCAGCCAAAAACCCCCTTCGCCCCTAATCAGACATCAGAGACTCTACACAAGAGAGGGAAAGCAGGCTCATTTCCACTTATGGCAGAACAACTTGCTCAGTGGGACATTCCATTTTCATTTCCAAGGTAAGAGAACCTGCAGTGAATGTTTAGATGGACACAGAGACAGATCAGGAAAAAATAAATCATGGAAACTGTGTGTGTTCCTCCTGCAGTGCCTACATGGTTATCTAAGAAGCAACAATCTTTTTATTCCTCATTCCATCCTCGCCTCGACTAATTTTGCTCTTTAATTATGACTCTTGGCAACCTTCAGTACAAATGAGGATTCTCCTCCTTTAGGTAATGCATGTTCTTGGCTCTGAGGAGGAGGCTTGTCTGTCAAAACATTAGCTGCCTCTTTTATATGTTAAGTATTAATTCTATTTATCTTCGAATTATTTTCAAATACTGGAGGCATTCTTCCCCATATTGGAATGCAACAAGTGCTTAATTTCAGGTTTTCATGTTATCCTTGCTCAGATACGAGGCCAAAAAAGAGTAATTAAAATCTCATTTAAACCCCATTTCCTTAAATACACCTATTCTCTTACCACACACAGCCTCTTTACTAGCCCCACGCTCT
>NW_009953491.1:6585-12685 GCF_000747805.2 Chaetura pelagica | reverse complement strand
GCTCTTCCACAGGAGAAGAAAGCCTGCAGCCCATGGGGACAGGCAGAGCCCACAACTTTATTTCAGGTGGCCTGTAACCTCATTACTATTATTCTACCATTTACTGGGTGACACTAAAGCATATGTTACTGTGTGGCAGACCAAAGGACTTCTTTGTCCCCTCAGCCAGGGAAGAATTTCTTGCCCCTGACGTCCATGCCTACCACCATGGCAGGGGTCCTTCTCCCCTGCTAGGTGAGCCCAGGGACAGTCTTCACCCATGCTGGTGTCTGGAGCCATCACAGATATATCTATGCTTCCAGCAGAGGGAAAACAGAGGGTTAAGGCTGGAGTGGTCCAAGGAAAAGAGAGACACAGAGATGGTTTGTGTGCCCTGTGCACCCAGGCCCCAAAGCAGCACTAGTGTCTGGGCAGTGTAGGTCCACGATGGCCTGTGTGCCCACCCCTGGTGCCTCCCAGGGCTGGGGGCATTTTTCTCTCTTCTACCGAGGGCTTCCCGTGAGAGCCACAGGAAGGGAGCTACAACACCTCTTGCTGACAACGGCACCACTCCTCTGTGAGCTGAATGAAACCACCACAAGGTTTTGCTCTGCCAAAGCAAGAGGCAGCGGAGGGTAACGCCGCTGTGACCAGGCTGCTGGAAACCACTGCTGAGACCACAGAAGGTGGAACTTGGATGCTTTGAGCTACTCAGAACCCCAAATCCTAAAAATGCAGGCAAAACTTGGGGAAGAGACAGAAAAACGGAGACCTGTATCCACAGCAACACAGGGACACAAGAAGTCATGAACTCCAGTGGGCCATTTTCCCAAGGCTTGAGGCTGGAGCAAAGCTCTCCCCAGAAGCCAGGAGGGATGCCTGAAGAGCAAAGCACACTTCAGAAACACCTTCCTGCACTCTTTGGAGGAAAAGGCCTCCACGCTGCCTGCCTTGTGCCACCTTCCTGTCTTCCCAAGGGGCAGCTCCCTGCTCTGCAGCAAGGAGCACAGCACCTCATTGATGAATCTGTGTTTTCCACTGAGAGGAGGCGCGTGACTCAGAGTCCCCGGCGTGACCCAGTGACTTGTGGTATCCAAAGCAAACACAGCTAGCAAGGCTTTTTGACAAACAATCAACAGTCTCCTGCTAGCTGCCACAGTCCACCCCATGCAACACGACAGAGGAAGGTTTATTTTTTCCCCACTTTGTCCCTTGCCTCTGCTCTCCCTCATTCATTCTCAAAGAGGACAGTCATGAGCAAACCCTGCCACGCATCAGCTCATGCTCCCACCCAAACTAAGCCTGTAAGAGTCTCTGGAGGCCTGAACATCATCCTTCTTGGTGCTCATCATGTGTCCCAAAGCCTGTTGGATAAGGCTGCTAGGAATATTTGGAATGAAAGTAAATCCTCACCTCCTTCAGGAAACTGCTTTGGTTTTAGGAATCCCATCTCCCGTGTAGAGGTGTGGAGGGAAACAGCTTTCCACATGGACTGCAGGGAGTGCCAGGAGCTCCCTGCTATGCCAAAGAGAAGACTTACAGCCTGAGCTGCAGCACGCAGCCCACCTTCACAGCCACCAGTTTCATCCTGGAGCCTGACAGGCTCCATTGTCAATTGTCCAAAGTGATTCTGGAGCGTGAGTGAAGGAGGAGAAGGAAGAGGAGAGGAGCAGCAGAGCAGGCAGTAACAGTCCTCTGGGCTGCAACACCAGGGACAGGCCAGCAAGCTCAGGCGTTGTCACTGAGGGCCCTAACACACCACCTCTATCATCAACATGAGAGGGCTTCAGGCCCTTCCCTCACCCTCACCAGCTCACCCACGTGCCCAGCAGTTCACTGCAGATGCAGCTTGCAGACAGCTGGTATCAGCAAAGAATCTCTGTACCATTTTGCACGATCTGCAATTACTTATTAATCTTTGCTGATAAGATCTTCAAGAGTAGCAACTGGTTTCGCAGTATCTGCAGGTAAGGAGTGGGTATGAAACTGCTTCATTCTGGCCATCAAACAGTAATCACATGTTAACGACTTTTAATTTATTCCCTGTGGCACCTGGTTCAGATTTGTGAAAGAAGGAAAACTTGCTAATATGTTTTCAGATTAAATGGACCTTTTCTTCTCTTAATGTACGTGCCGAGGAATAACAGGAGTTGCACAGTCATGTCAAGAGATTAAATTCCCCTCAGGTCTGCTGGGGGATTACAGCTGTCTGAAAACAATATGCATGTACTTTATGCAGCAATGGCAGCAGTGGTGTGCTCAGTCAAGACAGATCTGAGCAGTGATGAAGACTGCTTTGTTTCTCTGTTAGTCCAGAGCTTGTGAAATGCTGCATAAAACCAGAGCAGTGTGAACTGCCTGACATCCATGAATAATTCTGCTTAGCAATTGCCCTGTACAAGGCAAACCCCAAAAGAGAACAACCATCCAGCAAGTTCTAGGCTGCACTTCCCAAAGGGCTGTTGGACACAGCAAAGTGTATGATACTCAGCCACAAACATCCATACCCACATAGCCTGAAAGTTGACATTATAAAGGCATGTTTTCAGTGGCTTGTGATCCTATCAATGTAAACAACAGAGTGACACTTCCCCTGCCTGAGAGTTCAAATTCTCATTCTTGGGCCCCTTAGCAGTATTTTCAATGTCTGAACCAGGTACCTGGGTTCTCATGGTCACTCCTGAGGGGAAGTACATGCCTACAGTGGCTGATGCAAAGCCTAAATACAGGGAGGATGAAGCTGCCTAACCCAGCAAAAGAGAAATACTGATGAGAAGGTTACGGGTTTCACAGAATCACACAATCACCGAGGCTGGAAAAGACCTTTAAGATGATCAAGTCCAGCCTATGACCAACACCACCACATCAGCCAGACCATGGCACTAAGTGCCACATCCAGCTTTTCCTTCAACACATCCACGGATGGTGCCTCCACCACTTCCCTGGGAAGTCCATTCCAATGTCCAATCACCCTCTACATGAGAGAGTGCTTCCTAATATCCAACCTAAACCTACCCTGGAGCAGCTTCAGGCCATGCCCTCTTGTCTTGTCACTAGTTTCTTGGGAGAAGAGCACAGCCCCACCTGACTACAGCCTCCCTTCAGGTACTTGTAGAGAGTGATAAGATCCCCCTTGAGTCCCCTCCCCCTAAACAGCCTCAGCCCCCTCAGCCTGTCCCTGTAAGACTTCCCCTCTAGTCTCTTCACCAGCCTCGTTGCTCTCCTCTGGACCTGCTCCAGCACCTCAATATCCTTCTTGCAGTGAGGGGCCCAGAACTGCACACAGCACTCGAGGTGAGGCCTCACCAGTGCTGAGCACAGGGAGAGAATCACATCCCTGCTCCTGCTGGCCACACTATTCCTGATACAAGCCAGGATGCCATTGCCCTTCCGGGCCACCTGGGCTCACTGCTGGCTCATGTTCAACTGGTTGTCAACCAGCACTCCCAGGTCCCTCTGCTGGGCAGCTCTTCAGCCACTCTTCCCCAGCCTGTAGTGCTGCCTGGGGTTGTTGTGGCCAAAGTGCAGGACCCTGCACTTGGTCTTGTTGAATTTCATGCCATGGGTCTCAGCCCATCGACCCAGCCTGTCCAGGTCCCTCTGCAGCTTCTTCCTGCCCCCCAGCAGATCAACATTCCCCCCCAGCTTGGTGTCATCTGCAGACTTACTGAGGGTGGACTCAATCCCCACATCCTGGTTGTCAATAAAGATTGAGACCCCTCCTGCCTCAGCATTTAGTCCTATAGAAAGACAAGTTTCTTGCAGACAGGCAGGCAGGCTGTGTGTTCTCTGTGAGGAGGAGGCCAGCAGTAGCAGCACCCTCCCAGTCTCTCATAGCTGGATGCAGGCAGTGTGCCTGCCTGGCCCAGCACCTCCCAGGAGGGACACAGAGGAATACAGACCTCCAAGAGGGTTTTGTGGGAGTGAATCAGCCACACTCAGTTCTTCTGGGCAGATCTTTATATCTCAGCACCACCACACATGAAGTAGGTACTGATGAACTCCAAGCACCTTCAGATGTGGGCAACGGATAACCCGGAGTTTTAAGGACAGACAGCTGGGATTCAGGCACCTAACATGACAGTCAGGCTCTGGCTCCCAGTCTCTAGCAGATTCATCTACAGAGGTGGTGCCACCTCCCTCCCAGCCAGAGGAAGCCACTCAGATGCAGGGGGAATGCACACCAGATCTTCAGCAGTGACAGGGAACAGCCCTGAATGTTAGCACAATCCAGTGCCAGCAAGAGTGGCTTTGGATTCAGGGGTCAGTTGCAGGTTGAAGGGAAAGTGTAGAGAAAAAAAAGGACATATTGCAGAGTATAAAAAGACTTACTGGATGATAAAAGAAAGACTGGCAACAAAAGGTAGCAGAAGGGTAATACAAAGACATCTGATCACTTGAAAGACACTGTGCTTCTCTGGAATGGCTCAGCCCTGCCTAACAAGCTCACTCTAACATGGACAAAACCTATGCAACATGCCACCCCATCCTCTGCTGGGGGCAGATCAGCCTGGACTTGAAACTCTGCCTTTACCTGTGCTCCAGATCAGCACAAAGGGGTGGCACAAAGGTTGAGGGGTTGGTGCCAGGCAGGGCAGCAAGGCTGACCCCTCCCAAGGACTTCAGGCCAGGAGGAGTTTAACACAGATCAGCTCTGTTATGCCTTGGCTTCATCCCCACTTGTTGAGTATTTTCAGCAAGAGGTGGCTGGTGGAGCAGCTGAACCTCCATCTTGCAAGCCTTCTGCCAGCAGAGCCCCCTCTGTGAAGGGAATTTGCTGCTGCCCATCTGCAGCCAAAATCTCACCCTGTCCCTTGATACTCATTTGCCCAGAAAAGTTCACTTCAAAGGCAACAGCTGCTCTTCAAAGAGGCAACAAATTACAGTGAAGTGGAGAATCAGTGGCCTCCCTAGCCTTGGCCAGAGCTCCTGCAAGTCTTTGGAGGGGCCCTAGCCTGGATTGCAGGGATAAGCAACCCAAATTTGAAGGAAAAGAGGGTGAGGGGACAGGTTTTTTGGTAAATTTTCTGAAAGAAGGAAAACCTTTATACTTTCTTTGGAAAAGCCCATTTAGCATTTCTAATCCATTTCAGCAAAGATTAAAAATGGAGTGTGTTCTACCTCCACTGAGATCCCACAGAAAATACCAATGGCCATCTGTCAATTCTGAGCATCCCTGTATAATTACAGGCATTCAGGCTGTGGTGGGCTACTAATGAAAAAGTGAAAGCTGCTTTTTTGCCCATCATCTGACCCGAGAAAAGCTGTAATTCTCTGTGGCTTGTGTAAAAAAAAGCAGAAAACTATACTCAGATTCTTCAGCATAACCCAGGTGTCCTCAGTTTCTGTTGGTCTTTTGAGACTGACACTCTGGGTTACCCATCATCTATTTCTGAAAGGTCAAATGTGACAATAAATTCTCTGTCTCCAGACAAAGAGCCACTCTGGCAGCCTGGACAAATTCCACTATCCCATGTGTTGTCCTACCTGACTGGAAAAGGGTTTGTCATGTATGGGAAATATTAGATGCATTTATCAGGCATAAAGAGCAATGCCAAACAAATAAAAATATATATTCATGTTTGTTATGTGGTGGGGGTTTTTTGGTAACTCCCCTGCCCTGGTTTTGTTCATTATCCAGAAAGAAAGAACAAATAAATTGCATTTAATCAAAGACTTTGCATTCATATGGTCCCACTATCTCTCTCCCTGCACCTTCCAACCCTTACAGTGTACCTAAACCAGCAACTGCATTCCCTTTTGGTTACTTAGGACCTGTGTTCTGCAAATAAATGCCCTAATGAAAAGCCTCATCACTATAGAGGTTTGCAGACCCAGTTCAAGGTATCCTGACCAGATTCCCAATGGGCTAGAGGGAACAGAGACTATTTTGGGCTTACAGAGCTTTCCCAGAGGGGATCACAGCACCCTCAGCACAGAGACTGTACCAGGGAAGACCTGAGATTTCCAGAACATCACAGGATTTCACCCCATCAGTGTCCCAGTTTTACCCTCCATACTTTCTCTGCAGTTACAAAATGTTGGTTCACCTTCCTTTTTCCTTTCAAAACAAGCAGAGCATCTACAGAAGCAGGGATTCACTGCACTGAACTGTTCAGCA
>NW_009953491.1:0-6139 GCF_000747805.2 Chaetura pelagica | reverse complement strand
CAGCAGGTGAAGTGACCAACTGAAAGGCAAGCACAAGGCACTCCTATCCAAAGTGACAACACTCATCCAGAGCCTCACATGAAGCCCACGCAGGACATCAGGGACTGGGGAAAAAAAAAACCCCTCTCAGAAGTACCAGGCTGTTCAGTGAAAAGCAGGTGGCTGTGGCAGTAGTACCCAGTTGGTACCCTTTGAAGCAGAGCATTTGTGTCTTTCACATGCCTGTTTCCTGACTCAGTAGAGCTGCCACAAGAGCATCTTGTCCTTCCTAACTCTGAAGTGACGGGGCCTTTACTTAAAAAGCACTTCGACCCTGCAGCTTCACCTTGAAAAATGATTCCCCGAATAGTTGTTCTCTGCTGCATATTTATTATCCCTCAGTGCTTCCTCTACCAGATAGGTTTCATTTACTAGAAAAATGTTTCTGTTTTCTAGCCCAGATAGGTTTGTAACACCACCCACCTGACCACAGCATCTGAGCAGCTTCCAGGAGTGCATTCAACAACACGCCTAGTATCTGCCACATGTGGTTTGCTCACTTGCTCTTATCCTCTTGCCCAGGGAAGGTTTGTGTGTTCAGTGGCTTTTTTTCCTTTGGCGTTTCATTTTTCTGGTGCTTCTGGGTGTTTGCTAGAGAAATCAGCAGCTGGAAGAATACCTTAGAGGGAGAGCAGAAAGAAGTAAGTCTCTTCTTGGAGATATTTCTGCCATTGTGTCTTGGACTGGCACGTGAAAAACCTTCTGTCTCCTGGACAGAAAAGCTTAGAAGGTCTCCTGGACAGGCGAGATTACCAGGTCTCCTGGATCTGAAAATGTTTACTATGAGGGTGGCTAAACAGTGGAACAGGTAGCCCAGTGAGGTTGTAGGTGCCACATCCCTGGAAACATTCAAGGTCAGGTTGGATGAGGCTCTGAACAACCCGATGGAGTCAATGATCTTACTGCTCAGGAAAGGGGGGTTGGACTAGATTACCTTAAAAGGTCCTTTCCAACTCAAACCATTTTGAGATTCTATCTGAAAAGCAGGAAGGTTGAATATAATCTATCAGACTGGAATTCATCTTTTTTTACAGATAGGAGTTGACAAAAGACAAAAGCCCTGTGCTTTATGCAACTGTCCTATTCCAAGCCATTCCGCTCAGAAACATGGGGCAGGTTCCTGTCAGAAGTAGCAGTGATTCCTTAAATCCCATTAAATCACACATACAACCTAGTCAGCCAGCAAAGCCCTATGCAACACCCTCAGTAACAACTAGATATGACTGAGGGACACGCAAACTGCTCCCTTGCTGCCCACAAAAGAACCCAGAGACCTTCTTTCTTATTTGTGCTGAAGAAATTAGCCAAGTAAAACACCATCAGTATCGATGCTTTCAGATCAGAGGCACAGTTTAAGGTGAGGGCAACAGGTAGAACATGCTCTGATGGCACTGAGAGCTATTTCAAATAAATAAGGCAGTAGAACTGCAGAGTAGACAGGGTAGAAAATTATATCAGGAGGGAGTGGTGTGCAGCAACCTCTAGAAAGCAGGGGCGTGCTTTTAGGTCAGACTTTACATGAGCATAGCAGAGCACTTCACCTGCCATGGTGATTTTACCTGGGCTTGAAGTCTTCCACCTGCTAGGAACCGAACAACAGCAAAAAAAGGCCTTCTGTACTTAGTATCTGGGCAGTTCAGCTAAGAACAAGGAGCCTCATGTTCCAGGTTCCTGCCCAAAAGAATTCTGGGCAACAAACAGGGAACGTTTCATTCTTCTTTGGAGGATGGTGCAGCTCACAAGGACAGCAGGACCCAGGCAAGCAAAGAATGCAGGACCCAGGGCACTCCATAGAGAAAAGAAACTTCTGAGCCCCAAGAGAGAGGAGGTAGTTGATGTCTCCAAAAGAGCAGATACTTTCATCATTCAGTGACTGGTGAAAGGGGAACAGACAAGAAGGGAAGGGCATAAAAGGTGGCCAGGGAGCAACTGCTCCTTCCAGAGTTTTTGAAAGAAAGGAAGAGCTTTTTCTATAGAGATCTGCTGGGGAAAGTACTACACCGAGCCTACTACACCGAGCTGTCCAAAGACATGCAGGGGGAAAGGTTGTCCACCAGGTGACAGCTAGACCTTGAACCTTCTTACAGGTCAACCAGCTCAGAGGCCTCTAAGCTGTTGCCTGGTTGCAGTGCCCTCTCCCCTTTGCCATGATCCTACACCATGCACAGACCAGGGCAATAGCTGGAGAGCTGGAGAAAGGAAGGGGATGCTTAAGCCAGTGTGTGAGCAGTACAGACACAGCTGTGAAACCACTGTCTCCATTGCTTTCAGCCAGACTGGATGTAAAGGCCTTTACACTCCACGAACAACTGTGGCTCACCCAGCTCCACCTGCTTGCAAACACCAAGCCCTCTTTTGCATTATTTATGCTCAGATAAGGATGGCTTTGCTTGAGAAAAAAAAAACAAACAAAACTCTGTATGTTAACTTTTCCCCAACCCAGGAAGATAAGCATCCACTGAGTGTCAACCCCAGGTAGGAATCAGCATCTACCCAACTGCCTGACAGCACAGGCAAGATGCTAAATACCACTGACCCAGGAAAGATGGTTTGTGAAGTTATCCTTAGTGACCACTGCACAACCAGCTGGCAAGACAAACAGAAAGAGGATAAAAGGCAACTGAAAGCAACGGAGTGCATGAAAACACCCTGCTGCCCTGTCCTCCAGTCCCAATAAGCCTCTAATTCTCTCCCATGCTTTAGTGCTCAGGGTTCACCCCCTCCTAAAAGGAAAGAAGCTACTTTCCTTACTACACTGAGCACTGTCACAAATCCATTTGCTAGAAGTTGGGACTGAGCGACTCCCTATACACGGGATGTCTTAAAAAGTAAAAAAACCGGGAAAGATTGTTTCTTAGCTTTCCTTGGCTAATGCCCATGACCCGGGAGGAAATTTCCAAAGTAGGTGAAGTGAAGGGAAGCAAGAAATCCCCCCTGGCAGCAGACGTGGGCTGTGGCGGGCCCGAGGTACGGCAGCAGCTCCAGTAGAGGTCTCTCTTCCACTAAGCCACTCATAGAAATAAATAAATATCTATCTATCTATCCATATTCCTCTGTTGGTGCACGTGCCTTCCCCCTTGATCCCCGGTCCCCAACCAGGATGAAATAAACCCAGCATTCAGCAGTTCGGATGGGAACAGTTCATGTAATAAGTTCATATAATAAATTCATAAAATGACATCAAATTGTGCTCTACCAGGTTTCCAAGCTTACAGCTTTGACTCCAGGGTTCCCACCTGGCAGGGAAAATACACAGCATGGTCAGTCCCAGAGCTCCAGCTTCCCTCCCCAAGGAAAGCTGTGACTGTGTTTATCAGGGCACAGCTGTCTGCCTGTGGAGCTGGCCCAGCTTGCCAAGGTAGCAGGAGGACAGGGAGCCCTTTCTGCATGGGTTTCATTCCGGGTAGGGCCAGTCACGACAGAAAGGCTTTATCAGGCAAGGGCTGTTTTTTTGGCCTCCACGTAAAGGGCTGCTTGGTCTTTGTGGGAGCAGCGTCTGGAGCGCACAGAACGGGGCGTCTGCCCAAGACCTGGAATCCTTGCTGAAAGCCTCAGATGTGAGGCCAAGGATAAAAACTGGAACGAAACTAACGCTCCTGCCTGCTGGCTCCTCCAAACAGCTGCAGGCACGGTAGGACGGCCAGGTATAAAGGCCTGGAACTGGCACGGCTGGTCTTGCGGCGCGGGGTACGCGAAACCACAAGGTGTGCTGCTCCCTGCTTCCAGCCAGGGCTGCCCGGCAGGTGCCGAGCTGCTGCAGGGACACCCCTGGGAGCTGAGCCCCCCACCCCGGGATCCTCTAGCACCCCAACAGCACCCAGGCTGCTGGTGCCTGCGGAGAGCCTGGGCGCGAGCGAGGTGTATCGGGACGGCGGGAGCACAGAGCCAGGTGCAGCTGGGGGAGCCCAGGGGGGCTGCCCCAAACCCTGCTCCTCAGGGACCACTCAGCAGGGAGCAGGCAGAGCTGTCCCCTCTCCGGTGGCAACGCAGCAAGGCAACTGCACTCCGTGGGTGCACAGCTGCACCCCTGGTTTCGGGAATGGGGGCAGGGGGAGGAGGGGGGCAAAGAAAACAAAGGCAAACCAGCTGTATCTGTTGAACTCAAACAGATCTCAAGGGGAGGCAGACATCCAGGAACACGTGTTGGCTCCTTGTGAAAGAAGGCAAGTTCAGTTCGATCACACCTTGGCTGTGGACTAGGCCTGGAGAAGCTGAAGGTGCCCCGACAAAACCCTGTAGTTCACCTTGGTCCTCTCCACACCACACCTTCATTCCTTGGAAGCTCTGGTGCTTTCACACGGCTTCTCCTACACAGGAGCAGAGGGCTCTGAACCCTGCGAGGCCAGGACACAGCTCACCTGCTGCCCAGCTGAGCCTCTCACAAGGGTCCCCATCTGTCACAGAAGACCCGGGAGCTGATCAGCTCCCGACTTTGCTTTCACCTCAACAGTCTTCTTTGTCCATGTTGCTGGAGGGAAACTTCTTCCTTTTGCTTCCACCTCCCCCAGGAGATGCCCAGGCACCTTGCCAGGGGGGCCAGGGAGCCAGAAGGAAGGCCAGGGAGCCAGAAGGAAGGCCAGGGAGCCAGAAGGAAGGCCAGGGAGCCAGGAGAAGGAAGGCCAGGGAGCCACAAGGAAGCCCAGCGATCAACAAGGAGGGCGGGGCATCACCCAGGCCAGGAGAAGGAAGGCCAGGGAGCCAGAAGGAAGGCCAGGGAGCCAGAAGGAAGGCCAGGGAGCCAGGAGAAGGAAGGCCAGGAGACTCCAGGGGAGCAAAGCTCTGAGCTCCTTCACCTGCCAGTTACCAGTGCTTGTGTTGCATCACCAGTGCCCTCCTTTGGGGGGGGGCATTTCTGTAGCTGGTTTGGTTTGTTTCCTTCAGGCAGTAGCAAACAAGTCTTACGCTGGTTTGGTTTTAGGCACTTTTTTTTTAGATCATCATTATCTATTACCCGATCATTTTTATTTTATCCTTCTTATGTGACAGGAAAAAGGTCCATTCACCTGTTTTTTTAAGCCAACTGAATTAGGATGTATTTTTAAAGGGGAAAAAAAAAATATATATTCCCCTCTATTTTTGGCCCAATTTTGAGTCTTGCCATGATTGATGTGGGCAGGAGGAAAGGCACCCAAGCTCCCTGGATGGAGGAGGTGGCTGAGCCTGGGTGAAACATGGCAAACCACAAGTGCAGGTACTTACACACCCAGTGTAAAAATGCCCTTTTTGTTGTTGGGTTTTTTTTCAGCTCAGTAAGCAAAAGAAACATTGGGAGGTGGGGGGAAAAAAAATAATTAAAAAATCAATATTAAAAAAAGAACATCATGTCTCCAAGGTTGGGTTGTTGTGGGGTTGTTTTTTTTTTTTTTTCCAGTAAAATCAAAGCAGGTCTCATCTGGAGACAGGGAGGGTAAAACTATTCACACGAGGTCACCTCATTATTTTGCTGCAGAGGACACAGTTTGTTGAAGCCATTATAGTGTGAATATGTTATTTTGGAGAGTATTGAAAAAAACAGTGGCACCAAACGAGAGAATTGTTGGGTTTTTTTAATTTAAAAAAAAAAAAGGGACATTTTGAAATGCAAAGTCCCAAATATCAAAACACCAGGTGAAGACGTTGAAACGAAACATGTTGACATTTCTGGAGTGGAATGTTTTCCTTTGCAAATCCAGTGTTTCTTCAGGTTGTTTTGGGTTGTTGTTTTTTTCAGCCGAAGCTCCTCAGATGCACAGATGGGTCTGGATGTTGGAAAACTTCGTTTTCCCAGCCCATTTCCCCACCAGGAGGAAGAAGAGCGGGCTCGTCCTCCCACGGGAAGACCGGTGGGTGTGAAGAGTTTAAGAACACACGGTTGGGACTTTTCTCTCCCAGCCAAACGTCTCGGGTGGGTGGGAAATGCCCAGATCCGTATCCAAGCGATATTCCTGCTAAGGAACAGGTCTGTCTTGTCCTTCTGGGAAAGGAAACCCCCCTCCCCAGGTGCCTCCCCGCGCCCCCCGACGGGCGGGCAGCGAGGCGGGGAAGCCGCGCTCCCGCAAAACGGGGAAACTTGGGAAAAGCGGGAAGCGGCGGGGCAGGGGGGAACCAGACGGCGGGGGGG
>NW_009953490.1:936254-942115 GCF_000747805.2 Chaetura pelagica | reverse complement strand
GACTGGCAAATCTCTATCCTTGCAGATGTTCAAAATTCAGCTGGAACAGACCTTAAGCAACTTGATCTAATTTTGAAATTTGTCCTCGTCTTGAGCAGGAGGTGCTGACTAGTGACCCTGAGTGTTCCTTTCCAACCTATAAATTAAAGGGCATCTGCAGTAGTCCTGCAAATGGTGTTATGATTCAACCAATTATAGCTTAGTAAATTCCACCCTTTATACAGCTTTCACTTGCAATTATTGTTCCAGGTTGCTCTTACCTATAAGTTCAATAATTCCTGAATGAATAGCGAGATCCTGAGTAGTAAGAAGGGAGTCCTTCTTCTGGCTATAATACTTTATTATAACATCAAAAAGAATTTTCTTGTATATATTCAGACTGCCTGGTTTGTTACTGCTTTGAGGTAACTGCTGACTAACCATCACTATGAATTGGTCTGGGAGATACTCCAAGCATTCAATTGCAGCATAAAGCCATTTGTCAAGCCTGTAGAAGGAAAAGTTAGTTTTAGTGATTACTTTAAAATACTCCACCTTTTCTTATTTAATGCTTTAAAATAAATAAATAAATTAGGTAGCAATAACCACGCAGGCATCATCATATATTTGAACCACAGCATTAAACTTGTTGCTTATTAAGCAGCTTATGCAATTTATTTCACTATAATAGTTCATCGACCAGCTCAAAAATAAGCAACTTCCATGGTCCTCCTGTACTACAGAAAAGACACCTGATGCACACCCAGATCAAAAACTGCAATCATGTCAGACTGTCACTGACCCCAGGACACTTGTCCAATTCAGCTGTTATTTAAAACCAAACATGGTCATGCCATTCCTTCAGCACACACAATGAAAATCCACCAGAGCTAACCAGAGTGAAAAGGCAAGGGACTGAATCTTCAGAAGAGAGACAAGAAACAATTAGCTTGAAAACAGAGAAAAATAAGAATAGTTTGAAACCCAAAAGTCTGCAGAACCAATTAATTATATGACTTGCTAAAAAGGCATGAGTTTTGTTATGCATTTGTTGCCTGTAAGACTTAACTAAGCGAGAGAAAATGTCAGGCAAATATAGAATCTAGGTAGACAACTTATTGTTCAAAAGAGGCTGGAAAGTCAGAGGAAAAGGTCATTAATCATTTTGCCTAGAAGAAATCTAAAATAGTAGAACTGGGGGGGTGGAGGGAGAAATACTTTTATCTGACCGTCTGGGTATAAAATAATTTTAACTGAATCAATAATTAACAAGAAAATGCAAATATTATTTAAGAACCATATAATCTTCATGAAGAGCAGAAGCAATTTTTTTTTTTTAACTTGATGCTAGACAACTACATAAACAGAAATTTTTGCTAGGACTGCTGCAACCAACAAATATTGTGTAACTCTTGGATGCATAAGCTGGGTAATACAGCAAAGTAGAAATGGGACTATGACCTCCCTTTAGTTATGATCCCATGAGCAGTGTATTCTGGTTTGGTGGGTTTTTTGGTAGTAGGGGAAGGACTCCAAAAATGGCTCCAGTAAGAAGCTGAGACACTCCCCCTGCTTCCAAAACCCAGCCAAGAAGCTATTAGAGGGACAACAGATGCACCTTGCCTCAGTGATTAATGAAAGAACAGCTATAACACCTGAGCAGAGAGGCACTTGGGGGGAGAAGAGCTGTGCTGGGGAAAGAGAGTGGTGCTGGTGGTTGGTGAGGAAGAAGGGAAAGAAGATGCCCAAGCAGAAGTGTCCCTGCAACCCATGGCAAGATGGCAGCTGTCCCCCTGCACTTATGGAGGAACGTGGTAGAACATTCCCTGAAGGTGCCAGGAGGGGTGAACTTGGCCAGTGGACTTGGATTTTGTGGCCAGTGGACTTGGATTACACAGCTTTGGAAGACCCTGGCACCAGAGGAGTTTGTTCCCGAAGAAGCCCGTGACCCTGTGGGAAGCCCAGGATGGAGCAGCTCTGGACCTCATGGGAAGGACTCAGGAAGGAGAGGTTCGTGGAGGACACTCTCCCATGGGAGGATCCCCATGGGGAAGCAGGGAAGGACTGCAAGGAATCCTTCTTCCTGAGGAGGAAGGAGCAGCAGGAACCACCAGCCTGTGAAGTGACTCCAAACCCCATCCCCTGTACCCCTGTGCCGCTGGGGGGAAGGAGGGAGAGAAACCAGGAACAAAGTGATTTGGGCCCGGGAAGAAGGGAAGGGTGGGGTAACATATGCAAGCCCTGCTCTGTGTTTGTCTGTGTCCTGTGTGTGTTTGATTAGTGTGACATTAAATTATTATTTTTCCCCAAGTTGAATCTGTTTTAACCTTCCTTGTTCTTTATCTTGACACAGGAGCTACGTCCTCATCATCCCAGAGTGTGTGTGTGGGTGGGGAAGTTGAGTGAGAGGCCATAGGGCTGTTCCTTGGTTGTCATGTCCAAAACCACGACACAGCGCAATCACACTGCCTCTAATTTTTTTGTACGATTTTCCTGTTATGGATGATAAAAGGAACTTAAGATGCTATCCAGCAATAAACCTAGTTTGAAACCAGGAGTTTCTTTATCTTATATAAAACTCTAAACATATGTTAAAATATTAACATTTTCTCCCTTAAACAGGAATAGATAAAAACTGTAACATCCTGATTCGACAGAAATAAGCATTACTAAGAGGAGACATGGCTTGACATATTCATTAAAAGTACATGCTAAGATATAAATCAGCCCAAGTGCAATCATCAGGAACACTACAAAAATAAAAGAACATTTAAGGAAAAAAAGCAAAGATGACATGCAGCTACTTCCACTTCTGAGGATATAAGCATTCTTCAGTGCTACAGATAAGTTTCCCCTTTTTTGTTCCTAACAGTAGATGCCTTATTGACTTCATATTTTCACAGCACCATCACCAGGAACTGTGACAAACAAAAAGCCTCAGAATAAATTTCTTCAATTTCCAGTATCTGTTATAGAGATCTAAGAGTGAAGTGTCTGATCTAGAAACTAGGAACGTTTTCAACACTTGAGATTAAAGTTTTAATATACAGGTAAAATCCTGAAGTGTCCAATCCTAAACATATACTTTCTATGAATTCCCTTCCCACTTCTGAAAAGACATCAACAAAGGAAAGCACATTAATGCCACCTTTGTCTACAAATATGCAAGTGTAATAGTGTCTATTTTGTTCACTTAAACTGTTGATCAAGGGTAAAATAAGGCATTTACTAACAAATCCATTTTATAAATGTGTAACTTACTCAGGCAAGTTTAAGCTATGTGTAACCTCTCTGTCCAGGAAAGTATTTGAGATAATCAGGTCTTCTTCTTTGCCAAAACAGTCTGGTTTTGTCTTCACTGAAGACACCAAGATGTCTTCTAGAAGTGGAATATCAATTAACTGCAGCAGCCGTAGCAGAGTTTGCTGTTTCCAGACATTATCTATTACTGATACCATAAACAAACAAACAAAACCACACCTTTAAAATAAAATATTATGAAAAACATTAACCTTTGTTTTTACTCACTCAAAACTGTTTTAAATGTTCAAAGAAAGCAAGTTAACAGCATAATGTGAAGTTTTTGTGTTAGGGAAGAAGGGATCAAAATAAAAATGCTAAGAAAGAAGGCTTTAAAGAGAACACATCTCTCCATCATGTTAAAATTAGTAATAATCTACTCCAAATAATAACATACAAAAAAAGACAAGTGAATAGCAAAGGAATAATGTAGTACAAATGTACTTAATCTTAAAAGCTATTTCATTCTGAAAGAATATTTGCATAAATTGCAAAGCACCATCCTGCAAAAACTTAACCCTGTTTTGCTTCCTTCAGTTTACTTGCTATGAGCATTTACCACTCATTTACCTATTTTGTCTTCAGTGACATGTTAAATGCAGGACCCTGAGGGGCAGGGCTTAAGAGAACTGAGGTATTCACTCAAGCAAATACAGTGAAGAGCAATCAAATTCTAAAAACGGAAATTCAATCCTCACCTCTTTTTGAAAGCAGATGAGTTGGTTCATTAACCATGATCCTTGGATACAAAGATGCATGAACATTTATTGATTGAAGAAGGTCCTCTACTCTCTTTTTATCAGCTGCGTCTAATGCTAAGGGATTTGAAAGTGTTGTTTCACCATTCATCCTGCTTAAGGGGGGAAAAAAGCAGATGTATAAGAAATACGATCAGGACATAATTATCTTGTCACTTCCTTGGTTGCTACTAAATGGAGACTTTAAGGCTTCATTGTATCTGGGGTCTATACTCCTGCTAGAAAATCAATCATTCATATCTGCTTTGTGCAAAGGGCAAGGATATTGGTTCCAAATACTATTTATTAGTTCAGTTCCTTTTACCAGCTTCCAGCAAGTAGTTTGCTCATACCAATTCTCGCATCTTAGCACAACCGATTGCGAAACAAAATTACTCCTAGGCTTAAGATACTACGTCAGACTCTATTCAAAATAACAAAGAGCAGATCAAAGCAGGATAGAATTACGAACAAACACTAGGAAACATCTGTGATTTAGACATGACATTTCCCAAAACTGGCATGTAGTTTTTAAATCTCCAATGCCTAGATTATACAGACAGAATTTCATCTACAGTTAACCCAAAAAATCAGACTAGTTCAGAGTAACTCACTTGGAACATATTTTTTTCTTCTGTTTGCAGATTTGCTCTGGAGATGTGCTCTCATTGTCTTTAATCTTTCGTGGAAGAAGAGGAGTAGGACACTTACTTACAAATTTATAGAGGCTATTGTTTGTGTCTTCAAACTCTGTTTCTTTCTCATTCTTGAATAAGGAAAGCTTTGGTCCAACTGGCTCAAACACCTTGTGATCCATCAATGCTTGGCATACACGGACTCCCTTCAGCCGAGAAATATCATTGCAGCTTAGGTACATGCTTTGCATAAGATGGCTTAGTACCACATCAACAGCATTGGAGCCAGTGAAACAGTTCTTATACGTTTTCAAATGCTGTCTACGTCTTTTGACTTCCACCTGACTGTGAAGAGCATGAATAATACTATTCCACAGCTGAGTTGCCTGAAAAGGACCATCACAATCTGCAAAATATTTGTATGAAAGTTTTACAGATGTTCATAAAGCTTTAACATTTTAAAATACACTTTTAGTATGTGAAATTAGTTATATTTATACATATATTTAGAAATTCTCCAGAAATTAGCTTAATTTGATAAAGATGAGAAAGTCATTCTTGTAAGCTGACTCACAGCCACTAGGGCAGAGCCCACGGTAAAGAACAAAAGATACCAAAACAGATCACCACGTAATCTATAGGTATGTACACATACGTACACATTAATTCGTGACATAATCACAGAACGACTGAGGCTTACAGGGACCTCTGCAGTACCTCTAGTCCAACCTCCCCTGCTCAAGCAGGGCCTACGGGAGCTGGTCCAGGGCCATGTTCAGAAACCTTCTCACTACCTCTAAAGATTGAATACTCACCACCTCTCTGGGCACCATTGAGAAGAGCCTGGCTCTGTCCTCCTGGCACCTTCCCTTCAGGTGCTTGTACACACTGATGGGAACCCCCTAAACCTTCTCTTCTCCAGGCTGAGCAGTCCCAGCTCTCTTAACCTCATCTAGGGGAGATGTTCCTCCAGCCCCAAATTCCCCTTCTACCTATCACCCTCAGCTCAGCAGCGGACAAACCAACACGGACCACACCTGAAACCTGCCGGCCCCCCAGTCTCTTGCTCCGAACACTCAGTCACAGCCCCAGGCCCAGCTACAACAGCGGCGTCCCCCGGTAACCAGGACTTCTGGGCAGCAGGGCCGGAGGAAGCGCCTCTCCCCACCTGCTGCCCGCCCCGCCAGCTCCTTCCCTCCCTCCCGGGGCA
>NW_009953490.1:838335-916681 GCF_000747805.2 Chaetura pelagica | reverse complement strand
GGGGGTTCCTCGGGGGAGCGCTGCGCGTCCCGTCTCGCTTTAAATAACAGTAAATACTTGGGCGGGAGTGGTTCCCCAGAGAGTCCAGGTGTTGGTGCGGCGTGTGGGTTGCGTGGGTGGGTTTGTCCTGTAGCAGGAGATGAACAGATCCTCATACATGGATCTTGTTCCGTGAGGTTTGGGTTTCAGTTGCAGCTCGTTGCCACAACGCTGAAAGAAACCATGAAGGTGACATATGCTCAGGCAGTTACACCATGCACAGTGCATCATTGTGTTTGATCCTGCTGTTGGTTTTGTAGCACATGTAGAAGCTTGATTGTGCCCAAAAAATATTTTGTGGGTTTTTTTTTTGCTTGTTTTGGTTTTTTTGTTTGGTTTGATTGTTGGTTTTCCTTTTTTTTTTTTTTTTTTTTTCCTGGAGCTTGTTTTTTATCTGCCATCTGTTTCTTCTGTGAATTCATTATTGTTTGGGTCAGGTGGATCGGATGGAATTTTGAGTTGGATGGTATGAAGTGCCTGTGCACCTGCCTGCTGCCTTGGTTCAGTTGGAATCCCAACTTGTTATAGGTCAAAATTCTGTTACAGTGTACAGTGCTGTACAGTGTGCACCTATAACCAGGCATCAGATGAAGCTATGCATTAGTTCAAGGATAAATTTGTAATTTCAAATCATGCAGTTGTTCTACCTGAGTGAGAATCAAAGAGTGGTGAGGAATCTTTGTTTTGATTTTACTCTGTTTCAACATTTTTAATGTTCTGGCTTGTTTCTTATTGCTGTGTTGAGAGTTGCATACAACCTTGCTGAGCAATTAACTCAGCATTGTGCTGATGTACAGCAGCATAAAGATCATTGTTGACTGTGAGGGGAATTAATAAAGACAAGACACTGACCATCTGGATTTCTGTTTAGGATTAGTGCCAGGTTTCATGGACCTCGTATCAGTAGCGTTAATGTTACCCATGAAATGGGAAGAGGAAGAAATCAGAGTTCTTAAACATTTGCTGCATGTCCTGTGTTGAATGTCTAGGCATTGTTACTCTTAAGATCTTGTACTTTTTTCATGTATTACCTTTTAACCTGAAAGTTTCATTGTGGGTGACTGACTTGCTTTGTTGGCCCGTGGTGGTTATATTTTCTATAAATACTCGTTCAGTCTTAAAAGAATGAAACAAACCAGTTTTCATACAGTTGATAATGAACATTGTGTATTTCGGATGTGGTTAATATATAATAATTTGTAGTGTTACAGATACTATCCAAAGCAGTTAATTTTTTTTTGCATGAACTTTCTAGGTACATTGTTCCTGGTGACATATGTTGAGTTTTTACTGGAGTTGGTAATAACAATAGTTTTTATACAGCAAAAGAAATGCACAATTTTAGATTACAGTTCAAATGCTGACGTGAGGATTTCTACAAATTTACAGTGTTAGATGGACATAAACTTAAAGCCCGAGCTGCATATTGGGAAGTTAGTTTCTTAGTACTCCTTACTCAGGAGCTAAGTTAAACAGTAGATTGTATACTGTCAAGCTGGAGAGGAACAGGTTGGACAGGGCCTACCAGGCTTGCTTTTTTAAGTCCTAAGCCTTCAGACACTGGAATGCTGTTATCGTTCTCACCTAGTGGCTTTTTCAGGCTTCTCACTGCAGTTAGCCTGTCACCCACAGCAGAGGGCACTTCTGATTTAATCAGTACTACACCATTTTTCCACCATTTGTATAGAGAACCTTCCTTTCAATTTTATAGAAAGGAATTTGAACATATGTATGTTCAATGCACATGCATTTTCTTCATACTAGCTCTACAATTAATCTTGCACAATGTCTCATTTTGAGAATTCTAACAAAAGGTTGTGTTGCATTGATATTAGAGAGGATTTGATGGCTGGGAATGAATGAAAATGCAAAAAAGCACAAGCTTTAAAAACAAATAAATTAAACTTGTGGTTATCTTAAACTTATTAGGATTGATTTTATAGTTCTTTAGCATATAGAGTTTGCCTGGTGGAATAGTTGCAGAATAAAATCTCAGAGCTGGAAATACCTATAGTTCCTATTCATAATACTCCATGATTCTTGTTTTTACCTATTTGTCAGGTTAATGAAAAGTTCGTTTATGGAGGAATATTGGCTTATGTCTAACAACAGTTTGGTCTTGGGCTGCACAGTTAAGAATTGCATGCATTTTTCTATAGAACAATTCATAAAATAGAATTAATATATTGAAAAAATCTTCCTCCACCTCAACATGAGGAAGAACTTCTTTACTGTGAGGGTTACAGAGCACTGGAACAGGCTTCCCAGAGAGGTTGTGGAGTCTCCTTCTCTAGAGACTTTGAAGACCTGTCTGGATGCCTTTCTCAGTGATCTGCCCTAGTTTTTTTGGTCCTGCTCTGGCAGGGGGGTTGGACTCGATGATCTTCAGAGGTCCCTTCCAACCCCTAACATTCTGTGATTCTGTGAAATAGAACATTATGTACTGTAATTAAGTTACATAATAAAGGAATTACGTAATAAAGGAATTTCCAGCTATATTCTCAACAAAACACTTAATATATACCAAGTAAGTACTTAATTATTCTTAAGATTGTCTCATTGTATTTGGACTCAGCTTCTTATATCTAAAACTCACATTCCCCATAATTAAGACTAACTCCACCCTGAATATGCTTGCAGTCGTATCTGGTTCTGCTCATGCGTAGTCACATTGAAGCCATAACTACTATTTCAGATTTTAAAGTTGAGTTTTTGCAAGATCAAGATATTTGCAGCCAGATACCTTTCTTTTTAAATTTTTTGTAAAACTCCTGGTCTGGTTCTCCTTTTAATAGCATGAAGTTGTGTCACAGCTGAAACGGAAGTTGGAGAAATATCTATGGAGCCACAGCATGAGTGTATTTCTACATTTCACTATGAAAGAATGCTGAAGATGGGATATAACTGCAACAACAGCCAAGTCAGAGCAATGTAGCTATGTTGCTTCCAGCACTGTGCATACATCTACACAGGATTGAATTGTTCAGTAACTCATAGAACTTTTTAGGAAGTTTTGCTTAGTTTATTACTTCTTTTAGAAAACAAGTCTGTCTTTCCAATTTAATACTAAGCAGATTATTTGTTTTGATTTCTAATGGAATCATATCTATAGTACCAGGAAGGGAGGATGTGCATATCCAAATAATTTAGTGTGGTTGATTTCAGTCAAGGTGGACTGAGCTATGCAGGTGTCAAAAGTAAGTTGCTACAGGTTCTATGAGACTCAGAAGCTGTGGAAAGGAAAAAAATCAACTCCATTGGTGTTTTGAATGTGGATAAAGGTGTGGCATAAGTGCTTGTATTAATAGACACCAGATAATCTCTGTAGGCCAGAACATTGCCTCATAAAGGTATATAATACAGAGGGAAGAGATTTAATTCATATAAGCAAGCATCTCACATCAGTGGGACACTGGGGCTAATTAGTCCCAATGCTCATTGGTTTATTTGTTAGTGCCTTCTGCTTCTTTTGTTGTTGTTACTATGACATGGAAAATATAATCTTCATCACAACAGAATCTTGTCACTTCCATTTGAATAGGAATAACATTCTCTGTTTTTCAAAGAAGTAATTTTATGTGAATTATGCAAATGAAATTAGTATTTGGTAAATAAGGCCATAAATTAAAACAGTATTTCTGCAGATTTCAGTGCATTTGCTGGTGTGCTATCTTATGTTTATTTTACTATAAGTTGAAGAAATCAGTACTCCTCACACCTTATTTGAAAAAGTATGAAGAAATATCCTTAAATGTTGCTTTTGAATATACCATGTAAAACTAATTCCAGGAAATAATTAATTCTTGCATTCTCTTTCCATCTTTTCTTACACCAATAAGGAAAAGTGTCTGTCTATCTCTTCTTCTTTCCCCCTCCTCATGTTTTCTTTCCTGTCGTCATTCTTTCTTGTGTATCCGTTAGCAGAGACCATTTTATAAATGGGACATAGGATTCAGAACTTCTGTCTGGCAGACTACCAAGTCAGGTTCTTTTGGAACGAATTATCACTACTTGGAAAACTGGAAGTACACAGTACAGGGAAAGATTTTTAAACTGGAAGTACACAGTACAGGAAAAGAGGAACTAAATTTTCAGCTGCCACAGTCTTTTAGCTCTTAAATTTGTAAGGTGATATATAAACTTCCTTGTAGAATTTTGTTAAAATAAAGGATAAAAAAATTCTTTCTTGTTTCCTTCCCCTGTGGCCTCTGATTAATACTTAAGTTCATTAATATTTAGATATTTCTAATACTAATGTCAGCACTCTGCTGGGCAAAGTACTGAATTTTAAGCTTGTATTTTGACGGTCACAATGTAGGAGAGAACATACTTTCTACTTGTCTTATGTGTAATACACATCTCTTCTTTTGCTGATCTGGGATCTTAAACAATCCCTCCCTTCAGAAAATATTTGGTTCTCTTTGTTGATATTGATATACAAGGTGTGAATCTGTCCCTTCATGGGAGCAGTTTATAGATTCTCTGCTTTATTCAGTTGCTAATTTTCAAGAAATGGATGAAGTTCTCAGTCCTTATTTGCATTGTTAGATCTAATGAAGAGTGATCAAGTGACTGAGAAGTTTATGAGAAGAAGTAGAAGCAATGACATACAATCCCCAAGCATGTGCAGGGAGAGATGTGCATGCAGTGTGAATATGTGTAACTGCAAAGACCTTGAAGTTATATTTCAGTATTATTTTTCTGGGTTACTCCTGTATCCTGTTGGATCCTTGGTTAGCTGTTACAGTTTACAACATGCTTCTTATGTTAACAGAAATTGTGGGAGGACTATGAAGTGCTTTTTTTCTTGTCTTTGTAGAGTAATACATTGGTGCACATCTGAGACAATGGAGTCCATGCTGAATAAATTGAAGAGTACCGTTACAAAGGTAACGGCTGATGTCACCAGTGCAGTCATGGGAAATCCTGTTACCAGGGAATTTGATGTTGGCCGACATATTGCCAGTGGTGGTAACGGTCTTGCTTGGAAGATATTTAATGGAACTAAAAAATCAACAAAACAGGTGGGTTGTCAAGTTAAGACCTAAGTTTATAAGCATTAGATGACAGACTTGAAGGGAGCAGCTGGTAAATGGCATTTAAAAACAAAATCCAACAGGATAGACTAATGCTAAAGGTATTGCTGTAAGTAAAATGAAATTAAGAACTCAACAGTATTTAAACAGAATGTTCTCAACTATGTAAGTGATAGTTGCTTTACGTGTTCCCTGCTCAAGAAAGAAGTGGTTCTGCATTCATAGCATACAGTTCAAAACCAAAATCAAGAATTAATCTGAGTTAAAACTGATCTGACAAGAAGGAAGAAGCTTGTTTTAACATGGATTAGTTCCCCATTTTATTTTTTTATCTTGCAGTTATTATTTATTTTGGTAGCAGTACTGGTTTTTACAGTTTAAAATAATCATAAAGTGTGCATAATTTGTTTTCAGCAGAAGAGACTGTAGTTTTTTGCTCACCTAAAATGCAGAAATTTCATACAGAAATTGAGGGGTTAGAAATGTTAAGTCATGAGATACAGTAACAGGATAGAGGAGATTGTGGAGGAAGTGAGTTGTGCCTTCCCTCTGCTACTTTCAGATATGTCTTGTTCCCTTTTAGTTTCCTTAAAGTATTAAGATTTAGAGCACTTGAATATAAGGTTTTGGCTGTTGAAGTCACGTGTGAGTGAAAGTGGCGTTGTGAATTTGGAAGATGGCTTGCTAGAAGCAGAGTTGAAGAACTGCTATTATAGAAAATTATTTTGTTGTACTGCAGAAATGTGAAGTCTTTTTTCAAACTTGGAGAGGAAACTGAATTTTCAGTTAATTCATATGAGAGTGAATACATTATGGCCTTCAGTTAAACTTGATGCTGAAATGATGTGAAGTCACTTAGACAGTAAATCAGTTTCCTACAGGTGTACCAAAAAGAAATGGATACAAAGGAACAAATTTGGAAAATGTATCTACAATCTGTTAGATTGACAGAAAATAAACTGTAGCAAATAGAGAAGAAATATACTGCATAGGATAAATAATCTGTGGAGAATTGCGTTATCTGATTGTGACAGAATCTGAGTAACATTAAGCAGGTACTTTTTCCATAGTCTCAAGCATCTGTCTAGTGTTTACTGAGTTTACAAATGTATCAGTTGTTTGGGTTGTGTTTTGGTTTTTTTGTCTTATTCAACTGAAGAAGTTGTAACATTGAAAACATGATAGTTTTTTTAGTTTTTTTTTGACCAGGTGTAGTTTTGAGGGTCTAGAGAGTTGTAACAGGTTTATTTCATTGTGTGTAACTTGGTTCCTGTCGGTCATGTTTTTCAAGCTTTGAAGCGGTGCTCTGACCAATGATTTTGCAGAGTTTTAGTTCAGATGTTACCGTATATGATCCTGTTTATATATCTGTAAACCCTCAAATCTTTCTGTAAATTTTTATGCCATCCTTATTCACTAAAAATAAAGTAGCAGTTGTTTTAGTTGGCTGGTGATTACCATTTATTATTAATATTACTGGTTAGTTAACATCATGCCAACATTCAGTTTGCCTTTGCAAAATGAAACTATGCAGCAATGCAATCAATTTATGTTGTGTTGTATTGCAATGTATCTGTTATTTAACATTATTTTTAATGTCTTTTACATGTACCTTTTGAATGCTGTCCAGGCAGTGTGGAAGTGACTGGCTGTCATTTACCGCTTGGTAGCAGTCACTTTTGTGAAGTGATGTACATATTTGCTGTGTTGCAAATGTATATATCTAATTTGAAGCTACAAGCACTTAGATTTTTTTACAGTACATGTATATCATGATCAGACAAGCAGGATGTACAGGCTCAATTGCCTGTGTTGTTGTCACTTTTCAACAACACAAGTAATAATTTAAATCACTGTCTCCAGATAAAATAACTAAATTTGGGGGTTTAGTATTACAGCAGTAGAGCTGATCAGAAATCTTTTCAAGACAAATGGAAGTCACCAACCAGTCTTGCAGAAGTTGATTCCTTTTTAAAGTCAGTGGACAGTTAAAAATATCCCATCTCTGTAGATATGTATGATTTAATTACTCTTTTCATAGTTCTGCAAAGTTTTTGCCTTGCTGGATATCCTGGATTTCTAAATGTTTCAATTTGGGGCTTTTTTGTTTGTTTGTTTGGAGTTTTTGTGTGTGTCTTTTCTTGCTTAGTTTTTAGGTGAGTGAATAACAGCCTAACATGATATGAGGAAATTACCTGTGTGCATATGTTTGACTGTTGCTATTTGATAGCTGATTTCCTCCATTTTATTGACAGTTTTATGAATCTTTCTAGTTGTATCTGTATACATGAAGTAACATGCTGCTAATTTTACAGTATGTACTTCTGCTTATTTTGGATTTGTTAAATTAGTCTTTATGCACTTGTATTTTTATTTTTCTCTGACATAATATGTCACTTGTCCGTTTTGCTTCGGAAGTGCGATCATGAAGAAATAGGTGGGATTATGTCACTTAATGTTCTTGTTGGCAGCTCAGTCATAAAAGCTAGCAGAATTTAGGAGATAATGGTTTGCACTTCAAGACTGCTGCAGTCATGTTTAACTTTTATTGTGGTAGTGCTAAATATACTAATGGTATTTAAGACAGATTTCTGTTGTTTTGGCTGTGCATACAGTAGCTCTGAAATGAAAGCTTCCCACTATTCAAGCTTTAAAGACTAATTAATTTAAGAACTGCAGAAGTTGTATTGAATACCTTGTGACTGAAACAAACAGATGGGAAAGTAGGGTTATAAAAAATCCTGGGCAAACTTCTAAAAAAAGCTGGAGGTAAAACAACATCTGGCAAAATACCAGAGTAATACTGGAATGCTTTACAGTATTTAGTTTAGAGACTGTTTTGCTTTGAACAGTGGGAGGCTTTGGTAAAACATCATGTGTTTGCATATTGAGTTACATTTGATTATTCGTTTTATAATATAGGAGTGCATATGAGTAAAAGAGAGAACAAAAATGAGAGGGAAATAAAAGTTCCTAAAATCAAGCACTATGACTGCTACACTGTTTCCTCTGCTTTTCTGTTCCTGACTTAGTCTTTAACATAATCGCATTTGATTTTTTTCTGTGACAGCATGATATCATTCAGTTCCCAGGATAGATGGGGAACTGTAGTTTTTAAATACTTTCTGAAGTTTTTTGTTTGTGTGTGATTTTTTTTGGGTTTGTGTTTTTTTTTCCCCTTATTGTTCTGTACTTAGTCTCTGGCATTATTACTCCAAACTATTCAAAATGTCATTGAAAAAATTATTTAAATTTCTGTAGTATTCATCACTAGAATGCTTGACTGTTTTACTGGTGGTGTTAACATGTTTTCTCAATATCCAGTGAGATGAATAGGAAGAGGTATAGCTATTCCATTATTACATTTCCACCGCTTTTAGTTTAGTCTTTAATTTAGAATACTTTTAAATTTTGTTTGCATCTTTTTTAACACACAAACCCAGTATTTCTGAATTTTTGAGTTCCTCTTGGGGGCAGGAGAGAAAGCATGACATGCCTTTGTTGCCTGGTTGCCTTTTTCTGCTAGGGGCAGGGGACATCAAGGGCTAGACCAGAAGTGATGGAGCGCAGCCTTGCTAAGAAGCATCAAGGATAGGTGTACTATTTATATTTCTTTCCCTTGGCCATGGCTTTTGTTCATGGACATCAGCAGTACTTTTTCCTTGCATGAGAAAAAAGTAGGACTTGCTTGAAAATTCTTTCTTTCTCCCCTTGCTCCTTTCTTATTTTTTTTTAGCAGTTGCATTGGCTAGAATTAGTAGCTTTTTACATTCTCTTTGGTTCATAAGGTATTTATATGGGTAAAAAAGGACACGTTTTAAACTGTCAGCGCGTGTTTCAAACTGGTGTGTGTTTCATAAGGAATGCAGGATAGCAAATGGACTTAAGAGGATGTAGTGGGTTGACCTCCACCAGCAACCAAGCACCCACACAGCTATTCACTCACTTCCCCAGTCCCAGCAGGATGAGGGCAGAAAATAGGAAGAAGACAAGCAAGAAAACTCATAGGTCAGTTTCATAGGTGAAAGAAGAGGGGAAAAACCCAAGCAAAACAAAATTTCTCACCACATCCCATAGGCAGACTGATGCTCAGCTAGACAACAGCCATTTTAGAGGCAACTCACCCCCCTCCCCCTTCTTTCTCTGCCCTAGTTTTTAGCAGTGAACATGACATTACCTGATATGGAATAACCCTTTGACCAGTTCAGGTTAACTGTCCCAGGCATGTCCCATCCCAGTCTCCTGCCTACCCACAGCAGAGTGTGGGCAGTGTGAAAAAGAGAAATCCTTGGCCCTTTGCAAAGACTGTTCAGCAACAGTCAAAACATTGGTGTGTTATGAACATTGTTTTAGCCACAAATCTAAAACACAGCATGATATGGGATGCTGTGAAGAAAGTTAATTAATCTTGTCAAGACCCAATACTAAGGAAGACTGTCCAAAGAAGTTGGTAAAAAGGAAATTGGGGCATTTATTGATTAAAACTACAAGGATATAAAAACATGCATGAAGGCATATATTAGTGCGTACCAGGTCTTGGAGACAATAGTCATCAGGGTTCCCCTGAAATGCATGAGCATAATCAAAGGGAACCGATTTACAGATTTCTGTTTAGTGTCTAAAAGAGTTCTAGATGAGTTATTAAGGTTATAAGCCAGATAAACCATGTTCTGTGTCTTGCATGTTGTGACATTTAATTCCTTGGTGAAGGTACTGTAGGACTTCAACACTGATCTTTCCAGATTCATGATAGAATTCTAAATGTTTGGCAGTAACAATAGATGTTTTCTTGAAGATCTTCTTCCTGGCAGATATTTACATGGCACACATCATAGCATACAACTGTCTCAGTGTCATTGCTGAGCTTTACCTAACCCCCTTGAGGAAACACATGGGAGGTGTGATAGAAGGTGTGAACTAGTGATGCTGATGAACAGAACTAAGATTTAAACTTTGGTCTCTTTAAGTGGCCAGTCCACTATGTATTTGTCTATATTTCCTAACCCAGATAGTAGCATTATCAGTACAGTGTGTTTAGACAAAAGCGTGTTGAGCAAGGTGTGTATCCTTCCTGTCACATAAGGAATTAGCATTTGTGTAATTAAAGAAGGATAAAGGGTTGTTTTGTCTCTACTTTTGGACTTTCTTTGAGGAAAGCATCAGTTTATGTTTTTTTAATATGTCACAAAGTTGCAATTACAACACAACTGCAGAGTTAAGTAACAAGTAGTTATCTGTAGAAAGAAGCTACTCTTCCTTCAAACCAATAAAAGGAAAAAAAATAAAGTGGAAGCTCCTCTAGAGATTTCAGTTAAAAGAAGCAGTAACTGTGTAAGCCTTTCCAGGCTTTCATCTCAGTAGACCTTCCATGAAAGTAATTACAGGAAATGGAATCCTTATCAGGTACCCTCCTTTTTGGGGTTGAATATCAGTTCTTGTAAAACAGAAAAGGAAAAACAGAAATTATGTGTTCACAGTCAAAAATTGTCAGGGTTGTTTGGTTCACACACCATAAAACAATGAACACTCTTAAATGTTTCTGAGTGTACTATGTAGCTTCAGTAAATTTGGTGCATTGAGAATGGGTTCTATGGCCCATGACTCATCTATTTCTTCATTTTTTTGTACAATACCTGGTGACTTGTGTGCCTTAAGATATTATATTGTTGATAAGGTATGCTGCATATAAAAATCAATGTTGATTATAGCATTGAATTTCAGAATTACATATTTTTAGTTATTAGTATGAGAAAATGTTTAACATCTTCATGTCCAGGAGCAGACAGAAAAGGCTGAATGCTTTCTTTTATCAGATGTGTTACATGAAAACGAAGGTATTAAAATCAAGTTGTCACACAGCTCAAATTATTTTAATTCTTGACACTCCACAATAACTAAGTCTACAAAATTTGTATGATCATTTTCATACCTAGAATCCTACAAATTCATGTACCTACTTAAATGTGAGCTAATTTTGGATATGTAAAAATTCTGACAAACTTCAAACAAACCATGCAGGATTGCAGCAAGCACCAATAGAACCTATTTATAGCCATTGTAAAATATTCAAATTATGGCTGATGTCCCATACTATAGAATTTGAATATTCACTCTCTGAGTCTTTTCACAACAACAGTAGTGCTTTCAGAAGTGCTGGATTAGTTTGAAACATTTTACTGGTCATGTACTGCTCCATACATTCACACTTTGTACTGGAAAATGTGTGGTTTTGTATATTTGGTATAGTATATGTCTACTATCCTGTTTCATTGGTTCCTCCCTGCCTTGTGTCAAACTTAATGTTTGATCCATCACACTTAAGAGTTGGAGCAAAGATCTGGTGTGGGCCCAATCAAGGAAGTGTACTTGCTTGAGTTAGTTATAGAACCTGCTAATGGCTTAATGAAATAGGTACAGCTAAAAAATACAAATCAATTTTTTGTGTGTTGACTGAATTTCTTATTTTCTGTAGCCTATTTCGATACATTTTTGTTTTTTGTAATCAATAATGTATCTGTTCATGTGAGATGTTAATTAGAATCATGGTTATAAAATGTGATACATTTTATAACATAAACATCCTATAGCCTAGACATTGTCTTGGGACTGAAAGTTATATTTTCATATTATTTACTACTGGTTTCTAACCTTTATTATTATTCATAATGCTGTTGTAGGAGTATAAAAGTGTCTCAATTTCTTGAGAAAGTTTTAAACTCCTTTTTTCTTCAGTTGGTTTATTTCTATTTAATTGTTTCCAAGATGGTGATGTAATCTAATTTTTTATTTCACATCAACCTCTGTAATTTCAAAGTTTCATGTAAATGCCTTATTTTTCTCCCACTTAATTTGTAAAGTTTGGTTGGAAGTACTGTTTTTTCTGTCTTCAACATTACCACATTTCTGGGACTTTTTACACATGTTTAAGTACTGGAAAATTGTTCATGTTTTGTCATGTGAATGGTTTAATCAGACTGATTACTGTGACTATAATTGTCTTTCATGAATATCTAGTTTAATGTAGATCATACTGGTTTGGAGCAAAACACTGAGAAAGGGTCTGGTTTAATAAAGCACCACTTGATATACTTACTGTCAGATGAGCTCATATATGCTCAGAATATTGTAATTGTTCATAGTTGCTGTAAATGCTTTTATCTACTTATAATCAAGGTGATTTCTGTCCTATGGGTCTGCTGCTTTGTCACTGTGTAGATAGTGGTTATAAATTATATATTAGTGATTGTAAGCTAAGAACCTTAACTATTATAATATATATTCCAGAGGTTATATACAGTAACCTGTGTGACTATGACTGGGACAGAGTAAGGACAATAAATAAGTGTATATGCATATACATTGAAGTACTTACTGCATTGGTGGGATTGTGCTGTTGATTCAAAGAATGTGTGTGTGTTTATGTAATTGCGTATAGGCTTGGGTTTTGGCTATGTTATACTGAGTGAATTTTGTTACCTGTTTCTAGGAAGTGGCTGTATTTGTCTTTGATAAGAAGCTAATAGACAAGTATCAAAAATTTGAAAAGGATCAGATTATTGATTCTTTAAAACGAGGTGTTCAACAGCTAACCAGGCTTCGACACCCTCGATTACTTACTGTTCAACATCCGTTGGAAGAATCCAGGTAAGCTGTAGTAAAGTTGAGAACAGACTTTCTTGATCATTGTTTTGTTGTTGGACATAAAATATCTGGAACATTCAACACATATATCTGAGGAGATTCAAGGTCACTGTATTTACTCATGTAAGAATGATATTCACCCCACCCCCAGAATTTTTTCCTCCCAAGCACTTTTGTTGTGAATCTAGTGAATCTAATTCATAATCTCTTTTGTGATCTTAGTCCAGTTTATACATGACCCTTACAGCATGAAAATTTGGTAGTTTGATATATGTAAATTTTTAAAGAAATCTCTTAAAAATTGTTTTCTTTCAAAAGGTTTTTCATGCATTTGTATTGGAGATCTTTGGTAAATTATATGTGTTGCGGCCACATATGAGTTTAAAAGATCCTCAAATGCCAGTCGAGGGAGTGTGTCTTTGTAGTGCTTATTTGGTTTATGTAAAGTTGGTCACTAGGCACAATAATGAGTTAGTCTTACGGATTTATCATTCAGCCGCAGTGATGACAGCACGCTAAATCTAACAATTAAATTGAAGGCTCCATGTTAAAACAGAAAGCTGATACAGCTGAAAATAAAACTGAAATCTTATTGAGCAAGATAATGAAGATTTTAGAAGTTTGTTTTCCATAGTTGTTCTAAATTGTAGCCTAAGAAAGATGAATGTACATTACATTTCAAACTTCTCTTTTTTTTTGTGTCAGTCAAGATGCATTTTTCCAAATGTCCTGGCTTCTGGGAGCTGACAATACTGTAGGAATGCCTCTTCATCTTTGCAATGCCTACTTGGGCAAAGATTTCTTAGATCAAATCATACTTGCATATTCATGTATATCTTTCCTCCAGTATTAAGCACATTTTACATTAACAAGTGTTCAAAGCTGTCATTGCCCCTGTGGTTCAGTATACTGTCACAAAAGCCTAAGGAAGATTAATTTAGGTAGTTGGAGGCAGCTCTCAGTACTCTACAACAGTAAATAAACCTTTGCACACTAAAAGGCCTAAGGTCATCACAGTCATAGTGTGTGCAGGTGAATCTCGGAGTGTAGTTTATGAAGTTGTCACAGTATTTCACTTGACTCAGAAAGTGCATCTTTCTTCCCCTGTTTTCTGCACATCAGAAGAAAAGGCTCAGATTCATACCTTGGAGATTTAAGAAAGCTTTGGTGTTCTTTTTTTGAAGAATTTAGGCCTTTTAGTAAAATAAACGGTGTAGTTATGTCAGAGTTCTCATTTGTGAATTTTTAGTCATGTCCTGTGCTTTGCTCCTAGTGTTCTGTGCATACTTGGCACACTCAGCTACTGATAGAAACACCAGTGGCACAAAACCTGTCCAGTTGCTTTCTGTGCCATAAACTGATGTAGTGGCTTTTGGAAGGGGTTCCTAAAAGAAAAGTTTGCTTAGAATAGTTGTGTATGTAACTTTGTGAAAGCATGCTTGGTGATTTCTGTAAAACTGTGAATCTTTACAGATTGGCTCCTTCTAGCTAGACTGTACCTCGTCTTTTTTTGTGTCTCCAAAATAACATACCTTTGTGTTGAAGTGCTTGCAAGTCACTCTATATTCCTTCTTTGTGAGGCAAAGGGTACTTGGTTTACCTGCAGAGCTGAAGTAGATAGAGAAAAGAATAAAAAAAAAAACAAATTACAAGTTCACTCATAATGTCATTACTACCCATTAAAAATGAAATTGTGTGGGAAGTCCTAGATGCTTAATTTACTGGACATTCCATCTGTTGCAGTTTTTCTCAAAACATGAGCATTTTTTGTCATAATTTTTATTTTTAACTTATTTCCTTTTGATTATGTTGCTTGAATTCCATTTTGATATTACTCAGGGAACTGTTGAAGATGCTGCACTGTATGGCAGACATCAGCTTCTGCATTATTCAGTTGCTTTAAGTAGATTTGCCTCATCCGTCTGTTACTCTGGTTTGGTTCCTTATTTAATAAGCTCTTGAAGTAAAAAATAAACAGCTATTCTTTTGTTCCTTCAAAACAACAGCAATCAGAGAGTTTATGTTACGAAAAACACTGAATAACTTTTCCCTAGCTATTTTCTATCGTTATGCCTTAACCATAACTAAATGTATGAGATCTATGGTAAAATTGAAGTCAGACTGAAAATCAAGGACTTTGTCTTTCTGTTCTCTGATTCTTCCTTGGGATTACTACAAAACCAGGTTTTGTAGCCCAAGTTGTGTTACTGGAAACATGAAGAGCATGAATGGAATGGTGGGAAGGACACCAAAGAAAAATGTTCTGTCAGGTTGGCTGACATGAATGATTCAAAGTATTTTAATTTACAGTTGTTTTTCCTTCAGAAAGGCAGTAGAGAAAGCTAAAGTAAAACTAAAATCTTTTAAGTAATAAGATATTTGCATATTTCATCAGCCATGTTTTTGCTTCAAAGAGCAAGCTTAATTATTGAGATACATAAAACCTATGTGGTAGTTTCATGCTGAGGCAATGTGTCTTCTGTGATGTTTTTATGGAATGATCAAGAAGTTAAACTTCTGTCTTCTTGTCTATATTAAAAAATACGTCTTTATTACTGTTACTCAGTCTCAGTTTTCTGTGTTCATACTGATGCTGTATTTATTCTTCCCACAAATTACCCATTCTTAAACCAGGAATGTGTGCTACCATCCATGTAATGCTGTCTGAAAAAAAACAAAAATGGGAATGGGATACTGAGGCATACATTGTTTTCACGACTTCAAAATTTTGAAGCACAGTGTTAAAACCAAGAATATTTGTCTTTGCACCTCTTCTATTTATTTGCAAAGTAAAAGAATATTCAGGTGCTACCTTTTGTTTTATTAATTTTGTTTCTGATTGTTGTCTGACCACATTAAGTGTTGCTTCAGTTGGGGATATGCCAGTTGCAGGAAGAGCTGAAAGCCTGATTTTACAAGTTTTAATAATAGTAAGAATTATTTGGTTTTATTTTCCTGGATAGGGTCAAGAAAAGCTTTGGTTTCTTATAATTTTTTGTGAAACATTGTGTGCATCACTAGTGATGTATGTGAATGTTAGAGAGTAAAATATGTTGCTTTCTATATTCCATTTTTTAAAAATACTTCAGACATTTATATATTTCTCTCTAGTATAATTATATAAAGATTCAAAACCTGAAATGTAACATTGTTAGGTAGAACCATGGGCTCTGGTAATGTCTAATATGATGTTTGTATGGTTCTTTTATCACAGTAAAGAGATGTATTGCCATTATTTACAGGAAATGTTTTTATGTATTTCCACTATAGGGATTGCTTGGCATTTTGTACAGAACCAGTCTGTGCCAGTTTAGCCAATGTTCTTGGTAGCTGGGACAACCTACCTTCTCCTTTACCATCTGACATTAAAGAATACAAACTTTATGATGTGGAGACCAAATATGGTTTGCTTCAGGTATGACACAAGATTGTCTTTATAATTTTCTTGTGCTTTTAGCATTACTGATAGTTTTATAAAGTTTGTAAACTGCCAAAGTTTTCCTTTAGTACATAAAATAATTGAGAAATGAAAAATGATAGTGCCCTAGTCACTGTAAGTATAAAAGAGGATGAACACTGGAGGCTCTGAGTTGCTTCTGGTTTTTCTTATCCTGGCATGTAAATACAAAATTGAATGAATTTTTATTTTCCATATAAATGTGTGTGCTACAGCTGTGTTTACCATATGTGAACCTTCTGCTTATCTTCTGTGGAGGAACAGTAACTCTGAGATTTTATTTGGTGAACATGTTGATCAACTTTGAAAAGCTGTTATGTTTGTTATGCTGTGATAGTTAATTGGCATTAGTAATCTCACCTGCTGATTACCCATCTCTATTCAATATCCTTCATGTATAATTTTTAAGACATACCTAAAATGATGGTGAGAAATTGTTTCTTAGATAACTTAACAATTTAACTGTTATGACAGGAATAGATTAATTTTTTTTAAGTCTTATGGGATATTTGAGGAAATATTTAATCCGAAATAATAATCTTTGATCAACAGGTTTCTGAAGGCTTGTCATTTTTGCATAGCAGTGTGAAAATGGTCCATGGAAATGTTACTCCTGAAAATATAATTTTGAATAAGAGTGGGGCATGGAAAATTATGGGCTTTGATTTTTGCATCCAGTCAACCAATCCATCTGAACAGGAGGTAATGCATATTTATATTTATAGTCATTCTATTTCAAATTCAGATCTTTGCCTGAAATTAATTTTATGACCATGCATTTAAATAAAGAAGAATTTATTTAATATTCACCTCTGTATTTTGTTGGCAGGAAGTTTGAACAAATGCAACAGGTCTGGACTTGAAGTGCTGCTTTTGGTCTGAGTTGGCTCAGTGGAGTCAAAACAGACTAGTGATGGTTTCAGACAAAGGCTGAAGCCTGTGCCACTGCTGCTCACTTGCATGTTGGATGACGTGCAGAGCTTCCTAATTTAGTCTGTTGCATCCACTCAGTGCCTGGTTTTTACATCCTAGAGTGAATTTTATTTTACATGACACTTCACAATTCTAATATTCAGTCTTAACAGCATCAACTAATCACTCTAAGTTACAGACACAGATTCTAAATGTTTTTGCCTTACTCCATTTTAGTTCCATTCATAATTGAATTTGAGTGCATTAACTAATTTTTGCTGTTTGAATGTCTTATTTAAAAATCCCTAATAAATGTACTTCCTTCTCTTCTAGCCAAAGTTCCCTTGTAAAGAATGGGATCCAAACTTGCCATCCTTGTGTCTTCCAAATCCTGAATATCTGGCCCCAGAATATATTCTCTCTGTGAGCTGTGAGACAGCCAGTGATATGTACTCTCTAGGAGCTGTTATGTATGCAGTGTTTAACAAAGGGAAACCAATTTTTGAGGTCAACAAGCAGGATATTTATAAAAGCTTTAGTAGGCAGCTGGATCAGGTATTTATTTGTATTTGTGACTATTATTAATTGATTTTCATATTTGAAAAGTTACTGGTTTAAAATAGATTTTAAGTATTTAGAACACAATACCAGTGCTCCAACATAAACAGTCCAGTAATGGTATCTTGCCTTGTATGCTCTCTTTATTACAAGAAAAAAGAACCCTAGCAAAATATGGGAGTTAAACATATGTGTAGAGAGGGTTACATGTACCAACTTTATAAACTACGAATTTCATTTTTTATGTGATTTCTCTGTAAACTTGTTGAACGCTGGTCTTGTAGAATAAGTACATTACCTGTTGGGGTGAACAGTGTGAAACACAAAGCAGTGAATGACCTATATTGGACCACTGAAGATGGCTGAGTTTAGAGTGATTTCATGATTTGACATTGCAATTGGTATCCACTTACTCGTCAGCTATTTCACGTTCTTTGTGGGCTATGAATATTAACAGAAGACAGTTACCTGAATCATCTGACATCATGTAACTTGTCGTAACTACTTTGAATGCCCATTGCCTTAATTGCATGTACTGTATTTTTATGTGTGTAGTCAACATCTCAGATAATAACATGTACCTGTTTAAAAATACTGGGTTTGTGTTCTCCAATAACCTGAACATAGTAAGAAGTTGGAAATAGGAAAATGTGACCTGAAGCAGGTAGGCTGTTGGGAGACAGAAAGAAGTCTTAAGTGGAATCAGAAGCAAATGGGTTAAAAAAGGGGAGAAGGGAGTGATATCAAAGGTGTGGGTAAAGAAACCATCAAGAGGACAAAATATAGTCCTGTTGTATCTTAGAAATAGTTATGTGCAGCATGTTCTGACTTCATGTGCTTCAATTACGCAGCTGAGCCGTTTAAGCTCCAGTAATCTTCAGAATATACCAGAGGAGGTGCGTGAACATGTAAAGCTGCTCTTAAATGTAGCTCCAGCAGTGCGACCAGACGCAGATCAAATGACTAAGGTCAGTTCATGGAAAATACAGTAGCCACAGGAAAGAGGAAAAATAGTGTTTGATTTGCAGAAACAATAGAGCTATTTTCAAGTGTTTTCCTGTTAGTAATTTTAGTTTTTTACTGTTTTGGAAATAACGTTAGTTAATGCCAAAAGTTGTCCTGATGCCGACCTTTATTAATATGGAAGAAGTGGGTGCTGAGACAGAATTTAGAATAATCATTCAATGCAACACTATTTTGTTGTTTTCCAGTGCAGTTGGAAGTATTTCCTATGCTATGTTTTCATGCAATTCAGCCTTTAAAACTGTATTGGAAGGATTTTAAAACCATAAAATTGTAAGGGGCAATAAATGTAAGGATTAAGTTTTGGCTAATGATTTTCAGAGTATTGTTAAATATAAAGAAGAATAATTTAAATTGCAAGTAGGTTAGTTTAAGGTTTAATTTGACAAACTCTTAATGTATTTTCATATCTGAAAGTAGAACTTACATGATTCCTCCTTTGTCTTATGCCCTCTTTTCTCATATCTGATAGCCTTTCAAGTTCCTGCTTATAGACTTGTTTAGCTGAACAATTTTCTTCTTTTCCTGTTATATAAAGATTCTACGCAGAGAGAGAAAACAGTGTATTTAACAGTTGAAAGAAACAATGAATGAAGGAAGGGGTAGCAGATCATGTTTCTGCCAACATACATGCTGAAAGATGGGGAGTGAGGAAATTGGCAGATCTTACTTATGTATCAACTCACTTGTCTGAAGGACTACAACAGACAAATCTGTAAATGGTTGTATTAAGCAGTATGGTTTTATAAAGTCTCTCTTACCATGGTTACACTGCAGCCTGAATTGTAGGATTGAGGTATTAGTTCTTTAATTCCAAAAGTGGCTTGTGAGCATGATGTGAGCTAAAATGGAGCTTGTCATGGGCAAGGTGTTACCTTGTTAGTTTTAACTAGCTTGTGTTAACCCCTGTGTAGAATTCCACAATCACATACATCTTGGCATGTGATCTAGAAGACAGAATTGAAGTCCACAGTGTAGACTAGCATCAATTCTCTGCTGATAGTCTTTCCTTCTGTATTGCTCTACTCCAGTCTACTTTCTACATATTTTCTTTATTGCCCTACCCTTATCAGCTTCTCTTTCTGTCTTATAGCAGAGCTTCCTTCAATGTTTTTATATTCTTTCTGTTTTGCACACATTTTTCAACTGAAAACAAGTTTCTGAATTGTCTGAGAGACCATGCTTTGTCTTTAACTGATGTAAGCCCATGAGACTTGAAATAATAGCCCTCACTAAAACTGAGAGCCAGCAGGATGGAGGAATCCTACCCGTGCAATTTTTTGAACGCAGAAATTTTGATTCCAGTTTGCACAGGTCTGGAATAGACACGATTCTAGTCTTTTTGTTCATCAGCTAACTGAAAACTGAATGTTTGGGATGGATTTTTATATAGCAATCATGTTGTCATCATGTATTTTTATCAGCCTTTCATTAATGATGAAGGAGCTCTATCAGTATCAATATGACATACCACAGGTATAGATGAAACCCCTGCTATTTTGTTGGTGCCATCTTTATAAGCTGGTCTATGTGTTTAGTTGTTACAATGTGAGAAATTATAGTGGACAGTAATCCTTTTTTGTAACATTAAAAAGCATAATTATTCCTAGGAGAACTTTTAATTGAGGGGAGTTTTTAATTCCATTTTTTTGTAGACATTATTTCATATGTAATAAGTTACTTAAGATGCACATGACATACATGGGCTTCTTTAAAATGTTAGGAAAATTCTGTCTTAATAATCAATCTTTATCTGTAAATGTTATACTACTTAGTATGTAAAAATTAACTTTTCTAATTGTTAGTTGCAGGCACGTAATTTTAAAGGTTTACTATAGTGCACTGAGAAAGTAAATAGATTATTATATTACAGAATCTTTGTAACAGTGTCAGTGTTGTCTCCATCCAGATCACAAGCTTTTAATCTTATTTTTAGATACCATTCTTCGATGATGTAGGAGCAATGACGCTTCAGTATTTTGATTCATTATTTCAAAGGGATAACCTTCAGAAATCACAGTTTTTTAAAGGTCTACCAAAGGTTCTGCCAAAACTACCTAAGGTATGTCTGTATGGTGTCTTAAAATAGTGAGTTAAAAATATGTGAAGATCTATTAATATTTTGAATCTGGGAATGCTTGGCTTTGTGTAGCAATGTACCAAAACAGACTGCCATGAGACTGTCAGGATACAGTAGTGGGAAAGAAGGGGAAATCAGAAAATAATTGGTGGGTAAATATTCGTCAGCTACCAATAGTTATATGAACAGAAAATGGCTAATTATGCTAGCAGTATTTGTAAGGAACCATAATTTGCTTGTCCTCTTGTAGTTCATCCACTTTGAAAGGGAGTTGTCTTCTCTCTAGTTACAGGGCTTTCCCTTTGTTTCCAGATGCTATCACAGCCCTTTAAAGTTATCACCTTTACTCCCAACAAAATAGCTTCAAGTTTGTTCATAGCAAGGCAGTACTTCAATGTTGAATTCATTTCCCTTCAACAGACTTAAGTGCTTGCTTGTGCCAGGAGTGCCCTGAAGCCTCAAAGGCAAACGTCTGTCATTACAGATTTCTTTTGTGTAGTGTCAGACACTTTGTTTAGACTGACTCCTTTTCCATTTGTGGTATTCTTTAATTTATATAAGGCATAATGCCTATGTGATAGAAAAATGGTATTAGTTTAATCCATGATAGAATAACTGAGCTTCTCAACCATTACATGAAAGTTTTAAACTTTTGAAAGTTTTAAACTTTTCTATTGATCAGAAATAACTGATGCTTTGAATTTGGAAATAAATGCCTCACAATATTAGACAGCCATTGGCTGACCTAATCACCTTTAGGGCATTTTTACTGTTTTATTTCTGTCTTGATAGTATATTTTGTGAGGAAAGAGACTGTGCCCTGGAGTTGTGTGTTTCTCTTTAGTGACTTTTAAAGCATTTGAGAACATCCACCATGTAAATACCTGTTTTTTCAGCAGTTTTTCCAGTTTACAGAATGATGTACCTGGATTTTTACAGGGAGGTATAGTAGAATTATGTGTTTGCTCAGTGTGTGATGGGAAAAACTGATTATTTTGGGGGAATGACAGGGTCTTTTTTAAGGGCCTTTTTAGGGTCTTTTTGAAGAAAGCGTATTGAGTAAGGTTTTCATAATTCATGTTTGTGACTGAAAGTCCTATTTTCTGTACAGTTAATTCCTTTTTGTTGATTACAGTTGTTACAGTCTCCAGTTTTGTTTTGAGAGCAAAGAGAGAAGAATAAGCAAAGTAGCAAGGTGTAAATTAGATAAAGTATACTGTGAAAATAAGAGTTCAAAATTGAAAATTGCTGGTCTGCTTTTTTGTAAATATCACATTAATGCAATAGCCATTGAGCTGGCCCAGAAGTATCTTACAGCACTGCAGTACAATGTGACGCATGCTTGTTGTTTTTTTTTAGCGTGTTATAATTCAGCGAATCTTGCCTTGCTTGACTTCTGAATTTGTGAATCCTGATATGGTACCCTTTGTCTTGCCTAATGTCCTCCTTATTGCTGAGGAGTGCACCAAAGAGGAATATATCAGGCTCATTCTGCCTGATCTTGGTCCTGTTTTTAAGCAGCAAGAACCAATCCAGGTATGTTAGTATTGTTCAGATTACACTTTTTTCATTTTTATGTTTTTTCCATGAAAAATGACTAATTGTTCTATTTCCCTTTTCCAGCTTTACACAGATTGCCCAACCTGCTCTGTAACCCAAGCAGTCAGTCTTGATTCATATGAAATTGATTTTTTCCAGGAAATTCACAAAGCCTCTACCCCTGCTTTTTAAGATGGGTTTTCTGAAGATATATCTGCATTTATAGGTGATAATAGATGAGAAAAAAACCCAACATTTAATATACCACTCGATTTTGGTTTTGGTTGATTGTAGAAGTTATATTTGTAAGCATTTTATCAATTATCTAGCCAATCTGAGCAGTCTTGTGGAGTACAGTATTTGCACATATTCTAACAGCAGCTGAACCTATGATTTTTATTTTTTTTTTTCTTGTATCGAGATTGCTGACACTGGTATTATCGAGTGGAAAAGTTGTTACTTTGACACTCTGTTAAGTGCTGTTTATTGATTATAATAAAACAGTGTTTATTTGAGGGCTGGCCACAAATTTGTAAAATTTGTTTCATTTTATTTGACACATATTGTGGAAGTGAAGTATACGTTTTTTTTCTGTTGTTCACATGCATAAAAGTAGTAAAATGTTCTCAATACCGTAATGGAGCAGAACATTTGCATCCTTTTGTCAACACCATATGCATGATGGTTCCTGAGATTTCTGTCACTAAGGTGGGCATTGTGTCTCCACAGATAAAAGGCAGCTACAGTTTCCTTCTAGCTTACCTTGGTTTACTGCTGGATGCTGTTATTTCTCTGCAGAGCATTTTAAAGGGCAAGATAAATATAGGAATGAACAAGCAGACCTTTTCTTTCTGGGTTTTGTTAAACTGGATCAGAGAGCTCTTACTATGCTGTGGAGAGGGGAGAGGGGACAATTTTGTAACTGATAATACCTCCAAAAATTAGAACTACTTAATATTTTCTTTGTCGTTGTCTGGAAATAACAAAACATCTTACCAGCCAAAAGCCAGTGAACATCTTATTTATGCTGTTTTATCCCTAAAAGTAACATTGTGCTTTGCTACATTAAACATCAGGTTTGTGAGACAGTCCTCACTGCAAAAAAGTTTGTCTCAAAGTTATCTTTGGAGTGCAACAGACGAAAAAAAGCTGGTTTATTTCTTGAGAAATGAGGGAAGCGAAATACAGACTTGGGGTCAGCTCACAGAGAGCTACTTTTGTGAAGTTTGTAGTTTTCTAGATGTTGTATAATAAGTTACGTTGACGTTTTTAATTCACATAAGTACTAGACAGTTTGTTCCACTACTATTTCTATGGTCTTTTTAGTATGGTAAAGATTATTTAAGTATTCTAGGACAGGTTCGCATGGTTAAAAAATATACCAGGAATTCAGGGAAAAAAAATAAAGGTTCAGAATGTCAGGGGACAGACTTTCAGGTCTGCCTTTGTGCAAGACAAAAATGTCCAGTTCTTGTGTGTTAGTAACTCATGGAGATGGGCAGATGGGGAAGGTATCAGTGTTTCTTGCAAACACCCTCTCAAGATACTTAGCTTGGCTTTTGTAGGGCACTTGAGTTAGGAAGTGAATGTATCATGAGGAGGCTCCTGTAATTCAGTATGAAAATACTGTTATCCATTGTTCACTCTGTCTTTGTATGAGGGAATTTATGAAATGAAAATTGAATATTTAGTTAAACTATTAATTCTTACCATGCTTTTGAAGTTAGCATGGAGTAACGAGTGTGTTGTAATTTACCATCCTACCCTACTCTGACATGGCTTCTCAATGTAGACAAGCCCGTAATTTATATCTAGGGGAATCCATAGCGAGTTAGCATATGATGTGCTATAAGGTCATACTCTAATTCAGTACATCAAGGTACCCTGACAATGCTGGGCTCTGTACTGATGAACAAAGCACATCTTTAGCATTATTGTTTAGAGTCCACCTTCTGCTTCTTGCTTATTAGATGGTGTGTTTGAATCTGTGACATCTTAGTTTCTACTTGAAAAGACAAATAAGTGTAGAGCTCAAACCTAAAAATAAAATGGGTTCATTGGAATAGCATGACTACATTCAAGTTAAGGACAAGTAGACAGAAATCAAAACCTATTCTGCTTTATGGTATCTTAGTTGAAAAGCATTGACAGCCGGTGGAAAACAGCTGAACTGCTTCTGAGCTGCATAGTGAAAGCTAAATCTCTATGTAGTACAATGTTTAACTTAAAAGCAGTCTGTTATATGTTCAAATATCTAGTTCCTGTTTTAAAGAAGCTTCTCTAGTTGTAAAATAACAGGTTTCATTCATGTCCTTTTTAAATTTGCAAAAATAATCAAATTATCCTCCTCCAAAAATACACATTTAGCTAACATGCAAACTGTCATGTCACAGCATGACAGGGTTGCTAGACAAGAGAACAAGGTTATGAACACATGAATGTTTCAAAAAAACAAATTTAGGGCAAATAAAAATTATTTATTCAAGAATATATAAAATCTGACCTAAAAAGTTAGCTGGTCCGTCTCACTCGTGATTCTCGCAAATTTGTGGATATTTCAGTGTTCATGGAATGAATGAATGAATATGAGTATTAGTAATTTTTTATGTAATTATATAATAAGGTAATGTTTTAGGTATTTATATAATAAGAAAGCACACATTAGCTGCAGTTAAAAGAATTTGGTTTTCTTCCCTATAAAGGAAGCAAATGAAAGAGGAAACTTAAATGTGGACTTGGCACACTTGAATTTCTACACTATCATGATTCTTCTTATTTGACATACAAGCACTGCTTGCTATACATTTTTAGACTTAAAAAAGGAAATATTTTCCTCCTATGAAGAACCTGACTTTTGATTATGAATGTGATACCATTCACTCCAATTTATCCATCTAGTCTAACCTATTTTCTAAAAGGAGTTTAGATGTCAATGGTAGTCAGTGTCACCTGTAGCAAATTGCCTCACCTATCTGAGATGAGGCATGAGTTTAATCAGTTGTGTAGCTCTCTATATTGGAGACTGAGCCTGAGTGATTAATCTAGAATAGCTGCTAACTTTTAGATGGTTAAGGCTAAGCAAGGTGGATCCCACTGTGTGAATGTGCTATTCTAGTGTTGCTTTTTAGGTTAATGTGATGTGAATATTTTTTATTGGGGATTTTTTATTTTATTATAAATAATTTCCATGTGAAACAGAATAAAGGTATTTTGTGTCCATGTAGTATCTGTGATATTATTTTCAATATGTACCTATTTTGATTATACATGCAGCTTTTATATGTGGAGTTGTGGTCAAATGTTTTGAGGACAGCCTTTGAGCGATAATTTTTTGAAAGCTTAGCTTTTTCAGTAGTGATGTGTTTATGAAGATTTTCTGTAGGTGGAGTTTAAGAAAAAGACTATATTGTAAATAGAAACTATTTTTATTTCTTATTTCAGAGGGATTAGTCTAGAACATGCATTTTTGTTTAATTTGTATTTGCTGTTTTTAAAATGATATGTCAAAGTATTTTTTGTCTTCCATGCCTTCAGGCAAGCAACATGGTAAGTGATCACATTTACTTAGTTACAAGAAAACTTCTGAAGTTTTTATGATATAATACAACACAGTTTATATTCTAAATATATGTTTCTGGAGTTAAAGCTTTTTAGCTTCTGAATTGTCCTTTTTTTAATAGATCTTGTTGATCTTCCTGCAAAAAATGGACTTGCTTCTAACCAAAACTCCACCAGATGAAATAAAGAATAGTGTTCTACCAATGGTTTATAGAGCCTTGGAAGCACCTTCAATTCAGATTCAGGTATAATAATTGCAGGCTTTATTTAAAACAGCCTCTTCTCCTTTGTTTAAGCTGATGTGCTGTATGCCATTGTGTTTGTTTATTTGAAAAAAAAAAAAGAGAAATCTGTGTAATATTCCTGAATGTTGACAGAGATTAATGTTTTATTAAAGAAAATTTGGTTTAGTAAAAGAAAATTCAGTTCCCTTATTTTCCAGGGGACACTATTTGATTGTTGCTCTAATGCTTTTACCCTAAATTCTGACCAGCCACCATAGCAAGAAGTAGGATGTGGATTTTCTTGAGCCACACAAACTATACAGGCATGCATGGTCTTGCCAGTTATTGGTGACTTATTCTTTGGCGCCACTGTTAGCAATATGTGCTGACAGTTAACCTTGGAAGACCTGATTTGCTGTAAAATCGTATTAATGTACTTCTGATGACATTTTTATGTATCATTATTTTATTTTTTCTCTTCATGCTTTCTCTGCCTTTCTAAGGGTCTTTTTTTTTTTTTTTTTTTGGAAATCAGTCTTCTGCTGTAATTCACATCCAGTTAGCCAAAGTTATTTGGGAGTGGGTGGGGGAGATAAAAAAATAAAATATTTCTTAAAGAAGAATTTGGATAATCAGATGTGACTTTCACCTTTGCAAAGCCTTGCAATATTATGGAGAATGGTTTTTGTTGCTAAATACCTGGCTTGAGGTTTTACTGCATCAGTAGTTTGGTTACTCAGGTATTTACTTTTAACCTATTGCTGTCTCTTATTTTTTTGAAATGGGGCTAAAATTGAGTATTATTTTTTTCTGTTACCCAAGTGTGTTTAATCTTTATATGCTCTTTTAGCTTTCAGCCTATCATGCTGCTGCAGTGTTGTTGATAGTACTCATTTGAACTTGCTTGATTTATGTAGGAAGATGTTACAGTTTGATGTACTAAAAGGTGGTTTTTTATATAGAGCTGTTTTGTGAAAATGCAATATATTCTTGCTATCCAAATATTTTATTATAAATTTATGGGGTTTTTTAAAATCTATTTTCCAGGGTTCTATCTTGATGCTTTATTATTCCAGCTATTTTTCAGCAAGTTTGATAGATTAAGGTTAGCTTAGTTGAACATGATGTTTCCTTAAATATTTCCTTAAAAGGAAAGCTCAAGAAGACATTTTAAACTCATTTTATCTTGAATAAAACTAGTGCTAATTTTATAATAAACATACATGTTGCTTTTTCAACGTATGTGCAATTTGTTTTTATAGGAGCTTTGCCTAAACATAATTCCCACGTTTGCCAATTTAATAGATTACCCATCAATGAAAAATTCATTAATTCCAAGAATTAAAAATGCATGTTTGCAAACTTCTTCACTTGCTGTAAGTATCATAATAATTTTATTTCTCTCAGTCCTCAGAAAATGTTGTTACCTTTAATTACTTTGGCTTTTCTGCTGTTGTGTCTGTAAAGAAGCCCATTAGTATGCTTTGGTTTCTTCTTGGGATTTTCTTTTTTGTTTACTTTTTTACAAATACAAAAGCACTGTTTACCTTTTTCTCTAACAATGTTTAAAGTTATTAGCAACTAATTGTTGACAATACTGTAAAAATTGTTAAAGTGTGCTCTACGGTAACTGTCCTGCAGAAAAGCCAAGGGTATGTAATCAGTGTGTAACTGTATATTTTCCTTTCATGACACAAAAAGGTTTTTTTAACTTGTTTCAATTTTAACATACGAATGTCATAATTTCAGCAGCACCTTTTTCCTTCCAAATGTGGATTTTGTATGGCTTTTTTTTCTGAAGTAAAAATATAGTAAAGAGTTTAATTCTTGTCCTATTTCACAGGTCCGGGTAAACTCACTAGTGTGTTTAGGCAAGATTTTGGAGTACTTGGATAAATGGTTTGTGCTTGATGATATTTTACCTTTTCTACAACAAATTCCATCCAAGGAACCTGCCGTCCTAATGGGAATTTTAGGTAATTAGTATTTTAAACTTTCTGCTTCTTCATGTTTTGATGTTTTGAATCTGTATTTCTGTATTATCACTGATCTTTACATTGTATATTGCTAAAATTATAATTAAAAACTTCTGTTCCTGGTTCTTTCTGGATGTGCCCCTGTTCAGTTACCTTATTTTTTGCTGGTACTTCTGAACACTAGTACATATATTTGTAGTCTTCAAGGGTGCTGTTCTGAGTACTCATTGCAGTTGAGCTGTGACGCTTTCACAGACTGAATGGTCCACACAGTGAGAAAGGCTGTTTCCCTCAGAGGGTATGGCCTGTCTTCTGACAGATAACAGTGGAGCTTTTAAGATGTTAGCATTGCATTCTCTTTATCACTCTTGCATGTCAGATGGCAATCTCCTGCTCTTCACTACAGGTTTTGTTAGACTCATTTTGTTGGACATTTAAGCAAACACGGCTGCCTTTGCACTGAAATGGAGCATAGTCTGGGTGAGGTTTCACAAAAGGCTTGATACTTCTGGAAGGGGAGACTTCGTTCCCAGTTGCACTTCCCTAGTGCCACTCTGGCGCTTGCCTAACTTTGTGTGATTTTAACAACTTCAATGGGCTCTAGGTGACCAAATGACCAGAGTCACTGCTAAGTAAGAGGTGTGACTGTCTGGCTAAATCTGGAAGACAGTAACCATTTTTCTTATTGACAACAAATAGTAGACAGAAGACCATTTGTAAAGATTGAGCTGTACCAGCGACAGCCCTCATTAAACTCCATAATAGTATGTGATGGCAGAATCATTTTGATGTGCTCAAAATCAGAAAGAGGGCATCATTTGCGCTCATTTAAAGCTGCCTGTTTCCCTTAATCTTTGCAGCTTGACTTATATTTGCTGTGTGAGAAGGAGGGATAGTGTTTCTCTTACTTTAGTTATATTACTCCTGAATCCTGCTGGCATACAGTGGATAAGTGAACCCTACTTTGAAATTTTAGCCTTTGAAAAGGCTAAAATCCATTTTATATACTTGGACTCGTCTTTTTTCCAGAATCATAAAATCTTCTGTCTTGTATGCAGTATCTTCTGTGGCCAGCTGACAGCTCTGTTCTAATACTAACTATAGAAAGTGAGGAAAGATCTTTTATGTTCGGTGTTTGCTAGCAGAGGTGGATTTTTTAAGCAGAGAATCCTCCTGTCAAAAACACTATCAAACAATATAGGCTTAACACTATATCATTCGTGCCTGTCAGTGTGCTTTCTTCAGTGATTTTAGAACAGATAAAGACTGTGCATGATTTCTGATCCAATGTGTAACACAGCCCCAAGATTCTAGGTAAGAGACTTTGTAAAATGCAGTCAGAGAGCAATGTGATGCTAACTCCTAGCCACATTCATATGACAGGAGTGAACACATCCTTAGTTAACGCAGCTTAATTTCTCAGTGGCATTTTGTCAGTTTGTGGTAATTCATTTGCTTGTGTTCTGTACAAATATTAAGATTCTCAGATAATTGACCAGAACAATACATTGACTAATACAGCTGCAAAATATTACTTTGGACTTCCTCTTGGTTTGAACTTTAGCAAAGCCTCTTGCTGTAATATGTTTGTGTTGTGGATGAGTACTTAGCTTTTATGAATTTTTCTTGATCATATTTGTCTCTGCTTGCACACAGAGCCAATTCATATTATCAGTGCGTAGTCTAGAGTGCTACTTGCAATTTATATTGTTCAGTAAACATAATGATTTTTGCTATTTTTTATTGTGTGTTAGGTATTTACAAATGTACATTTACTCATAAGAAATTGGGAATTACCAAAGAGCAGCTTGCAGGAAGAGTATTGCCCCATCTGATTCCTCTTAGTATTGAGAACAATCTTAATCTCAATCAGGTAGGAATATGCCTGTTTTGCATGCTTTTTACTTGATTGGCAGAGAATAAATTTTAACTATTGTCAGAGGAAAATGGTATGTATCTGTTGTAAACACAAATAAACAAAACCAAAAAACCTTTCTATATTACTGTAGTTGCATGTTAAAAGCTTGTTCTTTTTGAGTGGATTTAACTGATTTTGTATAAAATTTAAAAATAAATAATATTGCCTTCCAAATATCCTGCTAAAGCAGTTAGCTACTAAAAGTTACAATTCAAAATAAAAGCTAAAGTACACTCTTAATATTTCTTTCTTTTGCTGGTAAGTATTGCAGAAAATGTACAATCATGTTGCCATGAAATACTAGGAATTTGAATACATTATGGGATTTTTAAAAAAATTAACCTGGTGATACTAATCTGTGGGTTTTTTGATTGTATTGCCCCACTTTGTTTTTTTCAATTAGTGATGTATATTTTTCATTGTTTCAGTATACACTCTGCTTGTAGTTGGGCACCCAACACAAGATAGTGGAAGTAGATTATAATTTACTTAAAAATCTGCACTTTATCGAATACTGTATTTTCTAAGTTTCATGAGGTACTGCCTTTTAAGTTATACGTCTGAATTCCATCGCTGCAAAATCCGAACTTCTTGTATATTTCTTTTCCAGTTCAATTCTTTTATTTGTGTTATAAAAGATATGCTTAATAGATTGGAGTCAGAACATAAAACAAAACTTGAGCAACTTCATGTCATGCAAGAGCAACAGAAGTAAGTGTTTATATTTGTATTAGAGAAGGAAAAAGTGAGCAGAGATATATTTCAGTTAGTTTTTTACCATATGTGAGAAAACTCTAGCCTAGCAAATAAACATAATGGTAAGAAGATGTATTAGTCCTAGCATGAGAATAATGTTGTGATATTAATGGTTTTATAGGAGTAAAGTCCTTTACTTTTATACATTCAGTGACATTTTATTACTCTACATAAATTTTTAATTAATTAAATGTAACAGTTCATACTAAGCTCCACTAGTAGTTTATATCTTGCTTCTATATGCTAAGCTGCTTTTCTGTAGTTGTTGAGAACATAAACCATATTGGAGAAATATAAACATTGCAGCCTTTTGGAAGGCCATGATATTTGAAGCTATTTCAAGCTATTTTATGAAGGCTGATGTGAGGTGAGCTTTCTGAGACAAGTTAATTTGGGCTATCCGAAGTCTGTGACCCTCTTCAAAAGGAGGAACTTGGACCTAGTGAAATGATCATTAGGAAACCTTTGCAATCTGGAATATTAAGATTTACCAGTCTCCAGCAGGCATTCTGTATAAAATGGCAGTGCTCTTATAAAGCATTTTTTGTGTATGGTTTAAATGCAGAAGAATAATCTGCATTGCTGAATTAGTGTTGTGGTTGTGACTGCAAAGCTACCTTTTTGTAATATATATATTCTGCACTGTATAGATCTTTGGATATAGCTAACCAAATGAGTGTGTCTGAAGAGGCAAGATCTAGTAGTACAAGTAGTCAGGTAAGCAACAATTGTGTTATTTATGTAGAGAAATTTGAAATGCATAATTACTTAGTTACAATAACTTATAACGTTTCAAATAACTAAGTTTTGTTTCTTTGAAATTAAACAGATTGACAAGGTATTTAATACTAGTGGAACCGACCTTCTAACTAGTGGATCTGATAGCAAAGAGAATGAGATGTCATCAAAACAGAGAAAGGTGAGATGTTTTTGTTTGGTATCCTGTAACATCCATCTGTCTAATACAAGGCTGCTATGTGGTTGCATGAAGTGTTCAGATCATATCCTTGAATTTCTGTGAATGCCTGTTCTTGAAAATAGCTTTGTACAAAGTAGGCAGCAATTAGAATTATAAATTTTGGGCCAATTTCTTTCACCTTAATTTTAGATTTCAATGAAACTGAAACTTCAGCAGTGAATTTAGATAGGAAAATCAGAATAGAGAACTTTATGGTAAAATTACAGAGATGAAGATAAAATGTAGAATTCCCTGTAGTAGCAGAGGCTAACATTTACTGAACGATTCAACGTTAAGTGAAACTGAACAGTCAATGTGGAGGTAAATATAAAAAGCAAAGAAAAAGCACGACATGATGTAGAATATTAAAAATAAGGATAAACAATAGTAAAATTCTTTTCACACTGTTAATAATGTAAGTGGATCCCCAGAATCTATACCTTTTATAATTTCCATTTCTACTTACCTGAACCCTGTTACTAATCTTTCACTGAGGGGGAATAATTTTATGGTGTTGTCCTTCATAATTAACAAAAATAGAGTTAAAATCCTGAAAAGCCTCTTAAGTAACCTTAAAATAAAATTCCCTTTACAACTTCATCATCAGTTACAGTTCTGTATCAAGTGCCAATTGGTAACCGTATAAAACCAAAAATAGTGACAATCACTTTTTCTTAGGCCCAACGTTGAGAAGACAAAGCTAAAATGGTTTTGTTGTAATACCTCTTTATTTGTGATCTGCCCAGATTTCTCATTATGCTTTTTTAAGTTTGTATTTATTTGCTTAAAGTCCTTCTTTGGCAATATGATAAATATTACAATCTATTTTGTGCTTACCCCCTTTCCCTTTTGTATAAATGTTGTGTTCTGTTCTACCACATGTTACTGAAAGGGCAGTGCTATTTATGAAATATCATTGTAGAATAACCATTCTGTGCAACTTAGTGTCAATACTTTCTATTTTAAAGGCATCACTTACACTTGAAGAGAAGCAGAAGTTAGCTAAAGAACAAGAACAGGCACAGAAACTGAAAAGCCAACAACCTCTTAAACCACAAGCAGCTACAGTAACACCTCCAGTGAAGCAGGTGAGAAAGAACAAACTACTGCACTTTTCCATTGGAGCTGTGGTGCTTTTTCCTTTCAAGTGCTCTATGAATTTAGCTTTTTTTGCCCCGTGAGTCACCTTTGTTTTCACTAGTAGTACAGTGGTACAGCTGAGAAAAACTAAAATAAATCTTAATCTGCCTTCCATTTGCATTAGCAATATATCCTATTTTTTAAATTGCAGGACTTGCCAAAGGAATAATTGTTACTGGAAGGCCATTGTTCTTGATAAGGAAAAAGCACATATTAAAAAAGGTTTTGCTCTTTAGAGTTTATTAACTAAATATATAAAAGAATTTGAGACAGGAATAGGACACATAAGCAAATATCACAGTATTATTTAGTGTATCATCTTAGTTGTCAAATTAGAATAATATAACTGTTAGTTCTAAGTAGCAAAGAATGCAAATAACATAATTGCTCTTGTGTGTAATTACATTTCATGCCCAACTCCATGCAGTAAATTCTAAGTTACGAAAAATGAATGCCACTTCTGCAGGAGCAATGACAAAGACTGTTGCTAGAGTATTTGTACAGGAAAAACCGTTAACTGTATTTTATGTATTTTGCAGACAAAAGACTTGACAGATACCTTGATTGATAATATGTCATCTTTGACCAGCCATTCAATCAACAAAGCTAAAGTTGCATCTTCAAACAGCTTCTCTGCTGTCCCTGCTATAGGTGTTGGAATGGGATTTTCATCATCTGTTGACAACACAAAGAGAAATATAACAAATGGACTAAATACTAATATGGGTTTTCAGACTGCTGGATTCAGCATGGGAGCTGGTCCCACCACTCAGAATTTCTTCAGTGGTCCAAGTGCAACAGGAACACCCAAGATGAACATTGCACCAACTGCCAATATGCCAAATTACAGTCCGATGAATGCTGCACCTGCAATCTCTCCACTGACACAACAAAACAGACCCCCAGATATGTCTGCTCTAGATAATCTTTTTGGTCCTCAAAAACCCAAAGTTAGTATGAAACAGTTGGCTCAACAGAAATCAAACCAGTGGGTTAATCAGTTTGTACCCCCACAAGGGTCCCCAGCTGCAAGCAGTTCAGTCTTGGGACCTCAGATGAACATGATGGGACAGCCTGGATTTGGTATACAGGGTAATCCTTTCTTTGCTCCTCAGAACTTTGCACAACCAGCAAACACAATGACAAACAGCAGCTCAGCTAGTAATGACTTAAAAGATCTTTTTGGGTAAATGCTTTGTTTTCTTCTTTCAAAGGTGGATGAAATTTGGATCCTGGGTAAGTTGATTAACATGTTTTTTGATTAGTAAAGGCGTGACGTGGGGAAACTTTCAACCCAGCAAAGTAAAGACTTTTGCACTGGAAAAAAGACTGATGTTGCATTCACCTGGTACTGCAGTGGAATTGCAAAGTGCAAGGTCATCTTACATACTAAAAATTTCCTGTCTCTTTACTGAACATCCGAGCACTGAAGGTAGGATGCCTATATTCAATTAAAAAAGAAGCAGCTAAGTATTTCAGAATTATTCAGAGGTGTACTCAATCAACTCCTTTGAAAGTTACTACAAAATTTTATTTCTGAAGTCCAACAAAAATGCTTAGGGGGTAATAATGCTGGGATAACACCATCCTGTTGCTCAGTCCTTTCAGTGCCTGCTAAATTCTTATAGATGGTTTGTGTTTCCTGAATTTGGCACAAATTTTCTTTTTGCCATGTGACAGTTTGCAAAAAGTAAATTCTTATGCTGCCTCAAAAAGTTATGTTACATAGAAAGATCTCCAAGGAGTAACTGTGTAAGAGGCTATGAAGAGAAAATATTTTGGTAGTAAACAACAACATGATTCAGGAGGCATTAATTTGTTTTAAAATTTTGAGCAAGTCTCGGACAAGGTAAGAGCACTGGCTGACTTAGGACCTGTTGTATAATGCCAGATGCTTGTTACCAGCCACATAGCAAAAAGCAACATACCACTTTTAAAATACATGTGGTGACTTGATCACATTATGTATTCCAGTGTTTTGGCTAATTTGACACTGCTTCTAACTGATGTGAAAAGAAAAAGAGTATGAGAAGCTATGGAACCTCCTAAAAAGAATGCTCTCTGTAAAATTCCAATGTTGACTGCCCTAACTGTGGAACTGAACACACACTGTTTAGTTACACAGAAATATCTTTAATTACTTCATAGATTTTTGGCTCTGTTGGGAAGATGGAAGAAGATAGTTTCATACAAGTTGCACATGATTGTGTGAAAAAGCAGACTGCCATAAATTGCCTTGACTAGAATGAACTATTTAATTTTAATTTTGTTTGACTCAAGTCCTTATGAAGGATAGATGAATACCAAGCGAATTCTCAAATATGGATTTTAAGCCCTAGAATATATAATAAAGACACAAGCATTTCAGATCCTTTTTATTGTATTACTCCAAATTTAATAAAGCTCTCCAAAGAAAACCGAACAGCAGTTTCTTCTACTTCCCAGAAGGTGTATGTTCAGCTTGCCCATGATAGAACCTTTGTTCTGTCGGATACTACTGTTGGGCTTTAACTTTTTCTTTCCTAGGAATTTCAGGAGCTTTCTTACGTACTATTTGAAGAGTAGAGCTGACTATTTTGAGAAGGAAAGAACTAGTTGCCTTTTTTTGGAAAGCCTACATGCTTTATTTTTCAAAGCCTTTCACTGAATAAATTGTTCTTTCATTTGCTGCTTAAGAAACCAAAGGGCCTTATGCTGTAAATGTGACTTGTATTTTGTTATATTTCCACAGTTCAAAGTGATAATAGCACTAAGCATATTTCTTAAAGAATCGTTTATGTATTCTAGCTGCTGCCTTAGTCCTATTATTTTAAAATACCCGGGACCAGTGAAATTGTGGTTTAGAAAACAATACTTAACGCATTGTGATGGTTATGTGCAGTTAATAGTCATGATAAAGATTGTAAGATATCTGTGTAAACTTAAGTACAATACTAGAACTGTTAAGCTGTTGAAGTTCGTTTACAGTTACTAGTGTACTATACTCTCAATCACACTAATGTCTTTTTTTATGTCAACTTTTGAAAGCTATGTTTTCTTAGGGTAACATGAGGCAAGCCTTTGAAGAATTACTTGAATCTGTATTCCTCTAAATTATTTGGAAAATAAGTCTGTCTTAGAAATAACATCTCTTAGGACTCTACAGTGTATTAAATTAATACATCGTGGTAAAGGCAGTCTTAAATGTCAGTGTCCTGTGCTGCATTTTCAGTCACAAATCTCTCTAGTCTGGGGACTTTTCAGAAACGGATTTTAATTTAATCTATTGGAAGGAAAATCAGCTGAAAAAAATATTAGCTGATTTTATATACTAGACCTGCCTAAGTGTGGGGTTTGGGGTATGTGCTTTTGACCTGGGCTATCTGAGAATACCATCTATTTTTAGGAACAAAATAAAAAAAAAAATCCTACAGATTCAAATTAAGAGAGGCTCTTCTGTGCAGTAGTAATGTGATGGAATAAGATCTTTACCTGGCTCAAGTAATGTCATTTTTAAAAAAATTTGGATTTGAAAACATACTTTTGATTTCTCTTGTTAACTGCAACTCCAAAATGACCAGAATATAAGAATAACAAGAAAGAAAACTTAAAAGGGTGCTTATGAAAGTTTTAACAAAATTTTCCAGTTATTTAAAAATAAAAATGAAAAATTAACTTTAATTAAAATGAGAAGGTCAAATCTCTCTTCCCTGTAGATGCTTCCTGCTTATTGTGTCAGGAAACTGTGTGTGTGAAGTTCTCTAATTATTTCTTCTTAACTTAAAGGGAAGAGGAGTTGCAAGAGGTAAGTCATTAAGGCCGTGTGCCACTTGGCTCTTGCTACAATAGTTTTTCTTTAGAGAGCCTTGTCTAGTTGATCTCTACGCGTACAAGTTGTCATTCTGAGGCCTTGCAAGAGCCTGGAAGACTCATCTTGTGGCCAGAGTGGATGCCGTTGTTTGAGAGCAGCAGTTGTACTTCACATCCAAGTTGTTTGGGGAGGAGTAGGTGGAAGGGACAGTGTTACATAATGTGGACATTCCAGGGACCTCCTATTTCTAGAATTGGATGGAAAGCATCCAGCTTTGTTACATCTAGCGTTGTCTGAAGCAGAGGGACTATCTAGCCCTAGTGCAGAACAGAAGGAGAAAACAGATTTGAAATCTGTATCTGATTATGAAATTGCAAATTCTGTTACTGAAAAAGTAATCTGATCTAAAATAATTTCTTATTACCATGGCTTGAACAATACTGAAAATTAGACAAAATTTCTACCCTTTGTTTTCAACCTAATTTAATGGAAAAAATGTGGAAGCCTGGCAGATTGTATCATCACCTTACAGCCTCTACCTTCTGCACCCACTGCCATCGCCCACTGTGAGCAGATCTTCATTCCACTGTGGAAAATAAAGTGGAGTCTGGGCTGAACTGCTCAGGGCACCTGCTTTACTTTACATTCATTTGTAAAGGAGAGGTAAAGAGAAGGGTATAAATTCCTATTCTTTAATTGATTTATCTATATTATGTTTGCTACAAAAGAATAAAAGAGGTAGAAGTAGCTGCACATGATAAGTATATGCATCAGTTGTCCTTTGGCTCCTCTGGTCTATGCTAAATTAATGTGACTGCAACAAGACAGCAGTGTTTTCTGTATTGGTTCCATTTGGTTTTAAATATGAAACTGAAGCATCTTCTGAAAACTCAGAAAACAAATTAATCCTGCTAAATGGATTGTTTAAGAGGCTTGAAAAGCCTCTGCTGGCACTGATGGAGAGGAACCTGCAAACTACTGAGTTAATTATTAGCTTAGCAGCCCCTCAGTTTGCCTCTCTTAAGGGGAGAGAAACAGGGAGTGAAATTCTACAAGTGTCATTTCAAGGATGGAGGAAGGAGCAGACTTTCTCTTCCTTTTCACACAAGTGGTGTCAATAAGGCACAGAGCAACCTGTGGAACCTGCTTATCCAGTAGGACAGCAGTACTAGAGGAATCCTTTGAGAGGTAAAGGAGTCCACCAATTACTTGGGAGATGGAGAGAAAAATTTTACTGGGGAAATGGGTCTTCCTCTCTCCATGGTGGTGTGAATTAGAAATGTCTTGGGAAGTCATGGCCTTACAGAGTCTGCAGAGATGCCAAGTACCCCAATTAAAAGGTTGAATTTTTTGATGGATAGGTGCACATTTTAAGCCTTATTATTTAAAACTTTCCTTTTTTGTTAAGTTTAGACTTTTTAGCAACACCTGTTTCACATTTATGTGGAACTTAAACAAATAATCCCAATGGCCATTTAAAGTAAAAAAAAAAAAGTTAACATCTGTATTATAACCCATGTTAGAATGTTACCTATGTCTGTAGATAGATAAGTAAGTGTGTATATAGAGTACAGGATTTTAGATTTTTCAGTTCATTTGCACCTAAAGAGCAAAGATTTAAAGAGAAGTTAGGTTTCAATCAGATCCCACAAGGCTTCCGTATAGGCTAGCAATTATATGATACCTTTGTTATCTGTCACAAATTTACATTATTAGTCTGCCTATATCTATGTAACTTGAGCAGAAATTGAAAGGTTATAAATATAAGTTTATGAATCCTGGATCTCTCATTACAGATGAGATTTTTCGACTTTGAGTTACCTTTGTTTATTGATTAGGAATTTTTTAATGGGGGTGGGTGGGATATTGCTGATTTGTGCCATTTCCAGTGAAAGAAATAGAGAGAGAGATGGAGTATAGAAAAAATACCCTGTTGTATATGTGACCCTTTTTTGTTCTTTGTTAAGAGATATGCTGCATTTTATATACTCATTGTGGGCTTTTGCTCTGAAATAGCTGTGGGGAAACCTATCTGGAGAATTTCAGATGAGTTGGGTGATTTTCAAGTGAGGTCCTGCCTTTTACCTTCTTTTCCATTAGGCTTTGACTGCTTCACAAGGAAATTACACAAGGCAGTAAAACCTTGGGTTCATGCACCAAATCCTCTTGCCTTCCAGGCCTCACACTTGTACCAACAGAATAAGCCCCAGAAGTTGTATTGTCTTCACGTTCTCTGAAGCAGTTCGAACTGCTGTACAGATTTCTGAGATGAAGTTGTAAATCAAAATGTGTTATAGTGAACTCAGGCCTTGTGCAAAATATTTAATACTTGTTTATTTGTCTAATCGTACAGTCTCTGTACTAGTGGCAGTTTTATGTTTTGATTGTAAAAGATTAAAATTCTCATGAGATTTATAAAGTGATGTTACTGTAGTGTCAGCTGTGATTCATAAATAGTACTGTCATAGCATGGCATTAGTGTATATCCGGTTTATTGGACAGCTCTTAAAAAACCAAATTTATTCTTGTATCAACTTTTAGATCATTTACTTTAAAAATATGTAAAAGGTACAGTGACAGTTTTGAGAAATTCATATCACTTTGTACTGTGAATGAGGTTGCCTATGGAAATAAATGAACTTTTCGTATTTTCATGTTGGAAGATATTTTTCTTTAAAATTCCCATAAAATTAACTAATAGTAATTTATGTAGAAAACTATCACTCTGTATTTTGTTTGAAATACATTTTATCCCACATAATTTTGAATTGATTTCTTAGAATAGTTGCTGTCCAGACATCTGTAAAATGTGATGACGTTCTACCTTCATGCAAAGAATAAAAATCCTGGGGAAAAACTGATGCACTAGATGTCTCTAAAATTAGCCTTTGCTTTTTCTGAAAGCCACTTAGCCCGTGGCAGAATCTGGGGTGCTGAAGTCACATAGTGATCTCAGTTTGCATTTTGGCTGCTCATTTCCCTGGAAACCAGCCCTTTCTCTAAACTGAGTTTGAAGGTGTGCTGCTTTGTCAGGCTTAGAGTTTACCAGCATTCTGAAGGAAGCTAGTTCTCAGCTTTTTGTGTGGTATAAATTGATCAAGTATGAGCCACCTGAGGTCTTATCTGCTCAGAAGCATCATTATTGGCTGGAGATGGTATGGGAGAAGAGTTAAAAGGCAAAAGAGATGGATTAGGTGGAAATAGAAAGGCAGCATGAGGTGGCTCCAATTTGCTCTTCATTTTCATGACAGCATCCCCATTCCTCCCAGAGCTGTATCCATCATTTGAGGACAGCCTTATTATATGTCAGTTTTCAGTCAACAGCAGAAGATAGGAGAGTAACATTTCAGTAAGGTGGAGCCATACTTGACGGCATGCTGCAGAGAAAACTTATGCCTTAAAATGCTCAGCAGATCACATTCCTTATCAGACATGGATGTTCTTTATTCTGGTGACATTCTCTTTGTCCCCCTCCATTTCTGGACATTGGAAGGATCCATAACTGCTTCTTGAGCAGGAAAGTCTCAGGTGTTAAAATCCAGATGTTCTGGGTTGGTTTGTTGTGGCTTAAAATTCACAATTTCAGAAGTTCATTCATGAATTCAGATACCCTAAGACTTCAAACAGGAAAATCTGGAAGTCTTTGCAGTTAATTGTTCTTTGTCGGGAATACTTAGGTATTGGTAACTAATTGTCTCTGCTTCATCACTTAACTATGTCTAGTCTTTAGGTATGTCAAACAGCAGAGACTTATGTTAATCCTTTTTATATTAGTGTTTGTAGAGCTGTGTTTACCCTTACGAAGTTTGCAGTTGTGAGGAATGCAGGTCAGTGGGTTAGGAAATGAGCTGTTTCTTAAGAGTTAGGCAAAAAGAAATGGTTTGTTTGACGTTCTGTCACTCTTCCTATTCTGGACACATTTAAATGCACTCTTGTCCTGCATGTCAGAAGCTCCCTACACTCGTGTCACCAGCTGGAGACTTCCACAGTTGCTCAGTAGAATTGGAAAACTGTGCCAAACTTACCCCCAAACTTTTGAAATATTGAGAATTAAACTCCTAGCCATGCACAAACCCAAGAGCAGTTAAATAAATAATAGTTACTCAAGCTTTAAAAGTAAGTGTTCTAGGCACACATTTTAGAGTTAAACTGTAAATTTTTTAAAAGAATCCGTTTTTTCCTCTGTAGGACACTTAACCTGTGAACTACAGTAGTATGGCTTTAGTGCAGTTTGTTACTGCAAATTAAGGCAGTCATAGATGTGGAACAACTTGCAACTTAGAAATATATTCTAGAGATTTCATGGCCTCTCTAAGGCCCCTTAACAATTTTTGAAGTTTGGGTTGGTTTTTTTGGTCAGGTTTTTTGCTTGTGCTTTAATCATTATTTGACCTTTTAAAATGGATTTTTTCATTATTGCGTCATCTGTTGCACAGCATTCCAAAGATTGTATTTTGCACTGTTCTGCAGTAATCAGCTGTTCAAATAGAGGATAATCAAAGAAGAAGCTCCAGCTGAAACTGCATCAATGTAAACATTATCATCTTAGACCTGAAGCCTGAAGGGTTTGGTAGTATAGTTTGGGAGGTAGGTTTAGGAACTGTAGTCAACTACACAGGCAGCATGTTTGTTTCTGTCTCTCTGTCTCCTTAATGCTAGTCTGAGGCTGTGGTTTGTAAGAGTAAACAAAAACAAGCCCTAAAGGGTTGCCTTTCCAGCAGGTGATTTAAGAGCCAAATAGCACAGAAAGGGATAACTGGCTTATTTTCTGAGCAGAAAAATAAAATACTAAAAAAGAGAACTAAAAAAAAAAAAAAAAAGAAATCAGAAAAGAGGAACCAAACCTGGAAAACCTTGCTGACAAAATTAATACCTACATATGGCACCAAAGCTCTGAGTATGTGCTTAGCTCCTGTCAGAGAATAAACAAAATAAAATAAAAATGCTGATGAAGCTATCAGATATGTCTGTGACTAGAGCAAGAAATTTTATCCAAAGAATGCCTAACATGGCACCAGATAGATTTTATTTTTTCTAACTATTATTTTGTAATTGTTTCAAAAAATAGTTGTATCTTACAGCAATTGTGTCTTACAATTGTATCTTACAAAATCAGAGCAGAAGGCTCAGGAAAAATAACATTACACTAAAATGTCATTTAATATTTCTGTTGTTAAACAGGAACTTTGAATGTTGTCTTTCCCCAAAAAAAGCCTTATGCTGCAAACCCTGGCTTTACTTGGCTACAAAACAGAAAAATCTATCTAAAAAAATTAAAAGTGTAATTTAAAATATTTGGAACACACTAAATACAGTTTTTATGCCAGCTGTGCTCAAAACCTTGATCTGTTGTATAAAACTAGCAGGAGAAATAGTTTTTGGTGTGGATTTCTGACTTGATAAATACTGAATATCCATATCCATAGACTGGACTTGATTATCTCAGAGGTCTTTTCCAGCCTCAATAATTCTGTGTGATTCTGAATGCTGTTTCTGCACTCTGAGTGATTTCAGTGCAAAGTACTAATGTATTTTCTTTGCTATCCTGATCAGAGTTAAATTATTGATTAATCTGTTATTTTTTATTATTTGGCAAGCAGGAAACTCTTTAAAATTAGGTTTTTATCATTTGGTTGTGCATGTATGATGTTTCCTGAAGAATTTGTTCCTTGATTCATACTGATAGACAACCATTGCAAGAAATATATTTACAGTGAAATACCAGCCTTTGCATTATACTCACTGGCCCATTTTGCAAACCAGAACTATGGAGTTGAAGCTCTTTCATTAAATAAACACTATAAATATTACTTAAGCTAATCTGATAATGAACTGGCTGCTGGGTCCAAGGTGTTTCCTTATTTTTTCCATGACACAGATAGTACAAAGCCTTGATTTTCTGCACATGGGACAAATTAAGTAAGTAGAGGTCTCTTCACACATAATTGCCAGTTTAACTGAGCTCACACTTCTTTCATCAGAATATCCATAAAGACTCTGTGCCTGCTACTTCTTCAGGCCCTTTCTGCTGCAGCCATCTCTTGCAGGTTCTCTCTCTGATAATCCCATCCTGTCAATGGCCACAGGCACTGCATGGCAGTGTAAAATCATAGAAGGGCAACAGAAATCAGAAGGCTCTGACAAGGTTTTTTCTGGTGATAATTGTTAAGAGAATGCTGAGTTGAAGACAGCAGCAGCCTAAACTTTGTGCCTGTTGCTCTTCAGCTCATTGCTCATTCATTGTTGCGCATTGCTTTGGCATCAGAGGCTACAGAAGGGAACCTGACCTGAAGCTCTGTCTCTCTGCTTGATGATCCAGCTCTGGGAAGCTGCTACACCGTACAGTGAAGGTAACTGCTGAGTAGGGATGTGTGGCATCTGCTGCTTTTTTTAGGGGCAGTGTGAGACTGAAGGAAAAATGTGAAAAGCGGCTGCAGGTAAGTGATGCAGAGGATTACGGAACCCAGATCCCAGAGCCATGCAGCAACTGTTCAGAATAAAGGGGCAGATTTCAGGGAATGGCTGATATCGGGGGAAAAAAAAAAAAAAAAGAAGAAGAAGGAAGAGTGGGAACTGTCATCTGCCAAAATGACAGAATATCCACAGCCAGCCCCATAGGCCTGGACCTGTTTTCTTTGAGATAGTGCTCCCTGCCCTCTTGCTCGGTTCAAACTCCTAAGTTGCCTGTGCAGAGGGTGCTGGCTGCTGCTCTCATGAAAGAGTTTAAATGGTACTGACAGCTGCTGGAGCTCAGATTTAATTTAGTTATGACACACTTACTGGATTGTTTAATTTATGTGGGTATTTTTGTTTGAAATGACTACTTTGTTAGGTCGATTGTGATTAGACAGTTGAATAAATTACTAATTTTTTACCTGTTTTGCTGTAGCAGATAGTTCTAGTGAAAAGAAGGTAAAATATTCAGTATATAAATCTACATAGAGATTAAGGAAGGTAAAATATTCAGTATATAAATCTACATAGAGTTTAGTAAAAAAGGAAATTCATTAAACCTGTTTGTTTTAAAGCAAATTTATTTGAACAAAGGGTACTGTCCTGACCTGTGCATGACTGGTCAGCATGTCCTTCAAGATGCCACAGCTGATGAACTGCATTTTTTTGTTCTTTTTTTTGTATGCATTGGAAGGCAAGGCAAAGTGTTGCTTCTTCAGTGTTCCACAGTTTCTGAAGTTTGAAAAACTAGTCTTTCTAAATTGAAGTAGAACTGACATCCTTTCCACTCTTTCAAAAAAACTGCAGCTGGTGCAAGGTGCTTAGCCAATGTTTCAGCTAGCTTAGTAGTATGAGTATCTTTAAAACTGGCTAAAACGTTTCTTGTTGTGTTTGGGTTTTTTTTTGTTTTATTTTTTTAATTTTCTAATTTATTTATTTAAGAGAGTATATTTAGGCACTAATAGGTTGTCAGCACTTAAAATACTATGCAGACTTCTTTTGTTCAATGACACATTAGGCTGACTTACCAATTTAAGCCCCATCTATGCCATAATCAATTTTTTAAGTTCTTCTGAAGTTTTATTGTAATGTAGATAAGCCTTACTTGCAGTTCAGCATTAACACAATTCTTCCAAGAAGGCTGTAGCATGGGTAGAATTTAAGCTCTGATTTGAAGACCAATTTGACTGTTCAGTTATCCTTCTCTCTCATTCCCTCTCAGTCTTTTACAACTTTGAAGCTATTGCCCATTTTCAACCCCTGTTTGATGAGAGGGTGGTTGAAATACTAAAGATAAGGTATTAATAAAAGTTTTATGGAAACCATTGGCTCATTACAGCGACTAACTTCTCACTTCAAGTGAGGGAGGGGCTGTAGAGTATGATGTCTCATAAGGCAGAGCTCCAGGAAGGCAGGTCTATAAATTCTTGTCTTCACATAGTAGCTGGTTCAGGTATTTACTTACATACCATACAGGTTTGGTTTTATATAGGATTTAAAAAGAAATAATATTTTTCATTACCTTTTTCCATAATGTTAAAACAGTTCATATCTGGGATTAGAGGGACACCATGGACTAGATGTGAGAATTTGGTAATCAAAACAGTAAGAGGCTGTATTCTCTAGTCAAGTATCACCACAGATACGTTTGAATGGCATGTTATGGCATAGATTATCTGTTAAACATGGAGAGAAGACAATACCAAACTATTGTCCTAGTAAAAGCAAAAGGGAAACCAGACAAACTGAAGAAGGGGTGAAATTCATTTTTTAGTAACTTGTGACAAAAAACTTTCTGAAAACATCAAAGAAGTTCCTTTCTGATAATGACAGGCTTTAACAGGCTGTAAGAGATCTTAACTTTAAAAATTATCTGTAAAATATAGCACAGCTACCATAAGGTGTCACTATAACCCAAGCAATTTTCAAATAAATTGCAAACATTATGGAAATGTTCTTATTCAGCTTACAAGGATTTCCTTCTGCTGTTTTGTGAAAGTGAAAAGGACCTATTTTTAAATAGCATATAGTGTTCCTATATGCACAGAAATCATAATTGGATGTATCTGTAGTAGTTAGTGACATTATATAGAAGGTCTGTACTTTGAAGGGAAGATGATGTACTTCTCATGGTAACTTTCCACACAGAAATTATTTTAAAAGCTGTCCTACCTCCTATGTAAGGTGTAAGAAATTACCACTGAGTTAGCAGTTTCTGCTAGGAAGCTATAAATAAGAATTCCTGTTTCCATTATTGCTTTATTAGTTGTTAGCATCCCAGGAGCCTCTATTTTTATTTCTTGTCCAACTGTGATTAAATTTCATTGCTATCAGCTACATGATCAGGAAGCAGAAACTAAAGATGAATTTTTTAACCATTTGAAATCAATGCCAGTTTTGCCACAGACATCAGGAAAACAAACACATTAGCTGAAAATTGGATTTGGACTGACTCAACATTTTGACATGGCAGGAAAGGACTCAGTTGTCATATATGGTAAAATAGAAACCAGAATCCTAAAGTATTTTAATCCGTCTTCATTTATAGAGAGAAAGGGCAGACACTATAAAATCATAGATTTGAAAACCTGAAGGACCATTTTGATCATTGTCACTGTTTGACTCAGGTCTGACAACAATGCTCTCCATCCCCTCACCCTCCCACCCAGGTAGGGAAGGAGAGAGAAAAGAAGAGAGCCTTGGCTGGATTGAAAATTAAGTACACAGATTTAATTAAAGACTAATGATATAAGAAAATATATATACAATTCTATACAAATATATTCAGGTATGTGCAAAAGCCACTTGCCTACTCCCACCCCCAGCAACTCCCCCAGCACTCTCCTTAGTTGGGAACAGTCCCAAAAAGTCCCAGAGCTGCTGCTGGAGAGAGCACAGAGTGATGAGGGTCAGGAGAGCTCGAGCCTGGGGGTTGACGGTGATGGATGGATGGAGTCCTCCCCGGACACCGGCCATGGACAGAGGAGAAGGGAAGAAGAAGCAGGAAGGAATTTGTCTTCTGTGATCTCTGAGCTTCCTCTGAGCTTACATAGATACATGGAATGGAATATCTCTGGCCAATTTTGCTGTCTGTCTAACTCAGCCTCCTATGGGGAGTTCATAGATCTCCCTGTAGTGTCTGAGCCAGCAGAGTAAAGGTGTGAACTCAAAGACCCAGCATTTAGAAAAATATTCCTCTCTTACCAGCCTTAGTTGGAAGGCTCTGTGACTAGTTAAAAGTTTTTTTCTTCCTTACTGAAGGAAAAAAAAAATCAGTAAAAGGAAAATTGGCTTCATCCTGGCTTAAACCAGGACAATAATTTAATCCAAACCATTGTATAAGATGGGATCCTAGGTCACTCCTTTTATCTTTGAGATCAGATGCTGTAGATCTCAAAGGCTGAGTTCCTACAGTAGCCTTCTTTAATGTCATGTTGCAATGACTCTTACAGGTGCCGATTGAAATAGAGTCTCCAGAACACCAGGTATTATATAACTACAGAGGAAGAATTGTTTTTATCCCAGAATTTCACATCTAGTGATCAATTACACTTGTTAGTTGAGTGGACCTTTGCACATGCCAAGTGCTGAAAGAAACTCCCTTGTGAAGGTAATGTGGGAACTCACCTAGGAAGCCTGATCCTACCCACTGAATCTTAGCCCACTGCTCATAATCCTGTGTTTCCAGGGAGCAGAAAGCTCCCACAAGCAGATACCATGGTAAGGTCTGTGATTTGAAAAGTGCTGTTACATGCAGTTACATGATGAATTAAATGATCCTCATTCTTATGTACCTTTACATGGCCACTTCCATGGTGCATCTAGACGCGTTCTTTTTGTTGTGTTTGGACACTTCCTTTTTTCTTTTCTTTACGGTACCTACAGTCCTGACTTCTGTTGGAAATGTGATGAAAGATGAAAGTGACTCTCATGGAATTCATGGTTGATTTTTATTATTTTTTTTTGTCTTTGGAAATAACTGTTTTCAGGAGAAAAGCTAAGGCTGCTGTGGTCCCCTCCCCTGAAGATGCTGGCCATGAGCAAGAATCATGAGAGCATTTTTGTTCCCTAAGTGCTGTGGCCCCATCTCAGGAGAACTGTTACAACTCTTGTCTCCTACTGTAGGATTTTTTTTTTCCACATTTAGTGCTTTGCCTCTGGAGGTGAAGTGACAATTTCAGCTCCGAGTGACTTTAATGGTCTCTGAAACTTCAGAAAGAAGGAAGGTAAAATAAACCCATTTAGAGAAGAACTCTCATGCTTTCTAAGCTATAATCTTGTGGTTTCTTAGCACCCCAAATGTGATTTGTGTCCTGTTGCTACAAAACATATGGGATCATCCTGTTTCTTCCTCTGTGTCCTTTCCACTTCTGAGCCAATTTCAATCCTTTTTACAGGAGGAGAAATTTCTGGGATACTAGGTTGCTACATTTTATAAAAAATAAGCAGCAGAGGAGCACACACTTGACAAGATAACCACAAATTTACCAGAAAACTTTTACAAAGCTCTTTTCTGTGGGAAAAACATTGTCAGACTTGCACTGCTGTAGACATCAAGGTCTGCATGGCCTACATGCAGATTAAAGCAGTATCCAGAACTTCTGCTTCAATACTTTGCTCCAATTGGAAGAAAAAGTAGGTATTTAAAACTTCCAAAGATAATTAATTTTTCAATACCAAAATGTCTTAATTCAATTTAGTTTTAAGAAATCTTAAGTTAAAGAGACAGGGCACCCAGGATTTTTGAGCCTTTGAGTTCTTAGTAAGAGCTAAAAGACAAACTCACCTGGGAAGCCCAGAGCTACAGATGAGTAACTCACTTTCCCAAAGGAAAGTTCCTTCAAAGAATAAGAAGAGCAATCTACAATCCGACAAGTGGCTTACAAGCATCAGGGATGTGATCACCTGGCCTCCAACTGAAAAGAAACTGATTAAAAATTAGCAAGGTTATTCTAGCCTGACTATGGCTGCCCTGGCTGAGACAATGTGTTTCACTTGCACGTGTTTCCACTGGAGGACCCCACTGCCTTTGGTTATGGTTAAGGCTGACCACAGATCATGAAGTGAAGCAGCTTTATGTTACCTCAGCAGAGACACCAGAAGGTAAAATTGACTTTCCCAGGGTGTTAGTGTCAGGGTATGAATGGCTATGGTGATTAAATATTTGTAAAGAGCTCATTTTCTATTTTATATACATTTTATATTTTACAAACCTCAGGAGAAGTGCCCATTTGCAAGGCTGTATCAGGAATTGCAGGTAACACAAGAGCTCTGTCTGAACCACACCTGCACATGAACTGTCTGCTGTCCAATCTGAACTGAAACCAATAGCAAAATTTTTCCTTTAAATGTGGCAAAGATTTTATCCTAACCATTATTTTGGGTATGAACAGTAGGAGTAGAATAAAGATGATTTTTCCAGGCTTTTCAACAAAAGAAATAACTGCAATGAAGTTGATAGCCTCTAGGTGTACATTTGCTTGCACCTTTAGAAACAGTTCTTCTACATGAGAGTATGCTTATTGTTAGCCCTGACATTTTCATTCATAGTTTTCTTAAGGGGATGCTACAATCCCAAATCTAGCCCTGTGTCTGCAGGGCACATCTCTTGTTAGAATGACACTTCTCCTATACGTGCATTTGACCGGTTTCCAAGTTTTCTTACAACTTATTTTATTCTTGAGCACACAAGGTAATAAAAGTATACGAGCCCACAACGGTGACATGTTGGTTTTATGTCCTTGTTAAGTCTAAAATACAGTTTTAGTACAGCCTTACCAGAGGTTGTTTGGGTTGTTTGTAGTTTCAGCTGTAGCTACTAGTTGTATGAGCCAGGACTAGTTTTAATTTTGCAAAATATTTCGTTGCAAGTGCAGGCCTAAATCATGCTGGATCTTGGACTTAGATTCCAGCTTGCAAGCAGTGAAAAGCTCAGACTTGCAGTGATATAATACAGTGTGTTTTAGGAAGGTCTGAGACATAAGAATGAAAATTGCAATGGGGTACCTTATTGTCTGCAAAATAAAATAAAGGGTTAAAACAGAAATAAAATAATAGATAGATAGATAGATAGATAGATAGATAGATAGATAGATAGATAGATAGATAAAAAGTAAGGACAGTGACAGCTGGGCCCATCAGGGCTACCATACTAGGTCTTTTTCAGGAAGAAGAGAGATTTCCTCAGCTGGCACTCAAAAATGTGTAGTGGGATTAGTCACATCAGGACTGCCATGGCCTCATCCAGTGCATCCTTTTTGGGAGTTAGGTGGTGCCCGTGTGGATGGAGCTCCAGCCTGAGTGGGGCACTGAAAGCTGCTGTGAAACTGCAGCAGCCTTTTGGAGTCTGGACTTTCTACTGCCCTGTGAACCTGGGGAGGAGGAAGCAGAGAACTAGCACTGCTGCCTCTAGCAACCTGCCTGCAGAGAAGCGAGATTAGCAACACCCTTCAGGCCTTGGGGAAAGGGTCAGTGAATTTCAAAGGGGCCACCACTGCAGCATCAAAGAGCTACAGGAGGTGGAAGGACTATGAAGTAAGGGAAGGGTGAAATCTGCTGTGAAAAATGGACAATTCTGCTAGTGGTGAGGTAGAAAATATTGCTAATATAAGCCTCTCTATCCATGAGGGGAATGTACCCTGCCAGGTGCCAGTCAGATGTATCTCTAAGGAACCTGCTTGAAGCATTCCCAAATGCACAAAGGATGGACTTCTGTGCTAAATGCAATTACAGAATGTGTGGATAAGTGAACAAAACACTAAAATTTGAGCTTAGCTGCTTGTGTCTGCTCTGTGCTCTCTAACTGAAGCAGGACCAGAAGTCCAGGAAAAAGGGTAAACTAAAAACTTCTGTTCCGCAGCTGTCAGGAGATACTGCTCATGACCGGCACTTTCCAGCCTGAGTCCCCAGTCTTTTGAGGCAAATTCCTTACACTGGAACTTGTACCATTTCCAGTTTGGACCTGGATTCTTAACATGGTTTTAGTTGCTCTCAGAGCATTCAGGAAACTACCCCAAATGTTAGCAAATACACATTTGCTTAAATGGAAGGCGATTTCATTATATTCTTCTGCATTATATATGCACCCCTGCAAATATACACACCTCTGATGTTTGGTAGTTAGGCAGATAGTGCTCTTATGTGTGCCCTCTGAAAATTTGAGAGCTTGCCCTAACGTGTTCATATGACTGGGTTGCGCCTTTATGCTTTTTTTCCCCAGGACAACCTTGCTATTCTGGCTGTCAGAGTGTCCTGGTGAGTCGGTGCACCATGGCCAGGGGTCTGGAGTGAGAAACCAGGAGGAATCACCTCCGCTTGCTCAGCTGTGGAGACAGCCTGATTCAAGCCTGAGTGGTGTGAGGAGGAGGATGTGCAGCTGCTCCCAGGGCAGCAAGACATGCTGCAGGGAGGGTTAACAAGGCAGTCCCTGAGCTGGCAGTGAGATCAGCTGCTGTTCAACGCAGCTAGACAGAATTAACACCCAGAGGAGCCCTGCAACAGGTAGGTAGCGCTGGGAGCTGGCTGCACTTAGTGCCCGCTGTGGGAGGGCTCTGCTAGCACAAATGTGTGAGTGAGCTGTGCTGTGCCTGAAGTTTTCCAACACCACTCTGCAGAATATGAATTATTCAAAGAGAGAAAGAAATTGTAACCTGTTCTGCAACAAAAGAGACTCTAGCCAAGAAAAACTTACTCGGCTTCCATGTTGTCTGCTCTCCTCTCTCCTTCCTCATCTTTATACTAGCAGTAAAGGAGAGTGCAGGCTGCTTGTCTGCCTCACCTAACAATAAGGAAATGCTTTTTTCCAACATTCCCTTCCTTGTAGTGGAGCTGGGACAATCCAGATATTTGGTGTATGTATTGTGGAGACATCTCAAACCCAGAGGCTGGTGGCCCATGGAAGGAGCCAGGGGAGGAACGAAGGGGTGGATAATCCTTGCCCTGCTTTGGCCCAGATTTACATCCCACTCAATCCTACTCATTCAATTCAAACACCCACATGAGGAGTCTGTAAGTGGCCAAAGGCAGATGAAACAGCTCTGCTCTGGTTTGTTTCTCTGGAGCAAACACTTTCTGAATTATTTATCTTTTTTCCCCTGTCTCTCTGCAGAGTCTGGGTAGACCTGGCTCTGCAGCTAGGAGGAAAAGAGTAGCCCCTAAGCTGGAAGGATAACAAGTGCAGGGCAGGGGGGAGGGACTAGGGCCACAGCAGCTTGCTTGGGGGCACTGGGCAGCCAGTGGCAGAGCAGGAGATGGGCTCATGGGTAGGCAGCTATCTGCCTGTCCCACCTGCCCTCCTCAGGGCTCTTCACAGCCAGAGGCTTCCCAGGGAAAAACATTTCTTCTTGTGCTGCTGGCCTGAAAAAGCACTGACAGGCTCTTAATTTAACTTGCCTTGGGAGAGCAAGGGGAACACAGAGCTTACAATTTTTCTTTCAACCTTGAAGGTTTCTGCCTTCATCTCACCCAGGGAACAGGAAAGGGCAGACAGGAACCCAAAACCAACATGAAATGGGGCCTGTTTTTTCTTTCTTCTTGTCCACTGCCCAAACTTAATAATTGGGGCCTTGCTGAAAGCAGAATTTCTTAATTTGCTTCCAGCCAAACTGCAGGCTTAATGACTTTACTGTTAGGCTGTATTTCCACAAGTGTTTTCATTAAGTACTTTCTGCCATACTAGGAAAAGTGTGTTGTCATCATGAGGTCACATTGAGTTGGATGGGCTCACCACTTTCAGCCACTTTGTGTTTCAAAAATGCAGTGCATTTAATTTACAGCTGGTCTTTCATTGCTTATTCAAACAGCATTGCACCAAGGCACCTCTGTATCTGTTTGCCTAAAGGCCTGGGAACATAAATAATAAATGACCGGTCTGGAGAAGGTGGCTTTGGGTTCAAACCAGCAGGTGCATTGGGGTGCTGGGGGCTCATCTGGCTGGGGGGTACATAGTGAATGGGAACTAAAGCTTGCAATAATTCCCCCATGCAGTAATGGCTCATAAATGTTTAATAAACTTCTTGCCTTTGCCATAGATGAGGTCTTATTAATGAACTGGAGTAGCTTGAGGACAGGTATTGTGTCTGTTACTATAGCACCACCTTGCACAGGATCTGGCTGTGAAGAGGCAGGGGAGGGAGAGCGAGGGGGGGAGAAAAGGAGGGAGGCACCAAGAATGAGCCCCAGCCAGCCAGCCTGAGGTTCTTCCCTGGTGCAGGCAGCAGCAGCCTCCTGCCCGGGGACACCAGCCCTCAGCAGCACCTCCAGCTCACCAGCTGCAGCCTCCAGACCAGCTGCCCCCGTCCAGGTACCCAACCCTGCGCAGATGCACCGCAGAGCTGCTGCAACTGCACTGCCGAGTGCCTGAGTGCGTCCCAGGGGGAGTTCAGTCCAGAGCTCTTTTCTGACTTTGGAAGATTTGTCCTGATTATTTATTTAATTTATTTAATTTTTTCAATGATCCTTTCTTGAGCAACTGGTTGTTACTGCAGAGGTCACTGAAGGGACCAGCAGAGGCTCCGGAGTCTGGCATTGGGAAATATGACAGCAGAAGTGAATGCTTGCTAACATAAGGGATTTCTGAAGAAGAAAGACAGAATGCCTTTCAAAGGGTTCCATTCCCTGAAGGAAAGATTTTTTAACCCAGGAAAGGAAGAGGTGAAGAACACCATTAGTGACTCGCTGGGGAATCTCAGAAGGTAAAACCCAACATAAAATTCCCAATCAGGTCCATTCATTCCATTTATTTAAAGAGAAAGGAAGTACAGGGAAATGTACGCACATAGGACAGAATTTAGAGTTGCAAAAGTAATATTTGAGTTCAGATAATGAGAGACGTTGCTGCAAGACAGAATATGTAAAAGTAGCACTGTTGCAAGAATGTATGACTATTGATAACAGAATATTTATAGTAAACAAAAAGGCGAAAATAAGTAAGAAAATAATGTTCTAACATCACAAAGAATATGAAAATGTGTTTTAATTAAAAAACTTTAAAATAGTTAAATATGAATTAATTCTATGGTTTAGCTTGCATGAGAAAAACTGATGGTTTGATGGGAATTAACAATCCCAAATTATGCCACTCTTTAAATTAGATTTAATGTTCCTAAATTATAGAGACTTTTTGAAAATCTTATTCTGAATCAGTTAGGGAACATGTATTAAGTAGAGATATGCATCTGTGTGTTTATTGAGACTAACAAATTAGAAAAAGGAGAAACAGCTGTTTGCTAGCAAAGAAAAAGAAGATTTAAGAATTTTATCTTAATCTGACAGTTTGTGAAGCAACAAATACAAAGGTTTTGTATTTTTCGATAACTAAAAGTACAATGTAACAAATGACCAGTTTCATAAAGAGAAAGAGACTTCACATTTAAATGGAAGATTTTTTTCTATTAGTAATGGCCACTGACATTTATTTGTGTAATCAATAAATGAGACCCATAGGGTTCAGTGACATTTCTTTCATGCTTAGTGTTAAGTGTTTTAAATCTTTGTATGGACCAGATGAACATTTTAACTGAATATATTTTTAGTGATTGAATTATATTTGCTTTCATAGCCATCCCCTTACTTTCTTTTGGGAATGCTATTTTGAATTGAGATACAGTTCTTGTCACACCTGAACGTGTCTTTGATCACAAGAAGATGTATAACAGTTTACATGTATCGTACTACAGCATGTATGTGTGAGAAAATAAGCATATACACTTTTAAAGAAGTTACTAATATGCCTTGGTAGACTGTGAGTTACACTATTTCTACACCATCAGGAGAGAGTATCTGGGTTCCGCACAGCTCAACTTAACTTTTCTTCATGTCAGATGCAGTCTGACATTTTGTTGTTTTTATGTTAATGACACTCTACAGTAATTCCAGGGGTTCCATTTTTCTTTTTCTGATCTAAAACATTATGTCAGGTTTGTATTTAGTGAGCACTGGGGTTGCTATGTGGAAATGGCATGCAAACTTTAAATTATCCAGATTACTCTCCTCCTGTAGCCATGTATCTGCTGGTTCCTACACAGTTTATAGTACTGGCATCCAACTTACACAACATTGCTACTGAATCAAACCAAACCAAATCTGAGTTGAGGTACAAGAGAGTTAGCTGGACTCAATCATTCTCTGTTTAAAAATATATATATACCTGGTGTCTTTCTCAGATGTACTGGCCAGTGTAGGAAATACAAACAGTATTTCTTTTTAATTATGTCACAATCAGATCTAAGTAAGAATTGCTGTGAGTTGAGTGGTCTTCTAGGAAGTAAGTCATGTTAAATGTTTCTATAAGAAAGGAAACATGCACATATTCAACTTGAACTTAATTCCCTACAGCTTAGCCTACAAAGGAGAGCACACACTTCTGGTTTTACATGATGGTACACAGGCATATGTACCAGCTGCATCCTCAACCTTACTCTTCATCCACTCCAATTTGCTTGAATATGGTGTAAATCTGCAAAGAATTTGGTTTCTTTTGTAGTACTTGAGAGATGATTAATTTTATTAATGCCTGTTCTTGATTAGGTCTCTGAGTGTGATTTCACTGGGTGCCATGTGTTGATGTGGGATCAAAACTGGCAAAGTGGGTAGAAAAATACTTTCTAGCTTTGACAAATACGACAAGTGTCTGCCTTCCTACCACTGTTCCTCTGTCTTGCAAACAACAGAGACCAGGGACAGACAAGACCAGCTGCCAGGTACCAGTTGCCCCATAGTAGTTGTCCCCAGATAAGTTCAAATGCTAAAACACAAGCAGCATAAGGTGACTTACAGCCTCCTCACAGGTGTGTAGAAACCTCAAATTATATTGTGCGTGCGGCAAAACAAGAGACTGCCCACTGAAGGCTACTTTTGTGTAGCTGGAAACTGGAAGGGATGCAAGGGGGATTGAACTGGAGAGACCCCCAAAGGGGTCCTTCTTTTAGGCTGCTGCCAGTGGTTTCATTTGTGAGGTCTTAGATGATGTTTTAGAAGATGGATCAGATGTTTTGTACTTTTTTTTTAATGCAAAATTTGGTTTGTTCTTGATTAGTTGAATACAGTGGAGCAATAATAATAATAATAATAATAAAAGAATTCAAGGCTTGGGTGAATGGATATCAGAGCTGGAGCTCTGCAGGTCTTACAGATTTGCCAGAAAAGTTAACTTTTCCTGCATGAGGCATGCACAAACACTTTGAAGCTTCTGTGAACTTATTGTATAGTAAATTAATTATTGTAGAAAAATTAATGAACTCATGTAGCATCTCAGGCTCTGCCTGCTCTGAGAATTTCAGGAGTCTTGGAACAGCTAATGGCAGTTGTGGGCTTACTGTTGAAGTGAGAAGTGATTAAGTGGGTTTACAACTCAATAATGCCACTGTTAATGTGGCAGTCATATGAGCTGTGTCACACAGCTGGTCTCTGTAGTCTGAGCCCTACCAGGAACAGTTCTGGCTACTGCAGATGTCCCTTCGTGAGTTAGACAGCCTGAACTGCTAAAAACTGCAGCTTGAAGCTGGGCAATATACCCTTGCCTTGACCAGAGCTCCTCCACCTGTGCTGGATCATATCCTAAGTCCTCTTGAGTTTTTCCTTTGCGCACAAGTACAGACAATTTAGTGCACTGCAGCCCAAACAGCACTGTGAGCACAATGTGGGGTGTCCACACTCAGCGGGTTTGTGAATCGTGCGAGAGCCCTTGTACAAAGGTGTTAGTGTAGCACAAAGGGTGCGATACAATGTGCTGCAGCACCCACAGGGCATCTCTTCAATGCAGGGAAGCTGGGCTGAAGAGAGACCGCAAGGGTGCCCTGCAGCCTGGCAGTGCAGCAGTGGTGAGATGCAGTCCCATGGTGCATATGGTTGAAACATGCCATGAGTTCCATGCAAATACCATGCAGAAACCAGATGGAGAGGTTCCTTGCACTGGGTGACTTAAGTGGGATCGCCTGTATATATTTGGATTTTGTAGCAATGCATCAGTTGCAGAGTTCAGTGTGGCAAATTCTCATCATATCCCCCAAGAGTAAATGAGGTTTCAGAAGATTGTATCTGCTTTTGGATAAATAATATTTTGTTAGAGTCACTATGTAGGTTTTTTGAAGTTATGCCAGGATCATCAATAATTGTACCATGTGATGGCTGGTGCTGGATTTGTAGATGTGAGATTTGAACATTGTGTATGATTGTGCTGTAGCTGCCTGTGAAAAGCTGTAGTCTCTGCTAGAAGTCAAGTATTAACATTTGCCCGTTATTGCAGAATCTATGTGTTTTTAATCAAACAAAATGGTATTATGTTAGTCCACCTACTTTATAATTTGAAGAAATAACTAATTCCTATGATAAAATCCTATAAATATAGACTGGTATATGCGCATATGTTCTTGAGATTTTATTTTCTACTGATAGGAATTTTTGAAATTTTTTTTCATTTTTCCAAAATTCTGTGTATGTCAGAGTGAAGTCATTCAATAAGGAAGAGAAATTTTGCATATCGTTATTATGACATTTGGTCACAGAACATGGATGCAGATACCTTCAAATAGTTTATCTTTTCTTCCTTGCCAAGTGTTATGTGTTTGTTGAAGAAAGGAAATAGACTGATGTATGGAGTAAGCATTTCCCATGCAGCAAAATTATCTCCTAGGTTAGTCAGATAACTAGAGGAGAGCCCTGGCTCTGAAGCAGTTTTCTTCTGAATCATTGGTGTATAACAAGTGAAAACTTTCAGCAGTGCCACCAAAATATATGAATCAATTGGAAGATACATTTATCATCTTTTAATGGAGTTGCCATACCTTCATTATATACCTGTTCAATAAAATAAAGCCAAAAAGCTACGTCTAACACTGGCTTTGTGAACGTCTGCACTCCTAATGGTCAATTCCAGCTCAGTTTTTGGACTGCTATTGCAAAATAGTCTTCTCAAAGACAAATCTGCTACAGAATGGTCAACATTAAGTTTTGGGAGTGTGAAAAAAACTGCGTGAATTTGGGGTCATGGGTCAGCCCTCAACCTGCTCTTATTAATGTGTAGTTGAATACAATAACGAAACAATTTCTCCACAGAGGCAATGCTGACCCACATTGCTACTCCTGGGTCACCACATTTGACAGTGAATTTGGAGCAAAAGGAAGTTTTCATGCCTATGTGAATTGACAGCCAGCTGAAAATGTCCAGATCAGAACAGATGTTTTGGCTTTGCTTGATGTGTCTAATCTTTGCCCAAAACAATGCACCAATTAAAGTCCAGTGTCTCTCTTATAAACAGAGAGCCTGGCAAAGGTATAAAAATTTGAGGAATTGTGCTTTGATTTAATTCAATCAGTATCTTTGATTATGTTAGAGGAAGACAATTAAATTACTTCTTTTTGTTTGTTAATAACCCTTTTGAGATTACAACAGTTCTAAAAATAATTATTCAGTTGTCTTTTCACTTCCTGAGGTGTTTTTTCTTTTTGGTACTTTATTCAGTTTATACTTACCTATATTAGCCCACAGACCATGGAATTTATGGTGTCTTCTTTTTAAAGTGACTGACTGCATTACTCTCAGTACTCTAATTTCACTAACAAATGCTGTTTCCCTGCCAGTGAATCATAAGATCTCAATCACCTTCAATAACACCACAGTAATATCACATTTCCTGCCTTACCTGGCTTTAAAGCAAAGTCTTCCCTCCATCCTGACAATGAGCTAATGATCTAACTTTGCAGTTGCACTGCTTTGAGCAAGGGGTTAAATTAAATTAAATTAAATTTGGGCCACTTTTCCCTTCTGGCCCAAACCACTCTGATCCTAGTGTTTCTTGGAAGTGTGAGCTGCTGGGCTGGACCATGGTTTTTTTCTTGTTCTGAAGAATAAGGCTGAAGTATCATTTTGATGATAGAATATAAAAAGAACAACATAGTAAGTGATGTACCAGTTAGCCTGGAGCTGTAAAGCCTAGAAATGCTGAGAATTTAAAGTGAATTTTCATATTGGAAAGTGAAATCTCATATGGCACCTGAAAGCCATACTTACCACCTGCATGTGCAAAACCTTTAGTGTAGAGTACTCTCTGTTGGATTATGGCTAATACATGACATTTGCAGAGAACTGGAGGAAGCTCTCATTAAACCAACCCTATGCTCTGAAGAAAGCCAACCAGCTACTGTGAAGGTTGGCTGGGTGTAGCACATCCATATATGCTCTGGCAATGTTTCTTTATAGCCGAGGTTCATATGGAAAACTGAAGTACATTAGATTTCAAACAGATTCAGGCACATGTGTGAAAGATGGAAATTAGTTACTCCTTATCAGAAAATAGGGAATAATTTGATCATCATATAGGGCAATCTGGGCTTGCTTTAGATTAAGTAATTGTTCGTATTTTCACAGTACTGAGAGTAGCTTCACAGCAGGCACAAAAGGGGCTGGATGCTGGCTCACTGTTCAGAGCAATGCCACAACTGAAAGGCTTCAGAATGTAACTGCTGATTGAGGCCTCCCTTTAGGAAACACTTAACCTTAAGCTTGTGGGTAGTGGGCTAGTCATGTATTTACAGGTAACCATGTGCTGAAGTGTTTCAGCGTGTCAGAAGACCCATTTTCTACATTTAAAACAAATGCAGGAGAGGTTAATGTTACAAAAGGAAGTATTTAACTCCAGTCCAGAGGTGCATGTTCTGTTATTTCTGATCTTGTCTATTCTACCTGAGACGTTCCCTGGTCCTACAGCACGGGATATGAATATTGCCAATCAGACCGGGAAACCAAACTAATTTTGAATTGCACTATCATGCAATTCCAGCTAACACAAAAGTCCTGTTTTGAATCTTTCAGCTGGGCTGGTTGTAAGAAAATGGAAGGCTGGGTATGCAAAACTGGAGGAGTTGTCCTCCTGTGTTAGTAGCTGGTGGGTAATCTCTCACAGGATGAAACGGCTGGGTCCCATTTGCTGCTATCCTGAGTAATCTGCATCCCTGGATTCTTCCTTCCCTGTTCCTCCCAATGGCACTGCAGTTAAAACACCAAATTTGATCCCAGGCAAGGCCCTCACAGTCTCTGCTGCTGAGCAGTGGTGGATCAACAGCCTAGAAAGTCCCTCTCTTCCTTCAGGTCTCATTTAATATTAAGTATTTCACACAAAGGGCAACACATTCAACAACAGGAGTTGTGGGGATTCACTTTGCAATGACCTAAGTCTTTGTGGTGAGAGGATGTTTCATAGAGGAGAGGACATGTGGTTTCAAATCCCTTCAGGCAGAAGAAATCTGGGCCTGGCTCTTTTAAACACCAAATAGGTGCTTTTGACACCAAAGCCACTTCTCTTCAGTATAACTCTGTTTTTTGTTTCAAGGATGAAAATAAATACACAGAGAGTTTTGGGCTAAGCAAAACCATGCTTTGTGCTGCATTAGCCCTTTTCTTGAAACCTACTGCCAGTTCTGCTTAGTAAATCTAATTAGAAATTTTCCTAACAATCAGCCGAATGTGTCACAACAAAGCTCAATGGAGCTCTTATAAATATGCTCATGAATAGCCTGTGAATATTTTTTCCAGCTAGCTGCCTGTCTAGGTGGCTTGGATTTGCAAACTTCAGAGGTCATTCATGACAAGGCACAGGCTCTCCTAACCTTCTACAACCTGCCCAGCACTAACCCTTCACCCCACCAGGAGACAAAGCGCCTTGTGAGGAGGTGATTTAGCAGCAGACCAGAGCACTGAACTGCCCACCTACCAATTTCGGTAAAATTTACTGAGGCAGTAAAGCTTTTTTTTTTTTTTGGTTTTGTCTTTCTTCACCTGTTTAGGAAAATCGATGGCACCAACGTGGAGGAGGACCACATTGAGCTGACAGAAGAGGGGCGGCCGGTGCTGGCGAGCACCCGCCAGCCAGCAGCCTGCGACTGCCACTGCTGCGGGCTGCCCAAACGCTACATCATTGCCATCATGAGCGGGCTGGGGTTCTGCATCTCCTTCGGAATTAGGTGCAACCTGGGTGTTGCCATCGTGGAAATGGTGAACAATAACACTGTTTATGTTAACGGGAAGCCAGAGCTGCAGGTGAGAAACCGCCTTCCTTTCACTGTTCTGAGCAGACCTTGTTGCAAAATCGTCAAAGTGACACATATCAAAGCACTGTATCCATGTATAGGTCAAAAACGGAGACAGGGAGACATGGGAGTCTGGATTCACACAGACCCATAGGTGTCTTATTCCTATTTGGGTCTCTAAATCCCATTACAAATCTGTAAGATGTGATGATTTGCAATGTCATACAAGAGGTAAGGTTCAGAAATGAGAACTTAATTGGCTGGCAGGTCTATCAGTTCCCTGATCTTTCAGTTGTAGACAGATTTTGAGGCAGTGGCAGAAGCTTTTACTCTTTACTGTCTCTCGGGGAAGCACGCTCTGATTCTGCTACAGAAAGAATGATTAATTGTTGTATGGTGCTCTGCACTTACTCTTTTCAGATCAGTAGCTGACTTTCAAGACTTTAAAGTTGTCACCGGTAACTTGGTGACAGGTTATTACAGATTGTTGACAGTGCGGCCTTCCGTCCAGAAGTATGTGGAGCTAGGGGCCAAACTCTTTTCAAATTTGGAGTAGATGGCATGTGGTTCACAGCAGGTGTCTACAAACCTTTAACAAAGCACCCAAAGAACCGTGGGTTCAATGCATACCTTAGTTTTCCCAGTCCTGCCTTGGTACATACCTTCTGTCATATATACCTTCTGTCGTGTTTATAGAGATAAATGAAAAGCTGTGCAATTATTAAACAGCTTTTTTTCCCAAATATTTTAACTTTTAGTAAAGAAAATAGCAGAAAATGTCTACAGCAAAATTCCAAAGTTAAAAATATGATACTGATCTGCAAAGACCAGACCCGATGTTTATGATTCTAGGGCTGCAGATTAAACATATCTTCTCTTGCCACATAATGTCATGTTCAGTCCTTCAGTGTTTTTCTCTCCCCTTTCTAGCTATCAAGCAGAGTGTTTCTAAACAGAGTCAATAAACCTCAGAAAGATTTACTAAAGTGAATGGACAGTTTCTTTGTTCTTCCTAATCTTCAATCTCCTACCGCCAGCTCCTGCTGCTTTGACTTGCTGCTGAATTTGTATTTATTCAGCCTAATTCCTGATCCCTGGGGTCCTGCTGTGACTTCTTGGTGCTATATGTCACCCTGGAGCAAGAGAAAAGATGTGCCTGCAAAAGTTGTTAAGCTCAGAATATGTAGTTTGAGAAAATGTGGACAAACCCATCTCATGAATGTCAAATTATTCTGTTTGGGTATGAGCACGTCCTAATACAGGAACTTCTTCCATGTCTCATAGTATTTCTGTCTTCAGTATTTAACATTATCTAGAAACTAAGATGAAATCTCTAGTAGAAAATTAGGTGTTTAAAACAGCAATGTAACTCAGCACAGGAAAGTAGATCTCTTGCAGAAGGTATACCTGACTAATTAATGCCATCTTTCTCCCTGCAGGTCAAATGAGCTGTTTTGTACTTTCGTTGTTTAGAAACAAAGAAATCAACCTACTAAGGAAAGCCTATTCTTTTTACACACATAAATTAATATAGAAAACAGAAATGTTAAAGTTTATCACTGTAGTTTTCACTTTTCTGTAGCGTTTAAATGACATTTTAAATTCAGAATCTAAAAGGCATCTGTGCTGCATTCTCATATGATGCTTGGTCACCTTTCCTTACTGTGTGATTAGCATAAAAATGACCGTTAAGAACAAGTTGCAGTTTCTCTTTGCTCCAAAAGGGCTCTTTAGAACTGAGGGTTCAAGGAGGAAAAGTTGACACTGACCTTATTTTAGTTTGATTTTACTGAGCCAGGCCCTGTCTGACCTCTCAGAACGGAGGGCAGGAGGGGCACCTTGGGTCTATCATCCTTTTCTTCATTTCCTCTGTTTTTCACCTGGGGCTTTGGCTATCCCTATTGTGAACAAGGTTTATCAAACAGTCTTATCAGAGAACAAGAATGTCCTTGTTCAGAAAGAGCCTTAAGTGCCTGGTATCCAGGGATGAGATGTATGGTGAAAACATTTCTCTTGGCAGCAGGCATTTTTGGCTACGAATGATCGATTACCAGCCTCTGGGTGGCCTTCCAAATCCAAATCCAGACCTACACCTGGTATCACTTTTAATAAAAGAGAGAGTATTCAGCTATCTAGTGTTACCTAGTTTTATTTCCAGACTGCTTTGTCTACAGGTGTTACACCCCCTGACTTGTCCTCCCCTTCTCTGCTCCCACACCACTCAATGCAGATGGTGGACAGTCAGGGTTTGGCCCTGACAAGGAGAACCATGGATAATACATGGATAGTAGCAGCCTGACCAGGAAGCTGATCAACCCAAAGGACCTGAGCTACCTTGATAATAATGGGAAAATGGACGTGATCATTAAAAGGCATTAGGTCCTTGTTTTAACACCGAGCTTGTTTGAGGACTAAGCAGCCAGAGGTGGAGCAATAGCACATGGCAAAGGTGAAGGGCCAGGGTTAGCTCCCTTCTCACTGAAATATTTCCCCTCTCCTTTCCACCTAACTGAAAGCCCAGAACAAAAGCAATAATCTCACATGTGAATTTGACATTGTTTTGCCCTGACTGGTGGGATTCCAGCTCAGCAACGCTGGCATAAAGAGACTACCTTGATTTGGAGAATGAGTGACTCATGACTTCCAAATAATGGTTATTGTGCAACAAGTATACTTAATCTTACAAGATTTTTTTCTGTTTCCTTTACAGAAAGCACAGTTCAACTGGGATCCAGAGACGGTGGGGCTCATTCATGGCTCTTTTTTCTGGGGTTACATTGTGACACAAATCCCAGGAGGGTTCATCTCAAATAAATTGGCTGCTAACAGGTAAGAAAACGAAAATCAAAGGAATAAAGCTTTACAGCCTGATGATTGTTCTACACGGTTTAAATGATGATTACAAATATACTGAATTGATGTGTATCAGGAACACACATCTGAAACTGAACTTGTTGTATTTATGTCTATAACCAAAAATTGGCTACATTTCCATTAGGGATCTGTTGCTGATTCTCCAAGTTTAGCTTGTTCATCTCAAATATTTGTGCATTTCTTGTTCTCCAAACAATAAGGTTTTCTGGAGAGTGTTAGGAAAATCACACTTAATACTTCAAACAATGATTGTAGCATATGTCTTTCAGAAGTTGTCATAGTGCTTTTTAGTTCAACTTAACAAAAAAAAAAAAAAAATTGCTCTTCTCCTTTTAAAAATTCCCTTTGGACTGAAGCTGGAAATGTAGGCATTACAGAACTATTAATGCTCTGATGACCCAAATCCATCCTCGTGCACATAGATAGCCCCACCATGGCTGGTTACAGTACTGCTGTCTGTAATTAGGATTGCCTAGAAGTTCTAATAGAACTTCATTATTTCTGTTTGGTGAACTCTGAGCACCTATATAGATTTCTTCTATGCTTACTGTGTTGTAGGCTGATCCCATAGAATTGCCCAGAAGCTCAGTCCAAACTGCCCTCTGTCCATAACCAAAAGTTACTCAAAGTTCAGTCTTCACTGCTTCTTCAGCACTAGCAGCATCCTCATTTTTTCGTTCCTCTACCACACAAAAGTACCTAAGCAAAGTATTTTTCCGTCTACTGAATAAGACAAGCAAATTAGCTAAGCTTAGTAATTTCTCCAAGCTTTTCTAGTCTTGCCACCATCTTTTGCAGCAAGAGGTCCACAAAACACAGATGTGCACACTGGTGGCTGTATAATTCAGTGTAGTATTAGTTTGGCTTTTTTTTCCCTTAATTTTCTTGCAAACAGTAAAATCAACCATGTTCATACTGTAAATCAATGTATTCTTTTAGCTGCCTACCTCCTTAGGTATGTGTTGTGCATTTGCACAGAAAGTTGTATTTCTGTCCCCACGAGACTTTCAGACTCAATCTGATGCTATATTACAATATAAAATTATGGATTTTACTATCATAAATTATTTTTGGAGTAGAATTTGCTGAGGTACAACAATATCCCAAAGGCTGGAATAAAAGAGAATTTATGTTTGTAGTACTAGGATTCACAGATCTGGCTAACACCATGTTTTTCCTTTATTCCTTGTTTATCCAACTAGCATCAGCTTGAGTAGATTCAACAGTGGTGCTGAGTTTCTGTTTCAGAAGGTCTGTTTTCTTTCTAAGACACAGGGCAGGAAACCAGGAGATCTTGTGACAGTTTGTCAATCCACTCTCCCTAGAAAGACAAATGTTCTCTTTTGTCCCAACTGCACTCTGGAAATGAGTATATTATTCTATCCTATTATTGACATTATAGACTTAGGTACAGACTCCTTTGTCACCCATTTAAATTCTGCTCAGCACTGTCTAACTTTGAACATACATGGATGCCCCCACCACAGGCACTTCTCTGTGCAAATGACCATTTGTAATAATGTGGGATTCAAATGAACCTCAGAACAGCTGAAAATGTTGGGTGTCTTACGGTTTTGCACAAAACCAATCTAAAACCAAGTAATTTGCTTTATACATTCATCCAAATTTTGTGTCTCTGCATCCCACTCAAAAGTTCATGAACCATTTGGTGGCATTGTCCCTTTGACTTGCTGCTTGTCCTCAAACATATACCCAAATGTAATTTCATCATTGTTTGGTGGTGACAATGCTATGTGAAACACAAGGCACCTCCTGATACCGGTTTTCAGTAACAGGGCCCTGCTGGGCACAGGAATCTGTTGCAGAGGAAGTTTGTTTTGATCCCAAAGGGGCAGCTGGCCAAGGATCATGGCAGTGAGAAGAAAAGAATGTATGAAATAACTGAACGGAACTGGGATAATTTTGTTTGTTATGAGGACCAATGTCTTTGGGACAAACAGCAATGAAATGCTAGAAAGATACTGCCTCTCTGTAGGAACACTACTCAACATCTTCAATAGTAGGAGATGATTGACTGGTTTTAACTCAGCGTAAATGGTGCATTTACAAGCTAGGCACATTAAGAGATGGTGCTAAATGAGGTAGCAGAGATTGGAAACTGACTCTTCAGAACCAGCTGTTTGAATAATTAAAACCAATCTCTTTCTTATGGCTTAGTTTTTCGGGTGCTTATTAATTCACATAATTTGCTGTAATTCCCTGAGACTGTCAATAGCATTATGATAATGGACCTGATATTTCTTATTGGAAAGCAAGCAATGTGTAAACCTCTTTTTTTCACAGATCATAATAGAGAGCTAAGTAATACTTATTTCTCAGTTAAATGTTTTCTTGACCTTGAATATCAAGATATGATCATAGGCTTTGTATTCTAATTCAGATTTTCAGACTGCTTTCCATATAAACCCATTCATTTGTCACTTCTCTCTGCCAGTCTAACCAGCCTCTTTGCTTTTGTGTTGATCTGTTGAGTGCTTTCTTGTCATTCAGATTATGAGCTGTCAAGGCATGGACGGTTGTTTTTCTCAATAGGTGCACAGAATTTAGATGAAACTGTGCTGACTATAGATTCTTTGTGCTATGACACTACCATTAATTCTACTGGGAACAGTAAAACCAGATTTAAAAAATGAAGTGACATCTATTTCCTGTGAATAACCTTTTAAAAAGAGACTGAAACATAAACAATTGAAATCTGTATTTAAAAAAGAAAAAGAAAAGAATGGCAATGAAAGGTATTAAAAGTTTATATGTATTTTTAAGTCGAGCATGGCAAACAGTTACGCATATTAAGGTCTGTGTATGTCTCTGGCAGAAAAAGCAAAAGGGATAGAAATACTCCTGTTGTCCAAAGCACATGATTTCTCACAAGTATCTGTCTAATACCAATTGTATATCAGAAGGAAGCTTAATGTGTCTTTCTGAAATGCCACATGCTTAACAAGACAATTCAAAGCCTGTTAAAAGTTGCTGAATTTTAGTAGTTTGAGAAAGGAACATGAATTTTGCTCCACAAACAGCAGCATATTGCTGGCTACATCAGTGCAGCTGGGAGCTGAGGGCCTTGAACAAAAGGGGCTGCTTAATTTTCAGGGTGTCACCTTGAGTCTTGGAGCAAGGCAGGACAGCTTTGGGCTGACTTCCCATATCCAAAGTGCTGGGGTCCCCAGGGCCACCAACTGCCGCAACTTTCTGCTTGCACACGGGAAGATCCCCTACACAAAGGCAAGTCCGCAGGGAGCCAGACCCAGCTGCTCTGAATGGCAGGCAACACAAAGATGACTGTGAACTACTGAAGATTAGTAGTACTCCATTGAATTTAAATGGTGCTTGAGAGTTGTGGAGAACTCCCACTGCCAGTTCTCATATTTTTTAGTGCTGTAACAGGATCCTAGAGGAGATCCTCCAGTGTATCAACTTCCACAGATGCTGGAGCAATGAGCTCTTGATATTCAGACTGTGCAGGACGCAGCTATTGATCCCCATTTGTTACACAGAAAGGAAACCTGAGGAAATCTGAGTCAGTTAGATGTGAAGATGTATGAAATCTAATGAATCAAGCGCAGCTCATTCCCACTGATAGTAGTAATTTCAATTATTATTTCAGCAGGTTATTCCTAGTCTCCTGGTTTCCAGGGGTGTTTTTCATGGTGCAGAGGCTTGTGTTTTGAAACAAGCTTCCCAGATGCCCTTTCATGAGCTGGGTACCCAGGAATGCTTTTCCCTTGCACTGCAGCATCAGTGCCTGGCAAACCTGCAACCCAAAACATACTGAAATGCCTGTCCTTTAGCCCAGCTGTCTTTGATGTCTAGTGTCAGTGTTGTTCATTATTGATATAGGGCAGTAAGTGTGCACCACTGAAATACAGGAAAGCCCATGTTTGTGCTGGGAAAAGCTTCCACAGAGTGCAGAGAGTGAGGAAAACACAGTTTTGAGTGCTACCCCGAGGCCAATGAGTGGTCTGGACTTTCAAGGATGCTGTTTGGATCTATCACCCCTACACAGAGGTTTCCGCTGCTCTTTCCTTTAATGGATGCTAACATTCTGGAGGCTGCAAAAGATTTCCCAAAGGCACTGGGCCTCAGGTGCACTTAGAGCCATGACTGACTTGTGCCTAGCTGCAGCAAGTGCTCTTCCCAAGCAGGGTAACAACTATGTTTATATCATGTTTTCCACAGAAGCTGTCTTGTAGAAATGCCCCTTCTATGTCATAGTCACAAAGGACACCTGCAGCTGTGATTTGGAGAAGTGTTGTTGAAGAGAGCTTGATCTTAACAGCCCTGTTACACATTACAGCAGCAGCAAGTTGAACTCACTAGCACATGCCCATGTTCAGACAGGCACTTAAACCAGAATTTATCTGATTCAAGTTAAACTCTATTGATATAATAGAGTTTAAGTACTTCCCAGGATAGGAATCCTTAGGTCAGGACTCCTATAAACAGCTTAACCTCCTGTCCCAATGCCCGTATCTATTCCTCTGACACAAATTAAAATTCAGCACCTTTGTTTAAGTGTATGTAAAACTTCTGTTCCGTTCAGAGACGTAAATGGATTGACCACATGGGGATTTTTGCCCATAAGGGGCCTTTCCATCTGTTTGGTTTGGTGAGATGGCAGTAGGTAAGATGGTCTCTGAGACTGTACCTGAGAACAGCATTGCTTCTGAAAAGCAGACAGTAATTGTATTCCTTTTCTTGCTGTTTTTTGGTTTTTTTGTTTTTTCTTTCCATAGGGTATTTGGAGCAGCTATCTTCCTAACATCTACACTGAACATGTTCATCCCCTCTGCAGCAAGAGTGCATTATGGGTGTGTGATGTTTGTAAGGATTCTGCAAGGTCTGGTGGAGGTAGGAGCACTCACCTTTTTGATTTTGTACATCATTTGGTTTTGGATGTTTGGTTCTAAAAAGTTGACCATTATATAGTTTTACTTGTTACTCATTATCAGATGACAATCTTTTAATTGTACCAATTTATAGTTTTAAGTTTACTTAAAAGGAAATAAATAGTTTAGGTTTCTGGTGCTGCAGTTCAAGCTATTTGAGTTTCCTTGTGCCATCCACTGCACATGCTAACCAGCATTTTTACCTCAGGACACATTACTATTTAAGTGATTCTTCAAATTAGTTTGCAATCTTCATACTCAAACAGCAAAACTCTCCCAGGCTTCTCTGACCCTTCCTACATCATTCCATGGTGACAAACATCTACACAGTTTGAACAGTATCAGCAACTGCTTGAAACAGGAATGCAGTGAAAACCAATCACATGATGTGTGAAATGTCTGCAGGGTGTCACCTACCCAGCCTGCCATGGGATGTGGAGTAAGTGGGCTCCTCCCCTGGAGAGAAGCAGATTGGCCACCACATCGTTCTGTGGTAAGTTGATAGGCTTATACCCTTTACGTAACTACATATTCCTATTAGACATGTTTTAATGATTTTAATGATTTTAAATGAAAATGTAAACCTTCTGCCCTTTGCTGTACTTGCGCACATACCTGTTTGGCTTGTACACTGAGCTCAGGGACCGAAGAGTCTTTTTGTTTAATGTGTCACCATTTTCTCATTTAAAGCCAACCCTCAGAATGGCTCTCATAGTAAACTAAAATGGGTCAAGAGAAATCATACAAGAGAAGTCACACTTCTTTTTTTCCATTAATTTTCTATAACCCTAGGGATTCCATTAATTATACATACTAAATTGACCCTCCTAAGCAAGTATGCACTTTTAAAAGTATCTTAAAAGGACTTGAGTACTTCAGGCTGGCTGCTCAATATACTGCAGTGGAGGTGATGTAACTTCCTGCTGCTGGCTGTTCTGCTTCACTCTGTTTTGTGTTATGATCAGCCTTGTACTTTGCTCTCTTATCTGGGTGCCTTTCCAATGATGACTGCTGGCCTTCTGGAAGATGGCTTGTGGGAAATTTCAGAAGAGTTTGGGGATTGTAATCAAGTGTAAAGTTGGGAGAAAGCAAACTCTCATTCCATTTAGAATGCTTCTAGCCTCTGGCAAGAGCCTTAAACCTTGTTATGATGCAGGGAGCAGGAAGAATACTGAGATTTTACACCTTGTTCTTCAAGAAAGATACTTTTTTGCTCACAGCAACACTAACAAAAAACCCAAAACAAAACAAAACAAAAGGCTTTTGTACTTTCAATTCCATCCTCCAGGTAGCAGGTTTTGCCACAGGTCACTCTGTCCCACCCTTTCTTACCAGAAAATACGACTGTGAGTATCATACCTGTGAGTATCATTTCCCAGGTCTAGTCCAGGAGCTGTCCCCTCCTCCTCTCCTACCTAATGTCTTAATCTTCTCTTGATAACCCTGCAATTGTCAATTAGGTATTAATTCCAGGGTAAATGGTGAATGACAATATCTCCCTACCAGCTCCAGGCTGCGTTTGAGTGGATGGTTAAATGTAAGTCATAATACAAATGTACTCTTTCTGCCTTTTTTACCCCTAAAAGTCCAGATATGCAGAGTACAGGGCAGAAATGGTGTAGTTTCAAATGCACTGTGTTGGGAATGAAGGGAAAGGCCTTACTTGTTACTTCATTCTGTCATTTCCCTCTAAGATGCCCTCGTCATCTATATTTGGTGTGTCCCTTCCAATTTGTAAGAGGGAAATTGGGACAAGGAGTGGATGTCTAGTAATACTCCAGAAAAATCAGAAATAGTAAGACTTTGAAGAGTAGTCGGTTGGGAAACATGGAAGAGAAAACAACGAAAATAAACACAGCTGGTAGGGTAAAGCCAGCTGAAGGTGAATGTCTGTAAGAGAAGATACTCTGTATTTGTATTTTATATTTGTACAGAATGTCTGTAATAGAAAATACAGAAGTCAGATTTAAAAGCAGTCTGTCCATCAGCAGTGAAAGGCTAAAGAAAATAAGGCAATAAAACACAGGAGAAAAAATACAAGAGGAAAAAAGCAGCTTTTCATATTATGGGAATTTTATTTTTACTTCATATTACTTGAGGATTTAGAGATTATTTAAATGTTTGCATTTTCTGCAGAAGAACAGACCAAAAGGGAAGCCTCTCCACCCTCAATGCTCTCTGCTTGAAATCCTAGCACTGCATAGAGAAACATCTAGCCTGCAGCCCAGCACCCATTTTAGTGGCTACAAATCACCCATTTTTGCACTTGAAAGGTGCACAGGAGCACCGGAAAAATTAAGAAACCACATGTTATCCAGATTCCTGGTTTCTCTGTCTATATTCTTGCCTGAGGCTTTGCTACTGCTGTAGGAAGAATAAATTGCACAGAGATGAGGAAGAAGGGTCACTGTGAACCTGTACATAGAAGTATTGCTAACAAGTAGATCATTAACAACTGTTCATTAATGAGGTAGTAATACTCTCAAAAACACTAGCACCTCATTTCCTAGAATAAATCAAAGCAACACTTCTCACATGTGAATCCAGTGGCACCATCTTGCACTGAAACCAAATGTTCAGATTGCATTAAGTCTCCCTAGGGTCTTCATGAAGATTCCTTTCTGAGCACTTAAATTTCATTAATCTCTTTCTTCAAGTCACTTGGAAATATATTTAATCAGTATTATATATTTCCCAATCAGAAACCTTGGCACAGACCACTTTTTTATTCTTTTTTTTCCCTGTCAGCTTCTGCCTGTGTATTCCAGCTGTTTGCTCATGTTGCTGATATGAACCAACCATGGTTAAAGAGGCTCAGTGTTGGTCTGAACACCCCCTCCACTAGCAGTGGGTCATGGGGCTTGGCCCATGACAAGAGCCTCCCAACTGCATTCATATCTGCAGATATCTGCAGTCCTCAGGACTTCTGGACATCAAGAAGGCTTCTGAAACTTGGGCCATTAGCTTCTCCAGAGCTTACCTCATACACCATGGGGTTAGGTGGAATTCCCCACTTAAGTGCACACATACGGGTCATGTCTGCCTGGTGGTTTGCTATCAGTCTTGGATTTGCAAATCCCATTTACCTACAGGGCATTCCAACAGCAAAATAAAACTGGTGATCCCATGCAAGTGAGCACCAGTCCTTCCCACCACCCCAAGGTAAATGCTACAGTTGTCATCCAAGTCCCCATGTTCACAAGAAATCACGGCGCCAATTAACCAGACGTGTCCTTTCAATTCTGCCCAGATGAGCAACTACCTGGATCATCTGCACTGAAGGCTGGGTGTGCCTATCATAGCTGGCAAGTTTTATTAATCCCTTTTCTCCTCCAGGGTCTTATGCAGGTGCAGTGGTTGCCATGCCGCTGGCAGGTGTGCTGGTCCAGTACATCGGGTGGTCATCAGTCTTCTATATTTATGGTGAGTTGCTTAACACAAAGGATCTCTGAGACTAGCCTGCCAGCTACTGCCAGGTACTGCCAGCAGTTTTGTTAAACCTGTTTAACGAGTATGGATTAAAGTAATTTTGGGGAATGAAGGGGTTGCAAATGGGTGTTCCAATTTATTCTCTAATTATTGTAGCTTCTGAAAACTTTAATTTTGTAATCATGTGATGTAAAATGTTTTAAAATCGTCACGACTGGTTTGCAGCTTCAGTGACAGGGTTAGATGCAGTTGCAAAGGTTGCTCTGTAGCACAAACACTCATGTGGTATCTGTCCTGGAGCACACACCAACAGTGAATGCTACAGCATATGGTGCTAATGGGGAGCCAAATGCCTCTGAAACCTTCTGCCCTGAGACATCTGCTCCATGCTGCCCACCCTCCATAAAGCATTGGCACCTTTAGAAAGTGGTCCCATCACATGGGTACAGCCTCATGGTTAATGGTCATGCCTCATGCTTCCCCTGCAGTAGGTGGCAGAGCTGGCTTAAACCCAGCCTTGCACATCAGGAACCCAGTTAATACAGGTTCTATCTGGAGACACAGCACACACCAGAAGATCTGCCATTGCAATCTGATCATGAAGTTCTTTTATGTAGATTGTGATCATGTTATGACCAGTCTGCTTTTTTCCTTTCCCAGGTCCCATATAAAGCTTTACTTCTGTCTTTTTTTCTGCCCTACGTGTATCACATAATATAAGTGACAAAATGCTTAAATGCTTTGCAAGCAGGCACACAATATACACAGAGTTAGTTATCATACTCATATTTGCTACACAGATTTGCTTTAATTTGCTCTTGAAATAACCTTCAAAGCCTGCAGATACTGCAGTGTAGCTTTATTAGTTTTTCAAACTTAGCTTTGCTTTTTCTGCCTCTCCAGGAATGTTTGGGATTGTTTGGTACATGTTCTGGCTCCTTCACGCCTATGAGAGCCCTGCTGCACATCCAACAATAACCGACGAAGAGAAGATATACATAGAAACAAGTATTGGAGAAGGAGCCAGCCTAGCTAGTGCAAGTGTAAGTAGAAAGGGCTTTTCTGGTTATAATTTGTGAGCAAGTTGAATGAGATAAGCATGAGACCAGATGGATACTATTAGCTGTGTAAGAGCAGCAGAAATATTTGCTGTTGATATTTAGGGGCTTTTCCTTTTATGAAAATTACAGGATTCAGGCTCATGCAGGTGGACAGGAGGAGTTGAGTTTAAGTCAAAACACATAGTGCTGTTTTAACTCTTGGCTCATAAACCCTGCCCAACCTAGGGAGATAAAGGACTGGGGAGAGAGGGGAAACAACACTCTCTGATCTCCTGCTCTTGAGTAACTATCATATTCTAAAAAATGTATTAATCAAAATGGCTAAATAAGAAATTGGCTGCAGATGTTAATTATCCAGTTCCCTTTTGAGCTCTTATTGACAATGACTGAAATTCTGAAAACTCAAGAACAGGGTTTCTGCCCTGCTCATTCTCATAGAAGCTCAGCTCCTTGTTTAACTTCTATTCTCTCTCTGAGAGGATCCTGGCAGATCCTGAGAACTTAAAGCTTAAACCTATATTCCCATCAAACATCTCCATTCCCTTAGGTATTTTTGCTAGTGCTGAAAACCAAAGCTGTTTCTTGATAAACTGTACCATGTTGGCTTTTACTCTTGAATATTCTGGAACCAAATAACTCCAGACTCTTTTCTCTACATGTTCTTGGTAGCCTTGCTGACAGTATAAAGTACCAGACTCTTCTTTTTGGCATGCTCCTGAATTTTGCTTGAAGTCACTTGGGTCTTGGCTGGAGACACACATACTTGTTCCAGGTCGTGGTATACCCTTCCTGTACAGTGATTCTACTGCAGAGGAAACTAGTTCCACCATCATGTGTTCACACACAACTGCAGGTATATGATTGCCTGTAGAATATAACTAATGCTTGGAAAAAAAAAAAAAAAAAGACTGTCAAGGGATATTGCCATAGTTACATATTTCAGCTCCTGATTTGAATTCTATTATAATTGAATAGGGCTCTGAATTGTTTTTTGTTCCAGCTGAATGGGGCATTGCAGCATAAATAGAAATGGGAAATGCCAAAAGCGAGTTACAGAAATCAAATCCTGTACCATGGACCTTTTTTTGCTGAATGAAATTAATTAGGTTGAAGTAGGCATCTGCCTGTTGCTCTGCTGCTGCATATTTCTTAGCTGGGATAATCCTTTTTTTCATAATTCTTTCAGTGGAAGGTCTCAAACTGGGTCATGCCAAAATCTGGGGAATGGCACAGGGTTTTCTCTAGTTTTCTTTGATTCTGCTATTGATTCTTTTATCCCAATGGCAGGATTCCAGTGCAATTTTAGTAAGTAGAGTAATACATAGGAGTCATCTGAAATACCCTAACTGTTCCAAGAAAGTTTCTCTACCAGTTGTTTGCCACTTACCCAGGAAACATCTTTCACTTGCAGTTTAAGTGATTTGCAGTGTAAATTGGATGCAACTAATTGGATAGTCCTGGTACCAAAGGATACTTGTCTCTTTATTTTGCCTTCTACTTACTCAAAAATCCCTTCAATATTTTTTTTCTTCCTAGAAATTCAGTACCCCCTGGAAGAGATTTTTCACTTCAATGCCAGTTTATGCAATCATTGTGGCAAACTTCTGCAGAAGCTGGACCTTCTATTTGCTCCTTATAAGTCAGCCTGCTTACTTTGAAGAAGTCTTTGGATTTGCAATAAGCAAGGTAAATATCTGTTCCACACAAGGATCCAGGATATAAAGTGTTTAATGGGAAAAAAAAAAAAAGGGGGTGAAGAAGGGTTCTTTCCCCCCTAAATCCTGAGAGAGGACACAGGCAGTAAGCACTCATTTTTCTAATTGCAGGTTGGCCTTTTGTCAGCAGTTCCTCACATGGTCATGACAATCATTGTACCCATTGGAGGGCAGCTAGCTGATTTCTTAAGGAGCAGGAAGATTTTAACCACAACCACTGTAAGGAAGGTCATGAATTGTGGAGGTACTATTCGATTCTGAAAATATGATACTTAAATTGTGTGCTGAAGTTGATGCAACTACCATAGTTTCATCCATGTTTAATTTTAACAGGAGACAAATTACTCTAAATTGCATTTATAGCTGGTTAATCTGAAGCATTTAGTGGAGAGCTGATGTTTGATGTCCTCATGTTATAAATCCTAACTCGTGTGAACATGCTTTTTAAAAGGGAGGAGGGAAGAAGCCTGGTTAATAATTAAAAGGATAATAGGGGCTGGCCCAGAAGAGTAGCACAATCAAGTAGGCCTCATTCTGCAAACTTGTACAGACAAGCTAACCATGTGGTGTCTGAGAACTCCCTTCCCAGTAGATACAGTCTTGAAATAACTGGCCATGTTCCCATCTACTACTTCCAGCTGAATCCACTCGCAAGTTTAGACCAGTGGAAGGGTTGTGTAAAAAAAATGAAAGCATAAGGTATGGACAAACTCATTTTTACTCATCACAGAATAATTTGTGCCAGTTCAGTGGCTGAACTGAAAAATCAGTGACACCTAATGTAAGAATGATTATAAATTATAGAAAAATTTCAAGCCAGATAGCCTGTGGAGTCATTCTCCACTGCAAATTCCTGGCTATTAGCCATTATTTATGGATAGCATAGACTGCGTGAAATAGAGATGCCTGCAGTCAGAGATGACATGCAGCTTGACTATGCATCTTCACAAAGGATTCTCAGATTCATTCTATCTTCAGTGTTTTTTTCAGTGTCATTAAAAAAATAAACTAAACAGAAGGACTGTAGTCTTACATATTAGGAAATGTTAATTTGCAGTAGTGGCAAACACTGAAAGTTTCCTGCAGTGCTCAGGGATATCCTATTGTGTTGATGGCACATGTGCATGTAAAATGCTTTTTTGTTCCATTTACCAAGAATACCTCACATCACTACAACCATGAGAAATTGAAGGCAATAAGTATTTTCCTCCTTTCCCTATCATGTTTTTGTGCTTGTGAATTTTGCAGCACTTTGCATGGAGTCATTCTCTCATTGTTTCCCTGTACTGCTCAGTGACTTAACTTCTCCAACTTCCTGGGTCATTTAGAGAGCATCAGGGAGAATAAAGTATATTCCCAAATCATAAATATTAAAATATTACCATGAATTCACAAAACTTCCAAGTACGTTCAAGAATAGTTATAAGATACCAAAGAATTTTGTCTAATTTTAAGTTGCTATTCTGGCTAGACCTTTTCACTATCTCCATGACCAATAGTAGTGTAAATGTAATTTATTCCCATGTGTTTCATTTGAAGGCTTTGGGATGGAAGCAACCTTGCTTTTGGTTGTTGGTTATTCTCATACAAAAGGTGTGGCTATTTCCTTTCTGGTGTTAGCAGTAGGCTTCAGTGGCTTTGCCATTTCAGGTAAGAATCTTATTACTGGTTTTACTTTTTATGATAAAAGTAATGTTGTTATCCCTACTGTTCTTCCTGTCATAATTTCTATAATTCGGCTTGCTCTTAATGTGGCTGCTTAAGGAATATTCCTTATTTCTTCCCATTTAAAAAATCATTTAACCTCAGTATTTATGAGAAGTGTTGCACACATGACATGAAGCTTTGAAAGAATCTTCCCTTTATTGATTCCAATTTACATCAGCTTTGGGCTGTTATTTTCTAACATACTTTTACAGTGTCAGCCACCTACTCTTCTTGTATAAAAAGTATCTCTCAAAGGAGAGTGATGGAACCACTCTGGATTAATAGTTGCTCAAAGGCTATCAGTTGTAACTCCGCTCCCAGTCCTAGCTACCGGTTTCTGCTTTCTGGGTCAGTCCTCTCTCTGTTGTGTCCTATAACCAGCACTCCTCCAGAAGAGCTGTTTCTCACCCTTTCATGGGTCTTGCCAGTCTCAGAATTATGTTTGTAGCTCTACCAGTACCATGGTTCTTAAAAAACCCCCTTTTGTTATGGAGATAAAAGGCTATCAGCTAGCAGGCTGCCAAGAAGATGAATCTATTGAGCAAAATTGATGAACAAAGTAACTGCTGGTCTCCAGTTGTTTCAGGATTATGCAGATGAGAAGTAGTTTTGCTACTCAGTTACGAGGGGCTTGCATAGCAGGCTATTTCTAACAATCAATTTTTATTGCATGATTTTCCCAGTACTCAACTTTTTACTGTACATAATGCCATGGAATCACAGAATTGTCAGATTTGGAAGGGACCTCTAGAGATCATCTAGTCCAACTCCCCAGCTAAAGCAGGATTCCCTAGAGAACGTTACTCAGGGCTGCATCCAGGCGTGTCTTGAATATCTCCACAGAAGGGGACTCCACAAACTCCCTGGGCAGCCTGTTCCAGTGCTCTGTCACCCTCATAGTAAAGAAGATTTTTCCTCATATTTAAATGGAACTTCTTATGTTCCAGCTTGTTCCTGTTGCTCCTCAGCCTGTAACTGGGAACTACTGAAAAAAGTCTGGCTCCATCCTCCTTGTACCCACCCTTTAGATACTTACAGGCATTAATAAGATCTCTCCTCAGCCTTCTCTTCTCCAGGCTAAAGAGTCCCAGCTCTCTCAGCCTCGTAAGAGAGATGCTCCAGTCCCTCAATCATCTTTGTTGCCCTAATGATGGACTTGGAATTCATCACCCTTTTTTGTTACTACCCATAGTCCATATGACTAATTGTCAGTAACTAAAGCAAGATAATTACCTGAGCTGAGTTTTACTATTTTTAAAAAATTATTTCTTAATAATATATGTACCCAGAAGATACGCTATAGTAAGGGTAATTGTTTTTCCTGCTGGTTTATATTCCATTTCTATCATGTTGTTAAACTACCACTTAAAGTACCGGAAAACATGTATTAAAAACCATTCCTACCTAAATAAATAGATATCAGACATTTGACTAACATGAGGCATTCATTCTTTAATTAAAAATATTTGCTGAGTGCAGTGTTTCAGTATAAAAAGATGGGAAGCCCAGATACTTTAAAAGAGGCCAAACCCAACTTTATTTGTCTACAACATGATCCCAAAAGCTGAGAAAATAAAAGGTGTTTCAAAAAATAATAGAGAATTGCAACCTATCTTCCATCTTTATCACCAAGAAAATGCCACTCTTCCTTCTGTTATATGTAATAGAAGGTTTCCTACCTTTTCCAGGCTTCTTCAGACAAAAGGGCTGTTTGAAAGCCCTGTTGGTCTGGTAGTGCAAAGACTTATAGCTGACCATTGTCTCTCATTTGTTGTAGGATTCAACGTGAACCACTTGGACATAGCCCCGCGTTACGCCAGCATTCTGATGGGGATCTCCAACGGCGTGGGGACACTGTCAGGCATGGTGTGCCCGCTCATCGTTGGTGCAATGACAAAACATAAGGTAACATTCCTCTGTGTTTTCTAGGAAAAGAATTAGGTAATGCAACAGAAGTTAAGATATTTTGGAGCTTCCTGGGAACTCCATTTCATCATCGATCTCTGCAGCTGTTTTCTGTTCTTGTCTCTATAACATTCACTTGTACAACATCACAGGGGACAGATTCTAATTTATTATAAACTAAATATAGGGAGATATTTTATACCACCTGTGGTTGAGACTCTGCAATATCTCCATACTACTGGGTAATGCTTACAGTACTTGGGAAGCTCCTCTACAACACATCCCTGGTAGGGTTTCTAAGAAATCAGTAATCTACAATAAGATTAACTTAGTTGCTAGAGAAATCCCTGAATTTCCAACTCCATGAATATTCTCTCACATGCAAGAGAGAAACTTCACTGTGAGGAAAAAAAAATCTCTTGTTTTATTTTGTTAGTCATTGTAATGGAAAAAAAAAAAATCTTCACAATGTCTCATAAATTGTTCTCCCTGTAACGTTGGGAATCAATGATCATGGTCATTGTGCAGTATGTGCTAACTCATGGTGTAATTCAGAGAGTAATCTTGCTTTTTACTGCAAACTTAATGAGACTGGCACCATTCTTTCAGACCCGTGAAGAATGGCAAAATGTTTTTCTGATCGCAGCCCTGGTACATTACAGTGG
>NW_009953490.1:826473-838284 GCF_000747805.2 Chaetura pelagica | reverse complement strand
TCAGTGAAGAGAAATGCGGCATAATTGATCAGGATGAACTGGCTGAAGAAACAGAGATGAACAATGAATCTTTTGTTAGTCCAAAGAAAACGTACGGTGCTACCAGTCAAAACTGTGAAGTACAGAGAAGGGAATGGAGAAAGCAAAAGCAAGTAACTCAAGACATGGAAGAACAGACTTCTTACCATTATGAAAACGGAAATTTTCAAGATTTGTCATAATACTTGAAATTGCAAGGTTTGTACCATCCCCTCTTCTGCCCAACCACCCCAAATAATAAAGTATCCATATTTATTTTCTTATTCAATCATGCAGCATCTGTCCACGTGGCTAGATGCAAGGGGTGGTATTTCCTTCTAATAGTATGGAAGAGAGCTAACAACTATGGGACTGGGAGAGGTGATACTAAATCCTCACTCAGCCATTGTATCCTGCTCCTGTTAGGAGATGACCAGCCCTGGCAGAGCTCCTGCCTCGTACAAGCCTATGGCTGCAGGAGCAAAGAGTGTCCTCATCTCAACTAAACAGAGAAAGGACAAGGTCACATGGTGGATCCACAGTCATATATTTAATTACTGGGAATCCAGTGGCATAAAAACCTGCCTTGAGTGGCCTTGTTTGCCTGTTTAGGATTCCTGTAGGTTGTTATTTGAGCTGCTTGATCCATGCCAAACTACAAACTCATGCTGAAAGAAAAACAGATGTATGGCAGTAGTCTGTATTTTATTACTAATGGTCACTCAACAACAGGAAGAGGAACATGTAGCAGAGATGGCATGGTATTGCTTCAACAGTTCCTTCAAATTTATTGATGGTCTGCTTTATATGCACAGCCCACAGAGTCTGGATAAGGCAATAAAATGGATACTTGTGAGAGTCCTCCTTCTTCAAAGATTTTGTGCTGGCATGAAATAATTTTGAATACAAAATCATCGTTAGTGATGCAATATTATTAATCCTTATAAAAGGAAATCTTAGTCCTGTTGGGATTAGATTCCTCACACAATCAATTATTGTGAAGTAATTTAAATATATTTTTCTAGTATTATACTGATAGAGTTCCTGGCCTCAACCCCCAACAGTCCTCATTTAGGTGAATGATCTTACACAAGTAAAGTCTTAAGTTCTGGATCTGTAACTTTTCAATACCTCAGTTTTGCTGTTGCTGCAAATGAAGTATTGAACCATTTGGGAATTAACAGAGTATATATGTCCAAAAGTAATTATCTTTTGCCATTGGTATATGTTGGATAGTATAAAGTGGCTTTAGCCTTTTTCTACCATTTTTAGAATAAGCCAGTGGAGCATGCTGTATGATCTCAAGCACTTGCAACTCACAGACTCATTGTGACAGTAACACTCATTTCAGAATGAAGCATTTCAGTAAGCTGTGATTTAATTTGTCTTGCATCATGATTACTGCCTCATTAAATTAAAGTGAAAGCTATCCTGTCTAGCCTATGATGTTCTTTGTGATGTTTCTTTAGTATTGTTCTCATGTTCCATGTATAGCCGCTGTGATGCACATGAGATTTGAAAATTTCTGACATGCATTTTGCTATTTTCTTGAAGTGTTTGAATACCATGAGTGGAATTACACTTGTATATTCATTTGAATTCATGGATTATTTATCTTCTGTACAAATGTAATTAAACAGGGAGACCAGTAAGTTAGCTGATTTGTTTTTCATGTCTCTGGTTCCTTTTCTACCCAGCAAAATCCAACCTACAACTAAATATGGATAAAGTAGAGGTGAATTGATATATACTTAATTTGACTACAGGGAATACTTTTTAATTGGTATCAGGAGATAGTTTAATGACAGAGATATCGTTATGGTACAGCTCAATCCTACCTTGACACAATTAAGTTTATTAATAAGCCACTCCAAAAAAAAACTTTATTGCTTAATTCTCTTAGGAAAGAAAATAATAGATTTATTTCAAAATTCTGCACTTCAGTTTAGACTACAGTTGCTTATTTCACTACTGACGTTTAGAACAGATATAAGAAAATATCTTCTCTCTTGCAGGTTGTAGTCAACACTTGGAGATTTAGGTGGCAGGACCTTGCTGTCAAATTATTTCCACAACTTACAATAGAAAGGGGGCCACTTCTTTGTATGTGCACAGATGAAACATCTTCCTCCCTCTCCAATCTCCTAGCATGCATGTAGTTACTGCAGGAACTTTTAATAGGTAAAATCATTATATGAAAGGATTTAATATAAGAATCTGGAAGTATAATCAGGCGGAGAGGAAAGAGAAGATCAGACAATAGACAGTTCTAGAAACGATAAGGCTAGAGGGTTGGGACGATCCCAAGCACAAATAAAGGCAGAGGATGAGCTCAGAACAGCCTTGATGAGAAGGACCTGGGGCTGTTGATTGATGAAAATCCCAACATGAGCTGGCAACCTGCACTCGTGACCCAGAAAACCAACTGTATCCTGGGCTGCATCAAAAGAAGCGTGGCTAACAAGTTGAGGGAGATGATTCTGCCCCTCTACTCCACCCTCATGAGGCCCCACCTGGAGTACTGTGTCCAGGTCTGGAGCCCTCAATGCAAGAAGGATATAGAGCTATTGAAACGAATCCAGAGGAAGGCCATAAAAGTGGTCAGAGGGCTGGAGCACCTCTTCAATGAAAAAGGGTGACAGAGTTGGGATTGTGCAGCCTGGAGAGGAAAAGGCTCTGGGGAGACCTTATAGCAGCCTTCCAGTGCCTGAAGGGACTAAAGGAAAGCTGGGGAGGGGTTTTTTACAAGGGCGTGTAGTGATAGGACGAGGGGGAAGCGTTTTAAGCTGAAAAAGGGTAGATTTAGAGTAGATACTAGGAAGAAATTCTTGACTGTGAGGGTGGTGAGACACTGGCACAGAGACATTGTGGATTCCCCCTCCCTGGGAGTGTTTAATGTCAGGTTGGATGGGGCTCTGAGCAACCTTATCCAGTGGGAGGTGTCCCTGCCCATGCAGGGGGTTTGGAACTAGATGATCTTTAAGATCCTTTCCAATCTGAACCATTCTATGCTTCTATAATATTTTCTGAGAAGAAGCATAATTTTTCCAGTAATCATAAAGGGCAACTTTCCAGTCTCACTGAGAGGAACACAAAGGGAGTGAATGTTGGTATGACAAAGAACTACAAAGATTCAGAAATCTATTTAGAATTGTTCAGGTGCATTGCAAGAAGTGTAAACATTAGCACTGGTTGGAAGTTACTTTTCTTTCCTGGAAATCTTGGTTACTTAATCAACTCTTTGATCTACACAGTGGCTTCCACAATACTACATGACCAAGAATAAAACCAACTCATTAGGATCAAAGATGCTTTGTAACTACAGTTTTGCTTGATGTCTCTATCTCCAGTCTGCTCCAAGAACCTTCCCTTGTGGCATCTGCACAGTCACTGAGGGTATTTCTGCTAAAACTGGCTTTTAAAAATAGAATTTAGAACATTTAAACAATCAAGCAAACAATTGTCATACCCCAACCTGACTCCAAAAAATTATGGCTCTAATGCTAATGTCTGTGAATTACTCAGATGATATTTTCTGAGGAGAAATATTAGCTTGATTAAACTTCATTTATTGCATTATTTTTATGTTTTTTTCTGAGCTTTTGTTCAAAATATTTTTTTACATATTTTCAAATATAAGACAGTGCTAAACACTCAGAGTTTTATTTGAAAATGGTTTCCTGGATGCAGAAGGAAGCAAAATTTGGTTTATATTGGAAAAGAGATCTTAAGCAAACTAAGGAAAAGTCAATATGAAATGGTAGAAGAAACGGTAGGCCATGGAATATTAATTTAAGTATGAGGAGAGGCAATGTAGGACAATAAGTCCTAGCTATATATTGTTCAGTGTAGTTATCCACTCATCTTGCTTTATAAAGAAGGCTGCAGCTTTAACTTCCTTGACATCTCACATTTTCTAGGCACTACTAGCAGAAGTGTAATGGTAATTAATATTCCTCTTATATTTATGTAAGAGTTAAACAAAATGTTCCTGGTAGTGGGAAAGGAAAAAAAAATAATACCTGTCATAATGAAATTTCACCTGAGTAGAAACTTATATTGTGAAATAATCACTTAGTCCAAAAGAATATACAGTCTTTTGAGTAAAAAAATTAACAAGGGCATCCAGATGTTAACAAAGTGCCAGGAGGAGTCTAATACATGTAACATAATTAATTTGAAAGTAGCAGGGCAAAAATTAATTCAAGGTCATGCAAAATGTGTCATGGCTTTGAATATTTCCAGTTGATTCCTGTTGTTAATAGTTACAGAGATCTTTAAGTTTATTCATTATTTTAAGGGTTTATTTAAGGAAAATCTTGTAAAAAAACCCAAACAGATTTCTTGTTTTTCTTCTCACTTATCATTAAATAAATTAATTTGAGATATTTTATATTTTAATATTTAATTATTTGTATTTTAAGAAAGAGGAGTGAGTAATTCTTGTGGTTAAAAGAACAGAGAGGGAAGAAGGGGAAATGGGGTAAATCAGCTTCCAGATCCTAGAAACAGAACTTGGAGTTCTTCAGGTTTTTGAGTTCAAACCTAAAGGATGGGTCAAGACCTGATATTCTGCATTGTCCCAAGGCTCAGGGAGTTCACTCAGGTCTCAATTCAAAGTTTAACTTTCATGAAATTAAGAGAGATTAAAAACTATTAATTCTTGTGACATTCAAATGCTTATGTTGGATTAGAAAACACGAGCAGGGAGATCACCCTGTGAACACTACTGCAACATTATATGTACATGCAGAAGACAGTCTGGCAGGCTTCTTTGTAAAAATGCTTTTTATTACTCATGTACCAGTATTGGCTATTTCTTATCTTCTATTTGATAACAATGTTTACCTGTGACAGGAAAATATTGCTCCTTTTTTTTCCTCAATCTTTTTTTTGATTTTAGTGTTTATACTACTCATCATTTTTACAGCTCTTCCATAAGCAAAATTCCATAAGTAAAGAATCTAAGAAATGTGGTAAGGTTGTAATTTTTTGTGCTGACCTACCTTTAAAATAACACAATAAAGCCAACTCATTTTTCCCAGAGATCCTACCATTCGGATATTGTAAGTCCCCATCATAAAAGCTTGACTCAACTAACTTGGTTCTCCCCCTTGTTTAATCAGTGTATTGGCTCTCTGCAGCAACCAACAGACTCCATTTGTTTATGTGTAACTGCATTTATCTTGTCAATAAAGTTAATGCTCAGACTCTTGCAGTACAAACTTTTTGGCATCTACTTTGCTCCTTGTTTTAGGCTTAGTTCTACCTGCATGACAAATTCAAAGCTCCATTGAGCAGGTCATGGCTATTTTGTTAAATATGTGAACTCCTGAAAAATAAATCTCCCTTGGCTCAGAGCTGCAGTTTCCCAGAGCACTCTCATAAATCTTTGGATCACCATCTGGGGAATACAACAACTTTTTGTAAACTGGGAAGTATTTAAACTTCCCAGTACAGATTGTTCTGCTATGAGGAACTGGCAGCGCTCACCAGAAGCACCATGCCAGGTGATTTCCCTCTGCTGGGCATAGGTGTAATGAACAGGAAAGGAATTGGAGAAACTTGCTGATGCCATGGTTAAGATAGGAGGAATGGGACTTTCTCTTGTTTTAGGAAGGGGACTTTGATTCCATTTGTTTGTTCCCTGCCCCCTCTCCTGTGTGTAGTCAAACTAAAGGTTTCTGTATGTCCTGAGAGACCCAGTGCATGTCCTGCCACTGGTAATTTCTGTAGTCTGTGCTGGTACAAATCTGCAGCAGTATGAAAGTGGCATCTGGGTCCCTGCTGATGAGAGGAAAGTCATAGTACTGAAGAGTAACCTGACCGTAGAAGCGAAAGACATTAATGTAAAGGACAAAACCAACTGGATGTGTGTAACGTTGCTCCAGTGGAATAACGCTGCTATATTGGGCAGGTCAAGTCAGCTGGGATTAACCACAGCAGGTAGGTTTCCCTCAGAGAGGAGCAGCAATACTCTCTGTCCTGCACTGTTCCCTTCCCACATCCCATCATTCTGTACCTGTGGCAGGTTTACCTATCACAGCACTTTGGACATGGTACAGAAAAGAGCCACAGCTGCACCGGATTTTATCTTCACTCTGTATTTACTTGTTTTCATGTGTGGTGTCAGCTGACCCTTGCTAGTTAATGGAACAGTACACAAGACCCCAGGACAATATGGAGTCAATAATAGCAAGGGGTTCATTTTTAATAAATTATCTTTTTTTTTTTTTTTTTTTTTTTTTTTTTTTTTTTTTTTTTTTTTTTTTTTTTTTTTTTTTTTAGTTTTTGTGCCACAAACCCAGACATTTTGGGCCGAGGCTTGTGCTGGCAGAGCAGTGGCAGCAGCCAGGCCATGTTGGGCAGCAGAGGTACTGCCCTGGCTGGCCAAAGGTCAAGGCCACGCTGGCCTGCTCGGCACCCTCTGCTCTGCCAGAGCACACAGGGAAGGGTCACTCTTGGACAGAGCTGGAGAGCAAAGTCGCTGACAAAGCTGAGAGGGAAACTTCAGGCTGGGCCCTGTCCCCTGCCCTTGCTGGCTGCATCAGTTACAGGAACTGTCAGATCATGAGGAGCAGCTGGTGTTTCCAAGTCATTTTCTGCATCCCTGATCCACATTTTTACTATTTCCAAGCAATAACTTCTACTCCAATTTCATGAAAAGCTGTGAGCAGCTTAAAATACCCCTTGCTGATTGGCACTCTCTGCTGTTACATTTACATATGACAAGGAACAGCCCACACCTAATTCCTTCTGTCTCCTAAACTTATCCAAGCTCTCATTCCACCCAGTACTCCCAATCCATCCATTCTTGTGTGCTCTAGAGCCATACCTTTGGCCCATGCACTCCTCTGCACCTAGCCTCCTCTATATGTCAAGCGAGAGGACATATTTTTATCCCTGTATGAACCAGCTTGAATTACTTCAGCTGGTTCTGGTGGCTCTTCTCAATACTGCAGGGTTCCCACAAACTGCAGCATGCATGAAGCAGAGGTGAGGGCAGACCCAAAGCCTACTGACCTGCTAGCTCTCTCATGCCATGGTTGAAGCAGGAGGATTATCTAGCAGTTGTTCTTGGGCAATTTTATGTCTTTCAGGGAAGATATGGCCCTGACTTGTGCCAATTAATTGGAAAGACTTCCCTACAGTTTAACAAAAGAATCTGCCTCTTCAAAAAGGCCTGTAGGAGAAGTTTGCTAGCATGTCATTCTCTGGTTTGTGTCAATGGTTGGGATTGGTTTCAGAGGACACAGGCACATCTCCATTTGGAAAAAAAATATTTAAAAAATCACAGGATATTTCACTGAGCCATCAAATTACTGCAACATCTGAAGGTTAGCAAACCCTCCAACCCAACACAACACACATGCAGATTTCTTCATCAGGAACAGTTGGTACAAATCTTTCTGGGAAGTCATATTTTCCATGGTGCTTCCCACAAAAAACTATAAAATAGCTAAGGACGAGCAACTAGAATCTGCCAAACTTTTACAGAGTTTGTGTTTCCACACCTCGTGTGCTTCCCAAAGTGTGAATAGGCTTAACATTTAAATTTATTTATTGATGCTACATTTTTTGTGTGGAGCTAGATTTCTGTAGCTAGTGTCTTAGTGAAAGGTGCCCAGGTTAAGTTGGTTACTCCATAACAGAATCACAGAATCAGAGAATGTCTTTGGTTGGAAGAGATGTCCAAGATCATTTAGTCCTACCTTAGACCTAACACTGCAAGCTCACCACTAAGCCATGTCCCTAAGCACCAGGTCCACATGCTGTTTAAATGCATCCAGAGATGGTGACTCCATCAATGCCCTGGGCAAACTATTCCAATACTTGACAACCCTTTCTGTGAAAACATGCTTCCTAATATCTAACCTAAACTTCCCCTGGGGTAGCTTGCATCCATTCCCTCTGATCCTATCACACGTCACCAGGGAGAAGAGGCTGTCCTCCTCATCACTTCAGCCTCCTTTCAGGTAGTTGTAAAGAGCAATGAGGTCTCCCCTCAGCCTCCTCTTCTCCAGACTAAACAGCCCCAGCTCCCTCAGCTGTTCCTCACAGGACTTGTGCTCTAGGCCCTTCACAAGCCTCGTTGCCCTTTTTTGGACACACTCCAGCACTTCTATGTCCTTCTCATAGTGAGGAGCCCAGAACTGAACACAATATTCAAGGTGTGGCCTCACCAGTGCCAAATACAGGACAACTATCACCTCCCTATTGCAGCTTTCGAACCACACATCACCAAGTCTGTAGCTTACCATGAGGTTGTTATGACCCAAGTGCAGGACCCAGCACTTGGCCTTGTTGAAACCCATACAATTAACCTTGGCCCACTGATCTAACCTGTCTAGGTCCCACTGTAGAGCTTACCTAACCTCTAGCAGATCAACACACACACCCCTAGCTTGGTGTCATCTGCAAAGTTACTGAGGGTGCACTTAATCCCCTCATCCAGATCATTAATACAGATATTAAAGAGAACAGGATCCAGTACTGAGCCCTGGGGAACACCATTTGTGGCCGGACACTAACCAGATGTAGCTCCATTAACTACCACCTTTTGGGCCCAGCCATCCAGCCAGTTTTTTAACCAGCCTACAGTGCATTTATCCAAGCCCAATGCCACAAGTTTCTGAAGGAGAATGCTGTGGGAGACAGTGCCAAAGGCTTTACTAAATTCCAGATAGACAAACACTTCTTACAGAATTGTCGAGGTTGGAAAGGACCTCTATAAGTCATCTAGCAAGATCAGCTAGAGCCAGTTGACCAAGTCTGGGTTTTGTGAATCTTCAAATGTGGAGACTCCACAACCTGATCCAGTGTTTGACCACTCTTACAGTTTTTTCATATGTTTAAATGTTCTTCCCTGTACTTCAATTAATTCCTTCTGACTCTTGTCCTGTGACTGGATATCACTGAGAAGAGTCTGGCTCCATCTTCTTCATCTCATATACATTGATGAGAAGCCCCTTGAGCCTTCTCAAGGCTGAACAGTCCTAGCTCTCTCAGCCTCTCCTCACATGTCAGATGCTGCCACCTATTAAACAGCTTCACAGGTCTTCACTGGACTTGCTTCAGTAAGTCCATGTTGTACTTGCACTGGGGAGCCCACAGCTGGACCCAGCAGTCCACATGGGTCTTACCAGGGCTGAGCAAGGGGCAGGGATCCCCTGCTTTGACCTGTTGGCAAAGTTTTTCCTAATATTATATCTCTCACCAGATACAATGTCAGGTAGGCTTTGGCTTTAATAACAACATCCCTGCATGCTTTGCATGCTGTAGATTCCACCAGGGCCACTTGACACTGCTTCCACCACTTGTATCCTTCTTTTCTATGATTTTAGGTAGGACCTTGTTACTAATCCATGCGAGCCTCCTGACACCTGTACTTGATTTCCCACTTTTCAGGATGGACTGTTCTTTAGCTTGAACGAGGTGATTTTTGACAAGCCAAAACACACTCTCCTGGTTCAGTGTTATGATCCTGCTTTTGCCCTGTTTCTGCCTCTTCAGTTCCTAAATTTCACTATCCCATTGTCACTGCAACCAAACCTTCCCATGATCTTTATAGTCCTGAGCAGTTCTTCCTTACTTTAAAGAATCAAGTCCAGCAGAGTATGTCCTGTCTTCAGCTCTTCAGTCACTTGTTACCGGTTATAGTCATTTACCAGTTACCAAAAATGGACTCAAGAAGCTACCTGGATTGGTTTTACCTGCTGTGTTATCCCTGCCTTCTTTTCATGTGTGTCCCCCTCATGCTGCATTAGGAGAAGCTATTTTTTCAGCAGGTTTTTTTTTTCCAGCAGGAAGTGTGTAAATATCCATCATCTATAGGCAAAAAAAATGGAGGCAGCCCCAATTTTCAATTAATTTCTCAAACTCTGGACTAGGAAGTAGATTGCTAAAATACTGCTCAACTCTGATAGCTAGTGGAGGGATCAAGGGTCAGTACAACAAAACAGTGCTTTTTCACACCTCAGTTACTGCCTTGAAGTAGTTCAAATTCAGGTGTAAAGGCAGTCAAGGTCTCATTTAATTTTAGCACCTGCTGGCTGACGTTCCTATTACAGAAATCACGTGTGTCTGCCCACTTTTACTGGCAACCTCAAAAAGGAGAAGGACTGTGTTCAAACCATTACAGATCAAGCTGTTCCACAAGAAGAAATGAGGAGCAGTATATTTACAGAGCAGAGATTTATTACATTCAAGAAGCCTAAAGTATCTGGCTAATTACATTTAAATTCCTGGAATAAATTGACAATATTCCAAACAAGACTTTATCAGCTTCTTTGCAATACAGTCCATTTTACTGGCATGCTGTTCAAAGGTTTCTGTTGCAACTCATATTTAGGAGAGTTACGTAAAGCTTGATGTAGGAATGAGTGACAAAGGTTTTATTTATTTCATATTATTATCTGTTGACTTTTAAAGGCCTAAGTAACAAGACAGGTTAAGCAACCAGTCAATGATTAAACTGATAAAAAGAGTATTAACTATGCTAGGTTTAAAAGAGATTTAGAAAGTGTGAAGTATAAAAAATACAGTTGTCTGAGTTGTAAGTTGAAGTGGTACTAAGATTTTCAACCTCACTTTCATTTTTCTGTTCTACTGCTTATTTACAGTCTCTGGTATTTATTAATTACTCTCTTTCTCAGGCAATTTATTTCTGTATTATCTTTAACACCAGAGGAGAGGCACATGTTTGGTAAATTTAATTTTGAGATCAACTTTGCAACACGACTAGATGATGCTCTGTCAAATTTTCCTTAAAGATTTTAGAATTTATGTTTCTTCAAGCAAACATTTTTTGAATATAGAGGGCATCATGCTATAGCAGTGACATCTTGCGCAGTTCAAGGTTACAGTTCATCACCTACTTGAATAGCAATTCTGTCACTGGGAAAACAGCAGCTCCCTCTTATTTTCTAATTTTGAGTTATCTTTCTTGGACTAAATTGTAAGTGGTAAGCCCTCTCTGGAATGAATTGGATGTGTGGGGGAAAATATGCAGTTCCAGGGTCTATGTACATTCCCATGTTAATATCATACATCCAGGACAAATATATTTTCTATTTCTAAAAACTGCTTTTGCTACATGCATGTTTTTTTCCTCTCTATCAATCTTTTGTTTGGTAGGATGTACATTTATTGGCTGCACATGAATAAGACAAAATCTGAAATACAGAATCATCTGCTAGTGTCTGGGTAATTTCCATGCACGCAGGAAGCAATCACTTTTGTTGTATTTACAGGAGGATGACATTCTGGCAGCACGCATTACATGTTGGAAGTCAATAGTTTAATAACATTAGAACAGCATAATCATACTATTCATACTATTACTTCAGCATTTGGTACCTTCGATACTCCTATCAAGTTCTGTGTTTATCATCAGCCAGTATTATGGGGAAAAATCTACTGGAAAAAGATCAGGGCACAATTTTTGCTCCTCAGTTGTCAGTGACATTTATTTAGTTGTTAATCACTTGTATAGATTCTGTTTCCTTTGAGTAGAAATAGCAACACTTGCACATAGACATATACATCTTCTTCAGCCAAAAAATATTTCACATGTAAGTTTGCTGCAGCTAAGACTCAGCAGTAGCGCACATGATAATCAGAACCCTAGTTAGTGATCATTGGTGCTGTCTTGTGTTCACTTAAGTTGAAGATATCAAAAACTGCAACTTCATTTTCCACACTACATGTGGCCTGGTTCACATGGGTTGGAGATGTTTTTGTAAAGTAGTTCTGTACATCAAAGTGGTTGGTAGGAGAGCTTCTGATTCCTGC
>NW_009953490.1:778232-826191 GCF_000747805.2 Chaetura pelagica | reverse complement strand
CCTGCTGCATTCCATTTCTCTGCTTTTTCCTGCCAGACAAAAGAGTTAACACAGGGCTGGATGCTTGATCCACACTCTTGTCCAAAGAACTTCCTAGCCAGTATTTCTGTAACAGTAACAACTTCCTTTCCCAACTTGTCATTGATCTTAACAGTTTCTATGTCCAAGAAATGCACGTATGGCTAAAATGGGCTGATGAAATGTAGGGGCTGATTCCATAGGCTCTTGAGGACTTGTTCCAGCATGAGTTGGCAGCTGAGAAAGAGCTATCTCCTATATGATATGAGCATGGCTCATCCTCTGGATGGACAATGCCACTGCTCATGGGAAAAATCAAATTTGGAGGAAGACTTATAAATTCAGGGACTTCTAGCCGCAGACCCCCACTAGGTTGATGCAATTTTAAGGAAACCTCGAGGGAAAGGATAGAAACATCTAATTAGGCTTCGTATTTATGAGGAGCCAGTGCAGAGGCAGCTTCTGCTGCTGAGTAGGCGGACTGCCATGCTTTGAACCGATTTGTGCCCTTTTTCACATAAATTGTCTCATCCTACACACCTATTTACAGAAACAGTTAAAGCCTAAAATTAATGAATTTGTACAACTCCCTTCCTTGTGAAGTTTTGGTTGGAGGTGTCACAAAAGGCAAGAAATAGAACCAGAAAATTTCTCATGCATATAATCTACTCTATCACTATTCTCTAGATAATGATTTTTTCTTATACCTTTTCTGTTATGGGATGAGATGGGAACAGGAAATGTATCTGCCAAGTGAGATCTGAGATAGACGAGGGATCTGCCAATGTGAATTATTCATATTCTGGGACATGAACCAATTTTGGACTAGAAGAGTATTCAGATTATGGTAAATGGTTTTGATAAATGAAGCTCTTCTTCTAGGTGAGTCAAAATTAATACTACTATGGGATAAGTAACATCTGAAATTCCTTATTTATGTTATTTAAATTTAATAAACTTTATATTGCATTTAATTTCTTTATTGCAAAATAATTTGGTTTTGGAATGCAATGATGTAAACTGAAGAATAAAAAAGAAAATAAACTAAATCCTTCAGTTCTCCCAAGAGTTAGTGTTTAACATCTCTTTAACTTCCTCTTCAACTACCCCATTCCCCTTTGGCCTTCAGATCTTTTTCTTTCCTCAGTACCAGCTCTTTGCTAGATGGAAACCAATAGAGTGATCTGACTGACTTGGGCCCTAGTAGATGAAATAAGAACAGTCTGTCCGGTTGTCTGTGGTCTTCCTCACTATCCTTCATATCTTAGCCTGTACTACATGGGCACTGTCTGCTTATTTGCTTGTTAGTGGTAATTATGGCAGTAGGTACATTGTGCTTTGATTGTACCTCCTTGGCTAAGGAGAAAATTGTCCTAGTACAGCAGTGGCCATTTCTGAGCTCTATGCAGTTATGTGCCTATTAGTTGTGCACCAGTTTCACAAGTCAAACCACTAACATCTTCCATAATGAGTTGGGAAGGGTCCCACCAATGCAGTCACAGCTGACTTGGTAGGAATTGATGTGGAGGCAGTTGGAAGATAATATTATATCCTTTGTCACTTTTCTGAGTTGGGCAAATCTCACCCATGTCCAGGGCCCAATGATCTATTTCCCAGCCCCTTTCATTTGTCCTTAGCTGGGTGGAGTACAGAATTCTCTTCAGCTGAACTTGTGATATTGAGTTTTTAATCTTAGTCTTTCCAGTGCAATTTGGACATTAGGAGTCTAGTCCTGCTGCTCCTCTTGCCTGTCACAAGTGACCCTAACTGTATTTAGTATTAGTTCAAATTCTAGTAAGGGACAAGGAAAAGCCAACAAAAGCTTTGAGCTGCTCTACATCAGGGTCCTGAGACCACTAATGGGCTTAACAGCCCTGAACAACCTCACCTGGGATCTCCCACACATCCTGCCTATGGGCTCAAGATGCTATTTAAGCTCAAGCCTGGGTCTGTACTAATTCTGGTCTTTTTCTGGAGATTTGCTTTGTGCTGATTTCTCCTGTCCTGGCTCACTGGTGGATTTTTTTTCCCAGGTGAACTGTAGGTGTAAGCCATAGCTCGCATTATCTGCAGTCCTGCTTCTGCTCTGCTTCCTGGCTAGACCTCAGACTGATGCTGCAGGTAGTGTGCCTGCAGTCCTGCACCTGGCCCTGTCTCTTCCTGTGCTCTTGGCTGATCTCTGAGTGGCCCCTGGTCCTGATTCACCACCGGTCTCCTCTGGGCCTGTTGCTATCAGGACCATAGTCACACTCTGGTATTGTGGGACTATCCTTAGTTTGCAGATCTTCTTCCTCTTGGAGCAGCCCTGCTCCTGCTCCTCACTAAGGTACAAGTGTCCTTCTTGCAGAAGGAAGCAGGCAGATTCTTCCAAACTGAAACTTGCACGATTCCCTGTAGCCAAAACTGATGTTCCTCATCTTCCTGAATATATAGGCAGGTGCAATGACCTTTCCACCAGCTGCTGAGTGTGTGATATTCCCTGAGTGGTCATAGACCTTTTGGTGCAAGATGGGCCAATTTCCCTGGGCTTTGCTCTGAGTATTTGTCTGGGGTCCTGTACTTGCTCTGGAGCTCCTCCTCTCAACAAGCAATGAGAGCAGCCACCTGCCTGTAACACTTCAGAGCAATAAAATACAGAACTGGGGGTTTAAAAGGAAAACAATGACTCTGTATTGTCCAATAGCATTATCAGAGGCTTCTCCCGTACCTTCAAGGGCTTACACTGTCCATTTGTACAGGGCCCAGACTACATTTCCTCTCCCATCCTGAAAGAAGTATGTTTTTGTTAACTACTGAACTAGTCCTTTTAAGAACCTTTCTTTTTCCTTGATACAAGGCACAGTATGAGAAACAAGTAGAGGTTTAAAAGTCTGCAGAGCTAATTTACTTAGCACAACTATTTTAACAACTCAAAAGCCCATCTAAAAATATCTCCATTATTTATTTATTAATAATACTTCACTCATCACCTTTGACATTTATTTTAAAAGAGCTACTTATTAATGAAAGGACAGTGCATTCATTTACTGGAAAAGATCAACATTTCATAATATTTTTATCTCCAAATATTTACATAAATGAAGTCTAACCCTTATTAACTCAATCACTAGCATATTTTATGACATTAAAATGTCAAGAGGAAAAAATTGAAAGAATAAAGTATGTATTTACTCCAAGGCCTCTAAGAGAACTTCTTATCAGCTAATACTGTAATAACATATTAAACTAAAATCTGTGGTTCCTCTAGGAACTTTTAAATTTAAACTTAGAATTCCTAGCAGGGTGTGGGGAGGGAGAAGAGAAGAGCGTGTAATATCAGTGCCTTAATTAAAATTTAAAATAATGAGAGAGAATCTAATGTGGATTAACTAGAATTTACTTAGAGAAAACAATTTTTAAATTTCAGCTGAAGTCAGAGGGTGGTAGGTCAAGTTCTCCATACTGCAGTTTAGGATGTGACTCTCTAGCTGATTGCACATAAGCTCAGCTCTCCTCTTCCACCAAGATAGCTTTAAGGTGGCATCTTGTTAATAACATACATGCTTTTGACAGAGCATGCTGGGTGACTATTAACTGGCTGCCATCAGGGAGGAATTGCCCCCCTTAGGACAGGTTTTTCCATGGTCATTTTACCCTTTCATGACATTCTGCTTTCAATGTGCAAGTGATAAAGACAGAACATTGGATTTCATAGGGCACAACGTTGGATTGTTGGACAAATCTTGCTCTGTTCAGAAACTGAATTATCAGAGAGCAACTTATAATAAAGAGGCTCTGATTAACTAAAGACTCATTGAATAAGCTAATCTAATGTTATAAGTGGAGTTATTCCTGCACTTTTGACATACAGGAGGGAAAGCATGAACTACTAGAGTTAACTCACTGAAACTTTGCACCCCATTCCTTTCCTGGTTTTTGAGCCCATACAGAAGCAGCCTTATCTATTAAGATTGCTGAATTATCTCTGCATGATAAAATTTACTGTAAGCCGATGATAAATTTGGCCATCCTTTAAGACATGAAAAGCTTCTTTTTTTCATTAGTAGGGAATAGTGATATTCCTGAGAATGCCTAAGAGTAAGGAATGGCTGGTCTGAGGAAACAGACCATGACCCGAAGTGGTATAGATGATGTGTCTTCTGTGTAGCAATAATAAATAAACAGTGCTGCAGGGGTGACAGGAAAGCTGCCTGTGACTGCTGTTTAGTGACAACTGTTCATGATCAGGTCAGTAGCATTTTCTGGGCTGTGACTGATAATTTGTGCTGATGCAGTTTGGTTCAGGAGAACCCTCAGGTGCCTGCAGTGCTGTTCATGCTGGGACCTTTCAGCACAGGGGAAAGAGGTTCTTCAGCATAAACAGATCTCAGTTGAGACACACGTTCCTCAGCCTGTCAAACAAACACAGACCCAAGGTCTCTCACTAGTTGTGAGTGGTTGTCATCTGTACGATGTTACTGGAGCTCCAAGCAACTGGCTGGGAGTAGGCAGAAAGCTGTACAGCTGCTGACAGCATTTTCTATGCAAAAAGGGATATGTGCTGGCCATTTCTGGGTGTATTATTATTTATTTATTTATTTTAACGTGTGGTGATGCGTTCATAGGGGTGTGAAGAGAAGGAAAAGTTGAAGACAAATGCCTGACCTACTTTTTCTTCCTTTCTTCTGTTTCCTTTTCTGCTAGGTTTTTCTTATCCCCACTTTTGATGACAAACTACTTTGTTGGCAGGATTTGTCTTGCCTTTCCATGGACGAGGCCATGGAGCTACCTTGTCAGTGCACGTGTGGGATGGCAATGATTTAGTGCAGGAAAAGCAGAGTAGCAGGAGGAGAAGCAAACAGAAGGTACAACAAAACCTCAAATTCTTTAAGGGAGTGTGAAGTTAATGAAGCAGGTTTTTTTAGGCAGACACATTTCTAGCCTGAATGTTTTATATCTATATATCTATCTCCTTATTTTTGTAGTTGAACATGTATTTGCACTGAAAATGGCATGGATATAATTTAGAACATGTACTTTGTCAGTTACAGAACTAATGTTAGTACTGTCTACAGAAGTTTTAGGATGTCAATTGATTTACTGAAATTTTAAACATGATAGAATGCAAAGTTATCTAAAAAAAAAAAAAATTATTATTCTATTTATAAGGAGCTTGATTTGAATCTTTTCCCTTCTTCTTTCCCTTGATGCTGTGTAGGTAGTCTCTTGTAAGACTAGAGAAGTTGTATTTTATTTGCTCTAATTCCTTTCTGTTCAAATGTCATTTGCACATCAGCCACAATAAAATATGAACACCTGGCTTGAGCTAGTAATACCACATGTTGTTGCTACAGGCAACATTTTCTCTTTTGATCTTGTGGATTCTTTCTTTGCTTTTTCCAATAATGTCTTGAAAGTATTGATTAGTGGACAAAGCACCACTTTGCCCCTGGTCTCTTTCTTATTGTAAGAAAAGGAAAAATGTTTTAATGCAACAGATTTGTTAAAGAATAGAGGAATTAAATTCAGTTTCCCTTGTGAGCTCTTTGCTGTCTGGCAAACAGCATTCACATGGACCAAAATGCTTTTTGGGGAAGAGCCTTTATCCAAGGTTGGTCTCTAGGGACTTCTAAATAACAACGGCTCTGTGCCATCTACTATCTATGACCTATGCTGCAGGAGACTGAAAGCTGAAACAGAGATTTCAGGTCTTTAGAACTAGCCAAGAGATGGAAAGCTCTATGAAACAAAATATGACATTTGTTGGACTTCTTGGCTCAGCCTCCACTTCTTTACCTGGTAAAGGGCAAATCCCAAAGCTGGTGTCAGGATGACCAAAGAGAGGGGGGTTTACCTGGTAAAGGGCAAATCCCAAAGCTGGATGACCAAAGAGAGGGGGTTTTTTTGGCATGTGTTTCCTAGGCACAACTGGAGTGGGTGTATACTGGAGGTGTCAGATGTGATGTTGGAGTCTTTGGACTTGTGGAGACCCCTTGTCTCCTGTGGATAGAGTTGTTGTGGAAGAATTCTCTTATATTAAAGTACTTTGTCAAGTTTGCTGAAAATTAATTTTTAAAACAGAAATTCAGAGAGCCAGAAATGAGGACTGAGAATCTTAGTCTTAAATGTACTTATCATATGGTCAGTGCCTGCTGGAATGAACTGTAGGCATAAATCCCTGAAAACAGTACCCTCTTGGGAGTGTCAGTGTCCATTGACAGCCTTATGACATAATTTTTCCATTGAGCTTTTCAGAAACCTGTCATACCACACTTCTGTTTGGCTGGCTACCAGGTGAATATACAAGGGACAGAGCACATGAAAAAGTCCCTTTACTAATTACATTTAAAGGAAAGAATAGATATTTTCAGTTTCCTTGATAGAATTTTGAAGATGAGTATAATATTTTTAGCTGTTTTTCTGTGTTTGTTTGGGTTTTTTTCCCTCTTAAATAGAGGGAAAGCAAAGGCATTTTACTCTTGGTGATTTCAGGGCAGGCAGCTGTCACCTTTCTCCTAGTGAGGTCTGTATTTACTGCCTGGTGCTTCTCTCTGCTGGAGTAGGAGGTACAGCTCGTGTCTCTGTATTCACTCTCACTCAGACAGTGCAAATATGTAGAGAAGGACAGAGAGCACATACCATGTGGCAGACATGAACTCACTTATCATGAATGATGCTGCCAGCTGTCACCTCTGGCAGAAATTTGCCTCAGTACCACTGCCAGATCAACTCATCCCCACTGGATATGTTTAGCAATGCAAAACTGAATTATTGCTCTTGCTGTGCCAGTGTGATGTTGAAACAGAATGGCCTGGATTTGTGTCAGTTTACTTCAGATTCCTGTACTGGATAAGTGGGGATGTAGGGGTTCAAGGTCCCCTTTCTGTCAGTGGCAAGAGATCAGCATTTTCAGATTTAGTGCTGCCCACCCAGGATGTAATTCAGCATCTACAGGTACCGTTTTCTTCCTCTTGTGCACAAAATGTGCATGAATCTACTAGGTTTAAAGTTAAGGGCCTCTGTTTCATGCCTAAAGCTTTACAGGGTGAGCCAAAATCAAAATGATGCAGTTTGTTAGAGAGTACAGCAGATTCAGAAACCAAACTTTAATGTGCTCATCTCTCTGCTGATGTAATTTATAGCCCTGTAATGCTCAGTTCCCCTAAAATTTGTAAAGAATAACAGAAATACTCAGAAGTCAGGTTTATGTCTTGGAATGACATCAGGGTCCTTGGGTGAGAGAGACAAGGAGGCTGAGCATGTCATAATAATGTAAATGTGCAAGAAAAGTGTTATAATCAGCAACAAGGTACTATCACCCCACTTTCTGAGTCAATTCCCCCCTACACCCAACCAGAGCATTAATGAGCATCTCAAGTATCTGAGCTGGTGGAGAAGCTGGAATTAACAATGTTTTAACATAGTCTGTGTTTGGAGAGTTTCGCAAAGAGAGAATTGTTAATGAGTAATCCTTGTCCATTAGGGCACTGAGCCAATGAGCCCAAGCTTTGATTCATTGTGTTATCACTACAGGCTTCTGCTAACCCCCAAAAAAACCAAAACAAAAAAGTTCCTGTGTGAGAATCATTAGGATACTGCACTGAGCACAGAACTGTCTTACATCCTGCCATCTGCATTCTTCCAGAAAAGAACAGTAAGTAATAATTTCTTAAACTGATAGCTCTTGCTGTTATGTAATAGAAAAGTAATTTTCTCACCTGAATTATTTTATGGATGTTAATGGATTTTTTACCAGAAAAAAAAAAAAGCTAGCATTGTATTGAAGAATAATAAAAGAAGTAATTTCAGCTATAAAACTGGTGCAACAGAAGGAATTCCCCTTGGTAAAAGTGTTAAGGTCCTGAAAAATCATGACAGTGTTGGAATTTGTCCTGAGAAAGCTGGCTTCTGTGTCTGTGTGTCACTGGAAAAGAAAGCACAACTTTGATACGGATTCTTTCCTTCAATAAAACTATCTCATTAATTATGTCCATCAGCTTTGAAATTGTACTGGTTTGTACAAATTTTTTATCTTTTTAGGAACTGAAAATTTTTCACATGTTAGTAATGGGAGGACAGAGGACAAGCCAGAAAGGGAGCAGTTTTGTTTGTTTTATGTGATTTGTTGAACGGTTTTGTGTGCAGAATCCAGGTGCATCTTCCGAAGTCCAGGACTTTTGTGCTTATCACATAACTAGTACAAGAAAAAGGGAGTTTCACATTTCAAGTAACTAGTATTTGAATCCATGGACAGTTTTTAAGAAAATGTAATTATTTTTTTTAGTGTTCCTACTAACCATTTATCTTCAGAAAACTATAATTGTGGTATGACACATTTGGCTTTTGTTATTTTTATTGCTATTGCTTGTGTTATAGAGAACGTAGAGATCCCAAACTAGATTGGGATTCCAGTAGTCTAGATGGGAATCCAAAACCAGATTAACAAAGTAGGATTTGCAGTTGTATTAGTTTAGACAGAAAAAGATACTGGAGAAAGGAAAACACACAGAAATGGGGTTGAGCAGGTCATCCCAGGGACAATCAGAAGCTGGTTCACTCTTTAAAGTTACTTGCTTATCTACAGAAATGCCTCTGAGATTTCTGGTAGACATTTCAGTTTTACTTGTGATTGATTTAGAGTCAGAATTAGACTGTAAGAACATTCTATACTTTTTCTGTGTCCTGTGTCTCTTCATTGGTCTGATTTTTAACATCACATTGAACAATCTAAACAGTAAACTTCAAAGACAGTAACACCAGTCATGCCTATGGTTCTCAAACTTGCTCATATTGTAGCTTGTTTTTTGCATCAGTTGAGTGTAGCTGCCCATCGTGCCACGTGTGCTGAAATGGTCTGGCAGCAAAAGGCTGGAAACATGGAGCACAAATCTTCCTAATGCTTTCATGTCTGTTTGATATCCTTTCAAACAAACAAGCAAGCAAATAAAAACCCCTCTCCAATAAGTGAGGCACTGCACTAAATGTTCTACAAAAAGGCCAGATCAAAAGCCTGTGAACTAGGCAGGAATCTTCCCATTGATGTTAACAGTGTTTGGGTCAGATCATAGATGAATGATGTGACAGAAATTTCTCTTTGAGTAAATGGCAGCCAAATGTGTAAAGAACAGGATGATATTACGGGACAGAAGGAGGGAACTGCACCTCACTATATTTGTGAAAAGTTTTGCCAGTGCTTTGATATATTTTCTTTTACTGAGCAATTGAAATAGATTCAATTATTCTTCTGAAGGCAAGATGCAATAGGGCTATCATGGAGCTTTCCTGATGATCAAACGTATTTTTGCTTATCTGAAAGAATGGGGCTATGATGCTTTTGTCTTTTAGTAAGCCTAGTTGAATTTAATTTTAATTTTAATTGTTTCATTAAGAGGCTTGGCTTTGCTTACACAGAACCCAGAGGAAACTTCAGTATTGACCCTGGCAGGGTCAGAGGTAGTCCACTGATAATAGACCACAATAAATCTGAAACCTACACCCGCATGAATATGTGAATGTATATATATTTGTATACTCCCATGAACGTATATCCTGTAAAAAAGCTGAGTATGTATACATGTGCATACACACAGTGAAATAACAAGCCACAGATATAGTCATATAGATCTCGGTTTTCCCAGTTAAACGCAGAATACATAAACATGCACCACGTGACTGTTCTTAAGTATGCTAAAGGATTCATCTAATAAAGTTTGATGTAATTCAGAGCTTTTAATATGCAACTGATTAGAACAGTCTCAAGTAATTAGGTATATTTTTTATTTTATGCATACTGATTGCTGGTTTTCGTTGTATATTTTTGGCCTATGAAAATAATCTCAAAAGCTAATGGAGCAAATAGATTTATTAACAAGTTAATGAAAATAATTATTTGGGAAAAAAAAGCTTTCACTTATCCCGTGCCTCTTAATTTATCTTGAGGGGCTCTTATTTTGAAGAACAATATAGATTTCCTGCATTTGCATTTATTTCAGCTTTTACATATCTGTCTGATGTACTTTTTTGTTAAAAAAGAATAGCATAGCAGTCAAATTGGCCATGGTAGCCTAGATTAATCTTGATAGCAGCAGCTAAAAGACGCATTTAATTTAAAGAAGCAAGCATGAGGTAGAGATACCTATAAATGTTTAGTCGTACCAAACATGCCTGTGAATAACAGCAAGAAGCATTACACTATTATGTGGTTTTGTCTGAGAATGAAGAAGAGCTGAGAAAGAAGTTACTGATCCCAGTCCATGTAGATGAAATCATTTTGGAAGCCGAGATGACATAACTTTGTTACCAGCCAAAAAAATGATTCAGACACAATTTCTTAAAAGAATAATTCTGCCAAGAGGTTCTGTGCATAGGTGACACCCTTTGTCACCCAGCCATGTTAGTAGCAACTTTGGTGCCTCGTATGTCTGGTGGATGTGACTATCCCACTGGCCACAATACTTCTGCTCCATGGAAGCTGCAGCCAGCTGAGACCACAGCTGTTTAACTGCAGAAGCAGCCTGGGAGGATTAGGCTGAGAAGAAGCTAATGATGGGTTGTGCATTGTGGCACTGGCTCTTTGAAATGAGAGTCCACCCCTGGACCTGTGATGCCTTGTGACACCTACTTATGGTGGCCTATACCATTTCCCAGAACTGAGCAGTGTGTGGAAAAAATAGGGCTTAAATGCTCCATATTGTGTACCTGCTGTAGGTCTGAAAGCTGGAAATCAGTAGCTGCTGCTTTTAAATACTGGTGAAATTAATTGAATAAATATAATATAGGATAGATGGCTCAGAACAGGCTGGATTCAAGGGCAAATCAAAGCAAAATCTCAATCAGTATTTAATGAAGAGTTTGGTGTTCAGGCAAATATACAGTAGCAAAGCTACATTGAATTGAAAATAAATTTCCAGCCTTTTTAATGTAAACATGTCTTGTGCCTTGCAGAAATCCCCAGAAGACAAGATTATTCCATTAAGTCCACTAAATGGTCTACATCAGCTGAATATATTTAAGAAAATGAATTACTAAAAAGGGTGGGAACTTTAAAATCATAATGAATATTTGACTTGAACTGAATCCATCCAGATTAAAATTAACATGGCAGGAGGGATAGAGAGACATAACCTGTAATGTCCTTGCATACTGGGAGGTTATGACAAATATATCCTCAAGTTTCTTACTATAAACAAGGCAGGAATAAAGCAACAAAGTTTGTGTGTGTGTATGTAAAGAACAACAGATTCAAAGAAGTCTGCCTTGAAGTTTAAGAGGGACATTATCTAATGATGTTAAAAAATGTAGTGACCTCAAAGAAACAAGTTTATAGTCATTTCAAAGACTGTAGAAACACAGGCACTATATTAGCATTGAAAAAAATAGCTTGCTTGCTTGCTTTCTCCTTTATTTGCAGCACAGACTAGACATATGCAGGATAGATAACTTCCAACCCAAGAAGCTATGTGTTGAAAGTCTGACTGTATCCCAACAGTTTAACAAAATACCTTAAAATGGAGTCATATTAGGACTGTCTTTAAAGTATTTTCATATAGCATCCAGCATTTCCTGAGAAGGTAATTTCTAGATTCTGTATGAACACGTAGAAATTCACAATCCCACCACTGACATGTCAGCTGTTGCAGTGTTATCTCCTCATATAGAGCCTGAGGAGGAAACACGAGAAGCAGTAGTAGTGATGATGGAACATAATCTTCCAATCTGGCTTCAGGGAGAGCTAGTCCTGCAAGAAACTAAGGGCTACACACTTGTGAGCTGTAAGAAAGCTATCAAGGGCTTCAACAAGAGAAGAGGGTGGGCATGGCCTACCTCCTCTGGTCTTCAGCAAGAAAATTCAGAGAAACATGCAGGAACCCTCTGGAGATGACTCATTTTGATGTTTCTCTTGGTGAGTGCTAGAACTCTTGTAATGGTCTGTAACAGGAACCAGCTCCCAAGGGTCTGACATGGTCAGTTCATGACCAAACTGTATGTCAGGAGTTGTAAGACTTTTGCAGCCATCTGGGCAGCCCTACCTCTTGAGTCCAGCAGATACCTTCCCCAGCAAACATGGTAACGAGGCATTAAAATGCTTGGAAGTAGCAGTGGGCCTACTGGGATGGCTGGGCTGGTTGCCAACACCCATCCTGGGATATATGGAGTTTTTTTGCTGTTGCAAAACTGTTTCCGTGCTAGATTTGAGGCTGTGTGTTTATATGTTATTTGCCACAAGAACCCTATCTGGTCTGTGATACAAGTAGCTTTTGACATTTCTGAGTAAACTGTTTAAATTATGTGTGGGCAGACATTTAAAATGCATCTGTCTAATTAGAGGGCCTTTGTTTATGTTAAGAAAGAACTTAATGAATCCTTACAGACAAATCTGAATATAATTACAGTGTGCTTGCCACTCTCACAAGCTGCTTCCCAGTCAGCTCAGCACTGGGGCCTTCTGCTACACTCACATTTTTGTCAGATGACTTCACTTCTGCTTGAGAAACATGCTGAGCCCTCACTGAGAAGCCAACAGGGCTGCAACTCTCAAATGCCTGCAGTGAGTGGAAATGCAGTCCCAGGGACAGTCCCATGGGAATAAAACTTAATAAAGGATTAAGACTATAAACAAAGCAAAACATATTTTTGTCAACTTTATGCAGAATCTTCTTAGTGTCTGCATAAACGCTTGAGATGTCTCCTTGCTGGAGCTGTACGTTCTCCTGTTGCTGGTGGTCCTGCTTCAAATGCAATCTTGAGTTGCCCCATCCCACCCACATGAGCCAGACCTGGGCAAGGGAGCCTCTTGCACACCTTCCTCCTGGATGTGGTGCTGCTACAGCTACAGCTTCTGCTTCAGTAGGAGACAATGGCAGATCTCTTGTGTCTTATCTAAGAGAGTGAGAAATAAAAGACCTGAGTAAAGTGCCCCCGTCAACCTCAGGAGACAAGAACTGCTCCATTTGACCTGGTAGGAAGTATGTTAGTGAGTGGACCACAAGCATCTCCCAACCTCCCCAAAGTAGAGTTATAGAGTATATAAACACACACATATATATATGTACATATATTTCACACAGATTTATACAGCTGTGTGAAACCACAAAAGAAACAAGCAGGAGAGCCTGGTTCTTTAACAAAGATTTTCCTTTCTGTAAAAGTAGTAAAATTACTAAAAGAAAATTGCTTCTGTCCTGGCTCAAGCCAGGATACTGTTTTTGCCACCGTTTATCTTGTTCAGGCAGTAATTACTGAGGGCAAGATAAAGAGCCAGTCACTGGAAATTAAACTCAAGTTTCCTGACTTGGTTTTTCTGACCTAACCATAAACTTCTACTTTGTCACTAAGCAAAAGCAGTGAAATGATGAAAGAGTGATGGAAAAATAATGCAAACAAATTATATTCCCTGGAAGCAGGGGCTGGGCAACATGCCCTCAGCAGGTCAGGCCAGTGCTTCAGTCTGTGAATATTTGAACAAGGTTGAGCATAAACTGCCATTAGTTTTAAATGAAGAGCAGTAGGCTGGCAAATAAAATATGCCACAACAAGGAAAAAATAAACAAACTAGATGCAGCATTTTATTTAAAAGCTGAATTAGACATCGTATCTTCAAGCCAACATTTATTACACTAAATATTGAAACAACCTCCTGAATTTTGCCTAACAACAGGTACACAAAAAATAGTTATCTGGTTTTAAATATTGTTTTTGCTTTATATCTTTTAGGGTCTCCTTTCAACCTGTTTTTTAATTAGCATATTTCTCTTGAACTGAAGAACAAATGGGATCTGAAATGAATTTAATAGGACATCACCAGCTAGCCACTGCTGATGGATTTTCTCTTGCTGAAGTTCCTCACTTATTTGGTAAGTCACAAAATTAGTTTAAAATAGCTAGCTATCCTTCACTTGGAAACCTAGAGGAAAATACACTGAAACTTCAGGTCAAGGATAGGTAGTTGGCATGTGCCAACTTTCTTGAATCTACAGTAACTATGGAAGGAAAAACAAGTACGAGGTTAGTGGTGTTAATGTCATCTTACATGCTATTGCTCTCATCACTGCTCATAGCAGAGCCTGTAGGTTGTTTTTATGGCACTGTTCTAATACCTGAAATCACTCAGCAAAGACAGACCTTTGTATGTAGCCTGGATGTTATCTTCATGTGAATAATTTAAATCAAGCTGAGCACATATATTTTCAGTTCATTTGTAGTGAAATTATTCTGCAATGTATGTGCATTGCTATATTATGCAAATTCATGAAAGTAATTTCACCTAAATTAAAACCATTGTCATATTGAAACCATTAAAAACTTACACTATTAAATTCAATGCGTAAGAAAATTTATAATGCAGGCTGGAAAATTTTCCTTGCTCTAGTTCCACTGATTTTTTTCAAGGCTATGCAGGAGTTGTTAATGAATGAAGAATTCTTGGTCAATATTTTATAAGCATGGAGAAGCTGTCTTCTGTTAGATGTACTCCTAAGGAAAAAAAAATAAATAGAATAATACATTTTTTAGCCTTTCTTTTGGCAGCAGAGGGGATACATGATACATTCAGGGCCTCAAACACAATGCAGACCCCCACAGAAAGCTGCAACAATTCAGAAGTTTCCAGTCCAAATAAGACCAGAATTCTGTCTTTTTGAGTGCTGGAAAAACTGAAAACATTTCAGTTTGATCTATCTGAAACAAGAATAATGGCTTGGGCATGGAGGGAGTCTGACACGTGGAGTCACTCCTGCTGCAGAGCTCTAAGAATTTGAGATGATCTCTCCAAATCAGACCATTTCCAGTCTTCTGCCTTCATACAACTAAACTGAAGTACTACCACTAATCATAGACAACTCCCATTGCATTACTGTTATTGGATTTTTGTCTAAATGTGTTGGATTTTGGTGGGAGAAACGTTTTTGCCGTTGTTAAAAAAGTATATGTAAATAGCTAAAACACTTCCTTGCTACCTGTTAATTTCAATGTCAGGCCATGACATAGAAAGAAAACACATTTTCTGTCCAGTCATCCCTTTAAAAGTCCTGCATAACTGAACTGCTTCACATTTTGTCAGGAAGAGTTTTCCCCTTATGTCTACTTTTTCACTAATTATTTCACTATTTTGAAAGAGTAATGATTAGGTAGCTTCGAAATATAAGGAAGCATGTAAATGTAAAATACTTCCCCTCCACATTAAAACCTTACTCAGAAACTGTGAGGTCTTCAGAAGAGGGATTTTGTCTCCCATTATAGATGTTCAAAGCTCAGCACAATGGAGATTTAATTCAAACTGACATTTCTGTAACAGAAAGTAATAAAGTATTAGGGGTTGAATCAGCAGTCCCCTTTAGGAAGGAGACTTACCCTCCTGCTGTGTTTCACTTAAGCTGACTTCTGTTTTGTATAGCCATTTGGTCCTGTTTTCTGGGATGTCACTCAGCTCTCAAAAATGAACTCTTTGCAAATTTGGTGTCTTTCACTTTTATAGCTGAAGAAAACTTCAGAAATAATATGCACCTGAGTCCACAAAGTTGCTCATTGTGAAAATATTACTCCATCTCTTCAAAATGCATGTAGGAGATGGCCTCAATTTTATATTTGTAAACTACTCACATTTTTTTAATGTTCAGTTTTGGCAGGTACAGACTTGTTACCCCAAAGAAACAGGAAGAAAGCTTTTCTTCTAAATGACCCTTAGAACATTCATTTCGCTCAGGACTCCTCACACATTACAGCTGATGTAATACAATGGAGAAATCGCTGGCTTAAAAAACATCAGCCTTCACACAAAAGTCTCCTTATTCAAAGATGCATACTCACATTCTGTACAAAACCTTGGGAATATATTTTCTTCTCATGCTTCACTCAGTCTTCGGGTAGAGTGTTCTTAGACCTTCAAAACCAAATTTAAGTGCATCTCCAAACATTAGCACCAGGTCCAGGTCTCTCAAAATAAATGCTGTCAATTTTGAGTTGCTTGTGCTGTGAGCCTCATCATCATGGTAATTCCAGGGAAGTTCTACATACCCTCAGGATTTCTGGTTGTAGCAGATTTCAGACAAGTTTAAACAAATAAAAAAAGAAAAGTTTTCTCCCTTTCAGTAGTTGAAAATTGTGTGTTGCTGTTTTAATAGGGTATGTCTACAGTAAGCTATCTCCTGGCGTCATTGGAGTTTGTGTGTTTAAACTGTAGTTTTTCACTTCTGTAGCTACAAGTTCCCAGAAAAAGGGGCTCAAAATGCAAATTAGGAAGGATCTTTAACCTAGCAGAAGTCAGGGTACTTCCTTTCCACCCTGCTTTCCTGGTAAGCTGCTTCTATATTTCTGCCTCACTACCCAGGTGATTTAGAAACATCTTAGATCTCTTCATAGAAAACATCTTTTTGAAGAAGTATTCAAATGCAGATGTGTAAAATGCATCCTCTACAGCATCTGCATGCAAGATCAACTTTTTCTTCTTTGCAGCTATTTTTCCAGTGAGGGAAAGGGAATATTAATGACAAGAAATCCCAGAGGTGCATGGATTTCCAGGGAACCTGTCCTGTTAAGATATTTCTTTTCCTCAGACAAACAATGTATTTTTTATTTCTCAAGCCCTAATGAATTGAACTGGGCCCACCAAATGAAGATTGGTCCAGTTTCACATCCTGAATTAAGAGAAAGTGTCACACCTACCAATCTGCATTATTAGCCTTTGTAATTTAGGACTGAAATCCTGATCTTCAAAACCTTTGGGTGCTTTGTAGTTCACTTTGGAGCCATTAATTTGTCCCATGGACACTTCTACCATGAGAGATGTAGACTGATCTGAGCTCCTTCACTTTGCTCCAAACTGACTGGACACAAGACATGACCTAGAAGACACTGAGGTACATTAGCAGAGCTCTGGGCTGAAGCTGATGAGCCTTGATCTAAGACTTGACAATTCAGCTGGGACAGCAGAGTGTTGCAAAAAGGGATTTATTAACATATTTCAATTGCCTTCAAAAGCTTTCCATATTAGAACCAAAACGTGCTAAATACCTGTATCTCACTCATTTCTTCCAATGGTTATCACTTGCCCTTTTTTACAAGGGACTGAACATATTTGCAGACACCAAAAATGTCTCCTTCACATTATAAATGTACAAGGTAAACTTATATATCTGTATGACATCTGAAATATATATGGCATTTGACTCAAGCTGTCATTGATATGCTGAGTAAGTAGCAAACCTTTAAAGTAATAGTCCCATTCTATTTTCTGTGAAAGCATCTTACACAGGAGTGAAGAATATGCAAGGTATTAAGTATGAAACTTCAGCTATAAGATGATGGAATTATTTCTAAAAAGATAAGTCACTACTATTATGTGTTTAATTTTACTAAATACGTATTTTTAGTATTTTTGGTGTCCTGACAATGTTTTCTTGTAATGTGACATCCAAATATAACAAAACAAGAAATGCCACCCTCATTGTACATCCCCACCTGAGAAAGAAGTTTTTGGGACGAATGAGCACTTGTAAAAGCTGTGTTGAAATGGACAATAAAGAAGAAACAAAAAAATTACAAGTAACAAAGGGGAAAAGAAAGCAATACATTTAAACTTATCTCAAGCATTTGACAATGTAAGAAAAACACCATGACATTGTTATTGTAGGCAAAGAACAGTGCCTAAGATGAGCACAAAAGTCTGACTCCTTTGAGATACATTTGTATGTGTTCTGCTTATGCTGTTTTGTTTTGAAAAAAAATACAAATATTAGGATAAAGTGTCCAAACTGATTTAACAGCTTCAAGATCACAAGGTATGTTAAATAACTATTTGTTTTCGCACCACCTGGCAGATGATCCAACATCTGGCTTCAACCCTGCAGAGAAGATAATTAGGCCCGTAGCAGACCCCCAAATCAAAAGGAATCTAACCAGCACAAATTAAAACAGAAATTAGTGTGCAATAATTATGAAGAGAGCCAAACCAAACAGAGTGGCAATCCGAGAAAAAAAATGTAACAAGAAGGAATGCAGGTGAACAGGGCCATGAGGGTGAAGGTTGCAACACCAAGCAAGGCAAAACCAAAATGGTGGACTTCAACCACGCTAATATTTGCTGGAAGGGCAGCACAGCCTTGCACGCAGAGTCCTGGAGGGCTAAAAGCAAAGATTGTCATTGGGAGAATGGATTCACCAAAGGGAAATCATGCTTCATCAATCTGATTGTGTTCTACTACGCTTTAACTGTCTGGGTAGATGAGGGGGAGCAATGGACATTATCTACCTTGACTTCAGCAAGGCTTTTGACGCTGTCTCCCATAACATCCCCACTAGGAAACCCAGGAAATATGGGCTAGATGAGTGGTCAGTGAGGTGGATTGACCTGGGACTCTTTAGCCTAGAGAAGAGAAGCCTGAGAGAAGACCTTATTAATGCCTACAAGTATCTAGAGGATGGGTGCCTTGAGGTCAGTAACAACTCATAGTACAGACTCTGCCCACTCTAGAGAGGGTTAGAGTTACATCTATGTCACATAGATAGAGACTTGATCCTTGACATTTGGCCTTGGGGCACTCTTCTATCTTGTCGTACAGATGTGTCCAATATAGGCTGAGGACTTTGGCCTTTTATTGAGAATAAAACATTTATGTGCTTTTAAGCACATAATCCAGTCAGCTGACACATGCTGCTTGTGATATTGAAGTGGTTAATCTATAGCACAGAAACACCTGATATGTCTAAATATTTATTGATAGAAATTTGGCAGTAAATAAAACATAATAGGTACAAAACTACAAGGCTGGGCTACTTGGAGGCATCCCCTTGAATGGTAACCAAATTTTAGCCAGGTAAATCCACGCAGGGAATGGATATTGCTATTGTTTCAGACAGTTACAAGCAAGTTTCTCTGCAATTAAGTTAATCAGTAAACTAAATAACCTCTGGCCTATGTCACTCCTTTGCTAGCCTTAAAGAAAGTTCTCACAGTAAAGAAGTCAACAGGATATGGACAAAGAAGAAATAAGAAGTTTTATTTAAACTGTAGTTTTTACTGGGGGGAAAAAAGGAAAAAGAGAGGGAAAGGAGGACTGGGTACCTTAACAAGAGTACTTTTCTTCAAGAACTGCTCAGACCAAAGACTGCCTAAGGTAGGATATTGTCATATTCTTGGTTGGACATGTTTGCCATCTGTTCTTGCATTCTTCTTTGCAACTGTAGGATGCTAGAAGGTTGTTTAAACTAAGTGATCTCTAAAGATCTGTATAAATTGTTTGGAATTAAATCAGGATTTCATTAGTAGTTATGCTATGGTTTCCAAATTACTTAATTCTGAACCTTGTTCTTATTTCTTAAAGTTCCTTCATGAATATTGTACAGAAAGTCAGACATTTGTATTTTAAGCCTGCTTGGAATTTTTTTTCTCTTCAATTAGCTTTATATTAATGGAAAAATAACTTTCAGTAAAATGTGATCTCGTAATTTCTGTAATATTCTGACTGCAAAACACCTTCAATCTGCACATACCCTCAGTATAATTCTGCAAACTGTAAACATGTTCTTTAGTTCTTACAAGGAAAATTCCCTTTCCTTTCTACATTGTTTAGTTTATATCAAATATTTTTTCAAGTCTTATGTAAAATATTCTGTGTAAAATTTAAAGTAACAAAAGCAAAACTCACCAATGAGTTTCAGTTGCAAGTGGGACTGTGAAAATATATGGGTAAAATGATGACCACATCCATGTGAAAGTTCCACTTTGACATTAATATGCTTTCCAGATTTATGTAAGATGTTTTTCATTGAAAAACATTTATTTGCAAAACTTTATCTAAATGATTTAGTGCTGTAAGTAATATCACATTTGCGTGTGCTTGGACTGTGACACTTTCTTTAAAAAGGTAAAAGGTATGCTTCCCAAAGGGAAAAACAGGTAAATGTTCAAAATAGTTAACACCACTCAAACATAAAATAGAGCTGTGTTCCAGTGAGCTTGTTTCTGATTTCACTTTCACTGCTTATACTACTGCAACTCCAGCCACTTCAGCGGGCTATTTTGTGTGTTACAGCAGTGTAAGACCAGCCCATCTCAGACTTCTACTAATATATATCTGGATAAAAGTATATGTGCATTCCAGTTAGCAAGATAAGATTAGTTTCCTTTTGTGATAAGAAACTGTTTGGTCTAGACTCACATGTATTTTGCAAAGCATAATTCCAAAAATCAGTGTGGTTTTCAAACGTGGCACAAGACAGAGCAGTGCACCATATACCTCTGAAAGCAGAACCTCTCCAGCTTTCCTTGGAAGCCTTGTGAACACATAAGGCTGGGGAACATAGCTTCTGTCAACCCTGCTTGTTCTTCCCTTTCCCTTCCACTGCTCTGAGCATGCACTCAGTTCAGATGGATGGTTTAACTACATGCCCGACGCTGAAGGAAAGAAATAGATAAAGGCTGGTTGTTTTTTTCTCCTGTATTTGACTTCATACATTAGGACTCAGATTTTTTTTGTTTGTTTCCACAAGGAGCAGAGTTAATGATTGTGAAGATTTTTCTAAATATAGTTTTCTAAACACTTCTAAACGGTGAAACACCCAGCATTGCCTTTTTAGCAGACTTGGGTTTTTTAACAAGCCTTCAAATTTATTTATTTAATTTTTTTAAATTTTTTTTTTTTTTTTCTGTGTAAAGGGTATTGCCTTCTCTTCTGGCTCTTTCAGAGACCCAAGCAATTCAGGAGGCTGGTATAGAGTTTTTGTGGAATTTCTGTGTATGGCATAAAGTTAAAAATCAACAGTTACTTCCTTTTCATTCTGGGATTGTCCCACGTTCCTTCAGCAAGCTCAATCAACAAAGTAATAACTAACTAGCAAATGAAAACTTAGGTCTCCATGGTGAACAGATTCCTTTCCAAAGAGAGACTGAATTGTTTCTATAATGATTGTGCGTCTCACAATCAACCTGAAGTACCTTGACCAGTCTTCATGAGCAACAGTCTCAACAAATGGTAAATATAATTAAAGACAGACCACCCACTCCTTATTGTCCTCACCCTTTATGTATTTTGTCACCTTGCAGCTGGCAGGTATCAGTGACAGTTTGCATTTGATGCATAAAGTGGTAACATCACCTCCAAGCTCTTCCATAGAGTCCCCAGATGCCTGTATTTTGTCTCAGGTCTCCATATGTCTGTGCTGTTTATTTAAAGGGCATGAACTGGGTTTGGGGAGTGCTTCCTGATACTCTGCTTCTGCTAGTGAAGTACTTAGGGCCTTTGCCTCTTCTGGAGCAACTAAATGCAACCATAATTACACTAATTGTAAATAACAAATAGCACCATTATTCTCATTTGGTCTTGTGTCACATTCTTCCAGACTTACATCTTGCTGCTTATTCTCGAGCTGAGACCTCAACATTTGCTACTGGCAAAGATATGCTGTGGGCAATACAGCAGTCACACAAATCCAAAACACTTGTATGGCTTCTGCAGCACCATAAAGGGCAGAAGGCTGCAGAGCAAGAGCGTGAGACCTTGAAAGTGAATAAGTAGGTGAAACGAAAAGGTTAGTTTCTGGCACTAATTGAAGTGAGACAAAGGAGAGGGAAGAATGCCCTGCTAGAGATATTAATTATTGTTGTCATTACAGATGTTCCCTCTTCTTAACTGTCAGCATTTTTTCATTGTTTCTGATTCCTTAGAAGTAAAGGAGCCTTGTCAGGGAACCAATTTTATGTCAGCAAAAATATTTTTTTGAAGTGCTTCTGAAGCACTGTTAAGTAATGGTCACCAATGAACATTAATCTATGATTTCCTTGTAAATAATGTTGTCAACTCCATTAAGAGAGAGACTCAGCATCTTCCTGGAAATATGCATTATTTTTCTCAGATTCTCTTCTTGGAACTAATGAAGGACTTGTGTCAGTGTTTCCATGAAACTGCAAGATGTGGCTCTCTACAACAGAAAATATGAAGTAGTTTGCAAATAACTTTTAATTTACTCTTTTCAACTGTTTGACATAGAGTTGGTTTTAATTATGCCGTTCAGGGACTGTTGTTGTGCTTGTAGTATAGAAAAAAAAACACAACAAACAAAAACAAATCAAATTTATGTAGTTGGAATTTTTAAATCTGCTATTTAATAGGCAAAGTTAAGGTAGCCTCCAGATACTGTGTCAATCCCAACAGGAAACGTTGCCATTCCTCGTAGCTCTGCCAGGTTTGCTGTTGGCTGGGAGATGAGTAGTACTGGCTTGCAGGGGTGCCTCATATCAGACCCACACAACTTCACTGAGCTTGTAGAGGCTGGGGTGGGGAGCAGCCTGCAGGGGCGGGTTGGTTAGCCACTGGAGGCTGGATTGCAATACAGTTGTATTTCACCACTGAAAAAGGGTAAATTTAGGTTAGATATTTGCAAGAATTTCTTCCTCCATGAGGGCAGTGCTGAATGAGCACTGGAATTAGTTGTTGAGGGAGGTTGTGGTTGTAGATGCTCCCTCCCTGGAGGTGTTCAAGACCAGGCTGGATGAGGCTTTGTGCATCCTGGTCTGGTGTAAGGTGTCTCTGCTCATAGCAGGGAGGTTAGAACCTGATAATCTTTAAGGTCCATTCCAACCTTAACCATTCTATGATTCTATCATACTATATTATTAATATCTTCCCTATTCCTTCATGGTAACTTCACTTTCCCCTTTCAGGCTTTTCTTAAAGGTTTATTTCATATTCTTAGTCTTCTAATTAAGCCTCACTCTTGTCATCTTTCCCCAGTGGGGTTTTTCCCTGTCAGGGGAGTTGAATCTAGATTCTAAGGTCCTTTCCAACCCAAACCATTCTATGATTCTATGACATATTCATTGAGAATTAAGTAGAAATTAACATTATTAACTTCACTTTCCCCTTTCAGGCTTTTCTTAAAGGTTTATTTCATATTCTTAGTCTTCTAATTAAGCCTCACTCTTGTCATCTTTCCCCAGTGGGGTTTTTCCCTGTCAGGGGAGTTGAATCTAGATTCTAAGGTCCTTTCCAACCCAAACCATTCTATGATTCTATGACATATTCATTGAGAATTAAGTAGAAATTAACATTATACTTGAGTCTTGATCTAACTTTCACCAATGCCATGGGATTTTTGGCTCCTGTTTGGTTTTCTTTCATTCTGCTGTGAGACCTAATTTGGATTGCTAGCTTCTCTGTGGTGTGGATTGCTCTTCCTTGTAAACACATTTATATGATTAGCTGTATGGTATTCTCCAAGATTTTTTAATGTGTCAGTGATGGACATTTCCATCAATAATAAAGGCATAGCTGAGAATGGTTGAGTGAGTTTTAAAACATCTTGCAATCTATTTGTGTAGGACCAGGACCACAGCAAATCTGAGTCCAGATAATGCAGTCTTTATGATTGTGCCTTGTTTTTTGAGATGGATGCCTGAAAGTGGAAACTTCTACTGTAACTGCAGTTTCATGGTAGCAATAAAAATTGGTTTTGCATTATTATTTTTCAGGTGTCCTTTCAGAGCCAATGAGTTCTCCAGTGCAAGAGGCAGATGTGTCACCTTACACACAGTACAACAATGTGCCATTTCCTCAAGTTCAGCCACAGATTTCATCGCCACCTTATTACTCCAACCTCGGCTTCTACCCTCCACAGCATGAGGAATGGTATTCCCCTGGGATGTATGAGCTCAGGAGAATACCCTCAGAGACCTTTTTCACAAGGGAGACAGAGATAATGGATATCCCTGTGGCCAAAAAGCCTAGACTGGGTCATTCCACAGGAAGAGTGAAAGGAGAAGAGCTCTGTGTGGTCTGCGGTGACAAAGCCTCTGGGTACCACTACAATGCTCTTACTTGTGAAGGATGCAAAGGTAGGATTAAATCAATTACAGAATACAATTCAGCTAATAAGCACAGCAGTTTATGAATATTTTTGAGCTGGGATTGTTCAACCTGGAGAAGAGAAGGCTCCAGGGAGACCTCCTAGTGCCCTTCCAGTACCTAAGGGAGCCTACAGGAAAGCTGGGGAGGGACTTTTTTCAAGGGCTTGTAGTCAGAAGACAGGGGGCGATGGATTACAACTGAAAGAGAGAGGACATTTAGGTTAGACATCAGGAGGAAATTCTTTAGTGAGAAGGTGGTGAGACACTGAAACAGGTTGCCCAGGGAAGTTGTGGAAGCTCCATCCTTGGAAGTGTTCAAGGCCAGGTTGGATGGGGCTCTGAGCAACCTGATCTAGTGGGAGGTGTCTCTGCCCATGCAGTGGGGTTGGAACTAGATGATCTTTAAAGTCTTTTCCAATTCAAACCATTCTATGATTCTATGATGTTATTATTTACACTTGGATCTGGTGTACACTACTCTGTGTTTTCCCCAAGACAAATTGACAGCATCTTCCATCATTGTCCTGTGATTATATAGCTCAGCTGGCCAACCTATGGCTCTTGAGACATCATTAGGTCTTGGTAAACTGAAGAACAGGTTCCATGTGGGGGCCTGGCAGCCTAGCTCTGCTGTCTTGGAAGGTGTTAGAATCATAGAACTGTTGTGGTTGAGAAAGACCTTTAAGATCATCAAGTCCAGCTATTAACCTAACTCTACTGAGTCCAGTGCTAAAACATGTTCCTACACACCTCATCCACACATCTTTTAAACACCCCAGAGATGGTGATTCAACTGCCTTTCTGGGCAGCCTGTTCCAGACCTTGAGGACACTTACAGCGAAGAAGTTTCTTTTAAGTTTCTTCTGTTTGTGCTGATCTCTCCCTGTGGAAGGAACCAAACCCATGGAGGCCCTTGGGAGTTCAGTGCTAGGCTGGCTGTGAAATCATCTGCAAACCCAGCTCAAATGCCTTCTGTAGTGAGGAAGGGTAAACTGTCAGCTCCCACCTGCAGGATGTTGCCAGAGAATCTGTTTCACCCAGCTCCCAAAGGGTACAGTGGGTGTCTTAATGAAAGGGTTTCTGATTCTAGACTTTCTTCTGGGGGTAACCTCTGTCCCTAGGGAGGGACATTCTTCAAGAAGCAGGTGGTATCTCTAGGATAAATGTCTTGCTGCCTAGGAGAACAATATTCACAAGCCAGTGTCAGAGTAAATGGAACATAGAAACTCACTGCCATTACTGGAAATATGATTGCCAGGTATTTTAGCAGAGAGGGACAAAACGTTAAGTTGATGGAATAACTATTATACCTAAAGATTGTTACTCTGAGAGGGCTGTGGTGCATTACAGAAAGACAAATAATGCCCCAGTTTTTCATTCTATTTTGTCAATAAATATTTCATGAACATGGAGCTCACTGTCACTGGGAGTGGGCTTTGAACTAATTTAGGGGTTTTGCTTTATCTATTACATATCAATTTCTGAGGGCATCCCAGACCACACTGGTCAACCCCTCTAGACATGAATGCAGTCAAGGGTTATGTAGTTAATAATTTCAATAAATAAGATACCAGTTTCTTTGTGCTGTCTGTGTGAATATTTTCAAAGCCAAAGTCTCAAAGTAAAAAATATTTTCATTACCTCATACGAATGCTGTCATTAGAGACCAGATTAAATTTTATTTTAATGTGAAGATTCCAAGTAATTATAAATTTGCTTTGTTAGTAAGCTATTCCTAATGTTTAACAACTTCATTATTAAATGTCTTAGCAATTTCCAGACTTAAAAGTACAAACTATAGAATTTGTAAAGAACATTTCTAGGAAAAAGGTTTAAACCACTAGGTAAATACTCCAACTAAAATCCATGGTGAAAGGAAACATGTTCATCTCTTTACTAATTCAGTTTGGATCACTCTATGTAACCATAATTTTACTGCTTTATTGGCATAATTTATTTTATGTTTTTGCTCTGTTTCATGAGTGCAAAATCAATTACAAAGAATAGTACCCTTGATCAAACATAGTAAAAGTTAAATTCTCAAACGATAATGCATTCTGTTTCTACAATAAACTTTAGAGGTGATTAAGGTACCAGCTGATTCAGTAAAAAGATATGCTGAGGATAGTAATTCTGTTTGACAAGCTGAAGGGAATACTATGTTTTATAGACCTCTGATCATTCTAGTGCACCTGTAGAACTTTTCATAATAGTATACACTACCCTCAAAGCACAGTGACCAGACTTGGACTCGGTACTTCAGTTGTGGTCTTATCAGTGCAGTAGGAGAACTACCTCATGTGTCTCGCATTCAAGTATGAGATTAGCCTTCTTTGTGGCAAGAAGGCTGTTAATTCATGCTCAAGGTGTGTCCAAAATAATATGCAGATTTATTTCTGTAGGACTAGTACCCACCTTCCAGCACCCCTGCTTCACTGATATCACGGACATTCTTATTCAAAAGGGGATGATTTGCACAAATTTTTATGGGATTCAGTCCACTGTGATGCATATGCTAATTTTTTTGCTTTTTCATTTCTTTCTCAGGTAATGCATTCAGCAACACCCTACATTCTTTTTATTTTTTTTTCTTGGGCAGAAGGAAAAATATTAAGATCTTATTTATCTTCCTTCAAGAGAATATTAATCTGAAGATACAGGCAGGAGGATATGCTTCAAAATATATTTTTAATACATCTCTACCCATTAAAAAATGAGTATTAGCTATTTCATTCATATTTTATATATTATGCAAAAGCAGATTAAACAGAACATTTGCTCTCATGCAACATTTGCCTGTGATACCATATGTGTGTGTGTGTGTGTGTATGTATTTATATATATATATATATATCTAAGGCTTCTTTGAGGTTTCTCTCACCTCTAATATATCACATTAGAAAATCCTGCCTTGATTGATAATAGCAGTACATTAGGCTCATAAAGAATGAGGCAGTTCAGGCATTGTTACAGCATAGGGAGAAATATACTGTGCTTAAGCCTGCTGCTGTAGAGGGCATTTCTGAGACAACCTTTGCAGACAGACATCGAAGGCTTTCTTGTTTAGCCTCAGCCTCTACAGTGATGCTGGGTTTCAAGGGCCATTTTCAGATGTTACAGAACAAGTGCAACACCTTTTCATGCTTGTTCAATAAAGCCACAGAGTAAGTTCTGGTGAAAGAAAAGCTAGTTGTGGATTCCCTCTATGTAGGCTGGCACTATGACTTTTTGGAGCCTTTAAACCACTCCTGATAATGCTCAATGTCTCTCATGCCAGACTGAAAACACTTCTTGCAAAAAAAGGTCCCGCTTTAATTTTTCCTTGCACTAACACCCACCCCATGGGGCATGGGGGAAAGGAGCATCGGAGCACGTCTTGAGAGTCTGACAGAGCAGAGCAGGTGTTTCTTAGAAATTGTGAACTTCAAAAACAAACAATAGAATTGAAAACCCCAAAGCAGTTGGCCTTCAGGATGCCAAACAGAGATATTTACGAAGCTTTCATATATGCTTTTAACAGCTGCCCTCAACTTCCACAATTTCTGTAAGAAAAATCAGCATCAGTAGCATTGGAGCAGCTCTAGCCATAATTAATCATACTCATGACTAGCTAAGAGAACAAAGCAAATTCCACATTTCCAGCCAAGATGAGCTTTTGTAATGTGGCAAGATCAGATAAAAGTTAGATTGTCCTAGAGAAACCTTCCACTTTTGGGGCTACCCCTTCATAAGTTTAAGAGATTCAATTTCTGATTTACCTCTGAATTTGTGTAAAACTCCTCCTGGTACAGAAGGTCACCAGTAATATTACTGAGGCAGTTTAAGTTCATTTTGAATTATCAGTGAATAACATATAAATATATATAAATTCCATTCATACAAAAAAATCTAATTTCAAATTTAATTAGGAAGAAGTCTATTTCAGAAGACAATGATTCAAGAGTCACTTCATGATAAAACTGAAGCAAGAGTAGGGTATAAATTTTTATGAAAAAATAAATATATTCACTTTTCATTTCACATAATTTCATGCTTTCCAAACCTTTGTTTTCAAGAGAAAATATTGGACTGTTTGAATCTTGTTGGTTCCTTGCTTTTGCATCCATAGTTTTGCATTCTTCTTTCCCTTTCTTACATAATTCTAGAAATTAATTTACTAAAATTTTTCTCTTTGCTCCTTCATGCAAATCTTGTGGGAAAGGTGTGTGGTAATCAATTTGACTTAGAATCTTATAAATATTTGTGCAGAGGTTTTCAACATTTACTACTAAATTATGTGTCATAAATTACAGGATTTCAATTTAGCCAATAAAAGTAATAAATTGTGTAAAGCAGATGCAGTTGCCTTTAACTGAGAATGTACAGCTTAAATCCAGGCCTTTCTCTCCGTTTCCTAACCAGTAAATGGTAATGTATTAAACACCAAAAGAATGATGAACAGAAATAATGCCTGGGGCTGCTGGAGGTTCTACACAATCTGCATTTCAAAAGAGACTGATGCCAGTCACCTGCATTTATCTGAAAAGCAGCTGTTAAAAGAGACAACATGGAAGAGATTTCAAGCAGGAATTACAGACCATTCAGAGAAATGCCAGACCTTCCCTGACCAGGTAGTGGAATGGTTTTACTGGTAGCTACACACTGGTACTTGGAAGAGATGATGCAACTCTAAAAATATGTGCCAAACTTGGGAAATTGTCATCTGCTGGCAAAGTTATCATGCCATCTGTTATCTTGCCTAGATTCAGTGGGTCAGGGTCTGAGCTGAACACATGCTGAAAACACACAGACAAATCCTGCAATGGAAAAAAATAATCAGATTCTCATCTGAATTTGCCCTACGATTTGAGTATGGGAGACTGGGTCTTACTTGGTGCCTCTATTAGTGTGTCAAAATTCCAGATTGGAAAATGATGGTGGTATTATTGCCCCAGCCAGTGGCAATAAGAAAGCAAAGCTTCATTAATACCTCTAGTTAATGTAAATTTATGAAGAGCTCAAATTTGAAGTGCACTATATATCAGTGATATGCCAGAAGATGTTCCAAGGAGCACTAAAGGAACACTAAAAGTTCAGAAATGTTCAAGCCATCATTGGCAGCAAAGACTCTGTTTTTTTTGTGATGACTCTTTCATTCAAATTGCACTAATATCTGGAGCACTCCACATTTTGCTCACAGCACCACTGTCAGAGGTGTGCTAGGCAGCAGCCAAATAGGAGATTTGGACAAGATGAGGAATGGTTCTCTGGATTTCTTGGCGGCTGTAGGTGCAATAGGCAGGTACGATGCAGCTTCCTTATTAAACTCAGGGATAGGTAAGCAGATCAGCATGTGGAGCTTCTGCAGCTCCCAGCAGCTGAAGGAACATTGACAAGTTACACAACTCTCTACACATCCCGTATTTCAGGAACGTCAGAGCACTCATCTACAAATACTGAGAACACAGTTGTCGAGGCACTGAAAGAAACTTGTGGTGCAGCAGAACATGTGACATTCAGAAAACTCAGTGGAGATGGAGGTGGTTGATTACTTTGCTTGTGTGAGTGTTTTCTTTTATCTGTGTCACTACTCTCTTATGCAGGGTTCTTCAGAAGAAGCATCACAAAAAATGCAGTATACAAGTGTAAAAATGGAGGCAACTGCGAGATGGACATGTACATGAGGAGAAAATGCCAGGAGTGCCGCCTAAGGAAATGCAAGCAAATGGGCATGTTGGCTGAATGTATGTATACAGGTATTTGCATCATATAGTCAGAGTATGCAACAAATATTGTATTTACTTAACTAGGCTGGTGTTAATAATACAGCTATGAAAGACATCATCTGGCAGGAGGAAGGCACATTAAAGATGACGTCATGCCTGTGCCTTCTGCGGAAAAAGACAAACGCACTTACAAGCAATGGGATTTAAAAGGTGTAAGAACCGAGCAAATGTTTAAGGAAGGGCTGTCCTGCACTACATGACAGCCATTAGTCTGCTTGAGCAGGAACAAAAAGCAATTAAGGGGCACAAGCCTATGGGAGACTCTCCAGGAGTGAGGAGTTTGCAGTATTGTGGAAGCCAGAAAAAGAAAATCCTGATGCTTCCCTTTGCTACTCCTTCTAGCTCTCTCTCCCTGTCAAGTTCTTTCTAGCCAAGTCCGAATTCTGGCATTCACTCAATGCTATTTTCAAGAAAAGAGGAGGATTGCTGCTAGCAGGAAGTTTCTGTGAATTTGCCGAGTGTGTGATCCCAGACCTCACCCAGCAATCAGGCAAAGCCTGGTAAGGCTTAGCCCTTTTTTATAATCCCATTAGCTGTTCTCATGACTATATAGATTTTCCTGCCTTGTATATAGGAACATAGGTAGAACTATCTCCAGAAATTAAGCTGATAAACTTCAAAAATGTTTCACATCAAAATGAATATTCTCTTCAGACTGACAGCTTATAAATGTCATTGATCTTCACACTGGGTATCTTAGAGCAACAGAGATATTTGAGTGGAACATTAAACACAGTCAAAACTAAATTTGGAGTAAAATTTTGGCCAATCCATTATTTTTACAAGCTTGCTCCTGACATCTGCTCTTCTGCCTTCCGTGAACAGGGCTACAATTTTTTGTTTCTTGATGGGTCCAATCATTTTAGCATACACGTACATATGAAACCAATTTAGGTTCATACAGGAAATTAATCTGCCTGGAATTTTTAATATACTTCTATCCCTCAATCTGATCAGAAGATGTTATATTAACTGTTGGTTTTGTGAGAAACAATAAGCTCCATCAATATTTGGAATGCATTGCCAGCAAATTGTAATTAATCTTTCATTCTGCAAATTGAACAGGCTACAAAGATCCCAAGATATTCTCGTGCAATATGTAAATATATGAGCAGACACCACCACTATGATGACAGCACTCAATGTGTCCCTAAGTGTCAGAGGAAAATAACTCCCCTGTGGTGCTGATCCCAAATCCATTGTTCCAAAAATTTTTAGGGTTCAAAATAGCCTGAGTGACTCAGTGCTACAAAAAAACAACTCCTCACTGAAAAAAATGGGTCAGCGTAAATAATACTGACAGGCCCCACATGAAACTTTTAAACTGGCCTATCGTTTTCAAAAATATGTGAAATAAAAGCCAGTGAATGTCATTGTCACCTGACTCTCTCTGCAATGGAAACACGGGGTATCTTGTGTCGCTCATGACTTAACCATAAGCATTGCTCTAATGCCCTGCAATGAGGATGTTTGGCAGGGTACTTTTTAATGGCTTTTAAGTAGGAGTGTGCTGTATAATTGCTTTTAGTTCAAGGCAATCCAGGACAGTAAAACACAAAGCTTCTAGCAATATAGAGCATTTATTTGAGAAAAAAAGACTAGGAAATAAAAGGTTACCTTGAACTTTGTTTCACTTACTCATTTCGTGGGATTGTAATTGCAAGCTCTGTGGATTCTTTTTCCCCTCTGAACAAGGAGGTAAAGTCTTATAAATATTTATGGCACAGCTACTCAACAATCCTACTCCTGCCCTTTATACACAAACTACAGACAGATCAAAATCACTGGCCATCTATTTCAGTCATTTGCTGTCATTTTGATATAAACTGCAGGTTTCTTCAGTGAAATGTCTACCTAGGGAAGATCCAGGTTCTGCCACTCTTCCTGGAAGGTAATACCTGTTTAATACCCATTGAAACCTAGGTAACTAGGAGGTAAAAAGTAAAGTCCTGTCACTCACATGAGTTTTCCAGCTAACTTAAATGAAGACAGAAAAAGAGTTCAAGTTACTCTTCAGTAGTAGGAACCATGAGAAAAATCTGTCTTACTGCTGAAGGCAAATGTAAACTAAATTTTCTCCAGGAAGGCAGTAGACCAAATCCTAAGCTGGTGGAAAACTGTACAAGCCCATTAACACCACTAAAGGATGAGCTGAATAACTTAGAAAAAGAAATCTATGATGCTGTGAGGCAGCACAAATTACATGGCTTGATACCAACTATTATCTCCATCATTTCTATTCCCCCTTCCCCCCTTCAAGGTATTATTTGCAGGTCTTATTTGAATCATGTAAATTTCCTCTTCTCTCAGAGGTTCAGGTGGGTTATTTAATATAGTGCTTAAACAGGAAATTAAAAACATTCACAACGAAATTCACTGGTTTTATGGTATCTTTGTCCAACATCATATACTCACTGAATGAGCCTCTTCTCCTGCTTGGCATTTTCAAAGGTGAAGAATAGGAAGGATACTTGAAAGAAGCTAAAAAAGAAAAAAAAGTCCTGTGCTGATAGGTTTATTTTTAGATGAATACTTAGTTGTTTACTTTTTCATTTGTGCTTTCTGGCTGTCTTTCATAGGCTGTGTAGGGTATCTATTGTCCCTTTCTTTTGTTAGTTAAGCAAATTGCTAGTTTGCATGACATCCACACAAGGACGTTGCAAGGTACTGAAATGCAGTCTAGAACCAAAAAAACCCCAAAACAAACCACAAATGCAAAAAATCGCTTCATTAGGGCAAGTAAAACTCTATATATAGTCTAATACAATTATATGCAAAACTGGCAAGACCAACCAGGTAACATTTTAAATAAATATATTTTAAAGGTACATTTGCCACTCTGAGTTACATCGGAGCCTACAATTTCATCTTTTGGTCTCTCTGTATAGTGGCAATGTAACAGCTAAAGCCCTGGAGTCCTCTCTTCTGAATGAGCTTTCTGTGCAAAGTTTCTGCTCTACAGCCATAGTATTGCTTAAAGATTATTGAAAACATCCAGGGCCCTTTGTGCAAGAACAGCTGCACCTCGATTACTGTTTTGGATCAGATGAGGAGCACACTTTTGAAGGCAGTCTTCCAATTGTTCCCATTTATTGTGCTTTGGTTTGGGTCTTGGAGCACAGGAAGATTTTCTTTTGGATGAAACTAAACCAAAGACACACTCCAGTGCACTCCCATCACTAATGGGTTTTCTGTCTCTAAAACCAGACTAGAACTGGTCCAAAGCATGACCCCTGACATGCAGATGGTGTGGATGCTGGGTCACCAGCACCAACTGTTTTGCCCTGCAGATGGGCTCCTGCTGGGCTAGGCTACTCATTAGTGTGTACTTAGTACGTCTCATTAGAGTCACATCTAAAGATAATGACACGTTCAGGAAATGATCTGCACAGGTAGGTGGGTTTGTTGTGTGCAAAGGGCATCCATGGGCATGTTTATGTACCTGTTTAGTTCCTGAGACATATATAAATCCAATTGCTATCTGTTGTATTATGTGTTCTAGGTCTGTTAACAGAAATACAATGCAAGTCAAAAAGGCTACGGAAAAATGTGAAACAGCCCCCGGATCAAACAGCCAATGAAGATAATGAAGGTCATGACATGAAACAAGTGACATCTACAACTAAAATATATAGGGTAAGAAAATTCTTGTAATAGTTTGTACAGTAGGGGTTATGTTTGAGCTAAATCTGGCTATTACAGTGAATATGGAGTAATTGCAAACTCTCTGGAGCTCTCTGTATTAATTAAAACTCCACCCCCTGCCAAGTCAAAGAAATAACTGGAGTACAGAAGTACTTCTGATATTTTTAGCCAAAACTCAGTAAAGCATCTGTAAAATTCATAAGGTATTTTTTTTGTGATACATGTATCAGGTATATATCACATACAGTGAGGTCTGATACTGAAGTTTGAGCGTATCTAGTAACTTACTAAGCATTTCTTTATTTCTAAAAATAAACCACACAAACTCATACAATTTGGAAGCTTGTAGAGAAATCCTAGTGAAAAGCAAAACTCCTTTTTGCTTGATACCCAAGTGTGAGAAATAGACATATAGCTTTTGCCTAAAACAATTGATGCTGCAAAATTTCTCTGACTGCATTTCATGATGAGCTTTTTTTTTTTGCCAGTATAGGAGAAAGTAGAGCTTACCCCAGAACAGCAGAACCTTCTTGATTACATAAGGGATTCATACAGTAAACAACAAATACCACAGGAGGTGTCAAAAAAACTAGTAAGTATGTCAATTAATTGATTTTTGAGATGTGGATAATGATGCTGAAGATTATATGGCAAAAATCTTTGTACTTGGCATAAGTAGTTGTGGTAAGTAGTAGAGCAAACTATGGGTAAAATCTTACAGTAAAACATGCTGCAAGTGAGGCAGAATCTCTGCCATTGAGTCAACAGTTAGACCACATCTTTGTCAAACTTAAATGCTAAGAAAATCTCTTATCTCTGGAAACAGTTTTATGCTCGAATCTAAACTTTGCTGATTGGACCTTTGCTTTGTCAATATAGGTAGTGATTTGTGTTTGACTTGCAGACAAGCTTCCTTTCTATAAATACATTAGCCTGGAAGCTTGAAGACCCTTCTTTTTTTTTAACCTAAATTCACAACATTTTCCAAGTTTGGACTGTTGTTTCATCCCTTCTTTCCTTTTCCACTCTACTTTCTAGAAGTTCTGTATTGTCTTTAAGACTTTCCAGTTTTCACATTAGGATGGAAAAAGTTTGGGAAATAAGGAGAAAAGGAAAAAAAAGTTTAAAACAGAGTAATTTTTTTTACAAAACTGTCGTGTTCAATCTTAAAAAGCCAAAACCAAACCAAACCAAAACTACTGTAGAAAAATATTTCTTAAGTCATCAACTTTGAAAACTAAAAGACACTTGTAGGGGGAAGGTTGACTAACTCATGACTAACTCATGGAACTTCTCTCCGAGGGAGGCTGAGGAAGTAAAAAATATATTTAAAAATATATTATATATATATATGTAATATTATATTAAAAAAAAAAAAAAGGCAAATAAGGCTTTTGGTAAATATTATAATATAGAACTTCTATCTCAGGAAGTCCCTAAATAACTGATTGCTAGACATGACACTGAAAGCGAGACAGATAGTCCAGTGGAAAGGACACTGTCTACTTTCTTCTTTACTTCTACTTATTTCTTATGTTACCTTCCAAAAGACCTGGTTTGACAGCCAGTGGAGCCATGTCACAGTGTTAGATAGACCTTTTGTCTGATCCAGTCTAGTAATTCTTGTATTTTATGCTCTTAAAGGTGGAGTGCCTGTGAATATTAACAGATTTTGTTTGGTTTGATTTTTAACAGTTACACGAGGAATTCAGTGCTGAAGGAAATTTTCTGATTTTAACAGAAATGGCTACCAGTCACGTGCAGGTTCTTGTGGAATTCACTAAAAAGCTACCAGGTATACCCAGTATGTTGGGGCAAATTTTGTTATTGCAAAGTTTTCATGTCTTTCAGTTACCATTTGGCAATTGTTGCGTATATTTTGAAGACTACAGAAAATGCCTTCTCCTCTGACACATATTTTCTTCAGACAACATCTAAACAAAAGCAGCTTTGTGCTCCAAGAAATAATGCATTGAATAATTCAAACTCGGTCACTCTGAGATGTGGTTCTCTTTACCTATTGACAAACAAAAGAGAAGGCTCAGAGAAGGGGCTGTGTCTCTAGAGAGATTTTATTCTCATTTATCACTGCAACGCCAGATTGTCTCTCTCTAAATTACCACCAACACTTGTCAGACTCTGCTTCACTCACTTTGCTACCTTTCCAGCAAAGCCTCTAAGCCTCTTGGCCATGACTTCCACTGAATAGCGAGTCCTAAACAAGAACTTTCTCTAGTTGGTGGCATCAACGTTTATGGTCCTTATGGACAAGCACTGAAAACTTGAGTTTATCAGAAGTATTTTTTAACTCTCATTTTAACTTTTAAGTGATGAGTAAACAATGGGCTTTGTTCAGGTTCCTTGTAATTAAGGAAGGTGCGCTGTAACACTTAGCTGTATGGAAGAATTTTCCTGGCACTCCCAAAACATTGACCCTTCCCCTGCATGTCACAGCCTTGCTTCAAAGCCCAGCACTGCAACTGTAACTATATTGTTTATGCTAACTGGGATACTGGCTCTCAGGAAATGAAGAAGGGTGGAGCTTTGTAATGGAATAATTGCTATTTTTAGTGTTGGCTTTGTAGTGGAAGGTGTCCCTGTCCATGGCAGGGGAATTACAACTAGATCATCTTTAAGGTCCCTTCCAACCCAAACTGTTCTATGATTCTACACCTGGTAGGGTTTATCAGCTTTTTGTTTATTTATCTTTTTCTGTGCTTCCTCACAGAATCAGGAAGTGGATATAAAGTGGGTGCCTGCATGGGCAAGTATGAGGGAAGTTTCCCATGATCTTCAGCATCTTGTTCTTCTTAGAACTTACGTATTCACACCAGTTATCAAATTTCTCCTGTTTTCTCCTGTGGGTTTCACAGTTTTCCCCTCCAAAAAGAGAAATGTGTGTTTAAAACACAGCAGGAAGCATTTATGTAAAATAGTTATATGTAAAGTATTAGTCCAAAGGCAAGGTGAAATACTTAACATTAGATGCTTCAAATGCTGTTTTTTGCCATCAGAGCATGGAAAGTGCTCAAAGCAGCATGGCAGTGGGAGAGTCATATAGAGAGCTCTTGTGGCAACACGGCAGGATGCATTAGGGAGCAGCATCAGGCCAGACAAAATCCACGCTATCGGTTATGCTACACTGCTAGATTTTTCTTACCATGTTCCTCTCAAAGTACCATGAGCACTGAATTCTAATTCTCATTATTTTCGGCGAGGTTCAAATTTGTGTCATCTTCTGGAATCTAGGTTTCAACTTCTGTAGCACATGGCAACCCTGCTGACATCAACATCCAAGTTAGGCAGATGTGTAACTCCTCACGTGCAGGAGCTTCAGGACAGAAGCTGGTGAGGATTTTTCTGTTGTTGCCTTACTTACTTCTAATATCTCCTCAGGCTTCCAAACCCTTGATCATGAAGACCAGATTGCTTTGCTGAAGGGCTCAGCAGTAGAAGCCATGTTCCTCCGTTCAGCTGAGATCTTCAGTAGGAAACTTCCTACAGGACATACTGTCCTTTTAGAAGAAAGAATTCGCAATAGTGGTAAGTATTGTGTTTAATGAGTAAAAAACCAGACCACACTATTGCACTTCTGTGTCAGTATTGTGCCCTTGGAAAGACAGTAAAATTGTTTATTAGCACTGAAACAGGTTTATCTGAATGTTGTTCTTTATATTCACTAGAACAAATCTAACTCGCTCTTCAGTCTAAAGTTCATAAGGTAAAGGCTTATTTGTAATTCATTGTGAGTATTATGAAAAATGCTATATCAAATAAACCCAGCACAAATATCCAATGATAACAATGAAAGAATGATGAAATACCACAATTTGAAATTACTCATGTAAAATATCAATATTTATGCTTTCAAAGGCAAAGGAGAGAAAAAAAGATTTTAGGATGTTACTGGAGATGACTGAAGGTAACCACCTATTCTTAGGGTCAGTTCGGAAAAATTGAACCACACTGCACAAGGTGCATATAAGAGTTAGAAATATGGCATGTTCTCAGTATGTTTTCATAAGGTCCATCAAATGCTCAGGGGCTACGATAAATTCTCCTGGTTCTAGACATAAATCTTCAGAATTATGAAAAGCCAAACAGGGTTGGATATTGTTTGCTTCTTGAAACAGGCAAAATAACGTTTTGCATTGTTTTGTATTCTTTGTGCTCCACTGATGCAATTCTGACTTTGCCTTTTTCTATATTGACCATCAAACTTTATCCATTCCTCAGCTGTCTATCATTCAGAATTCACATGCAACAACAATTCTGAATCCGAGTATCTGTCTACAGATTCTGGCTTCTGGTCTTCCTTTTTACTGGTTGCATTTTTTAGTAGTTTTCATTTATTTCATTTATTGTAAGAAGCTATTGTTTGATGGACTGGAAATGGCTCCTGGTCCAGGTTCTGCAGGCAGAGAAGTATGCCAAGAAGGCCAGAGATATTTCCTGTAAAAGGTCATGAGTTGTCATGGATACAAATATTTTCATTAAGAGATTTTTCTATTTTATTGTAATTTTTAATATGTATAAAAATAGTCTTAGAGAAATTAATCCATATGAATACATGATTACTGAAAGCTTCTTTCATCTATTTTGCGTTGTTTTGTATTCTTTGTGCTCCACTGATGCAATTCTGACTTTGCCTTTTTCTATATTGACCATCAAACTTTATCCATTCCTCAGCTGTCTATCATTCAGAATTCACATGCAACAACAATTCTGAATCCGAGTATCTGTCTACAGATTCTGGCTTCTGGTCTTCCTTTTTACTGGTTGCATTTTTTAGTAGTTTTCATTTATTTCATTTATTGTAAGAAGCTATTGTTTGATGGACTGGAAATGGCTCCTGGTCCAGGTTCTGCAGGCAGAGAAGTATGCCAAGAAGGCCAGAGATATTTCCTGTAAAAGGTCATGAGTTGTCATGGATACAAATATTTTCATTAAGAGATTTTTCTATTTTATTGTAATTTTTAATATGTATAAAAATAGTCTTAGAGAAATTAATCCATATGAATACATGATTACTGAAAGCTTCTTTCATCTAATCTATATAGGGATTATCAAACTTCTTGTTCAAGGTGTCAGCTGTTCATAAGAAACAGAAACAGGAAACACTTTGTTCCAGAACATTACAGAAGCCATTAGGTCATACCAATATAATTTTCCTTAGTCATAAATTTAAAATAGCCTGTTAATTCTCTGCAAATTGAGTCCAGCTGAGATGCAAGGTCATATTTTGCAAGTTTGTACTAGACTAATGATAACATAAAAGAACATTACATGTAATAACATGACTATCTGGAATATGACATTGGATCCTGCAGAATATTATTTACCTGATATGAAGAAGATTTTTAAAACAGCATTTTGTGTAGAAGAAAATTTCAAGACAACCTCCCAAGTAAACAAAAAATGAGTTCTGGATGAGAACAAAACCTGGGCTGAGTAGTTCCCAAGAAATGAAACACAGTAGCTTTTTTAGTATACATATATACACATATATCTCTTAATTTTCTTGAAAAAGGCTCCCTAAAACATATTCCCTCGAGTCAGCATCAAGTTTGGAATACAAGAGGAAATACTGCTGCTAGAATTTCTCCCTTCCTGTATTCCAGGATGATAATGTATTACCCAGCTTCCTTGCTGTTGGCTGCATTCTTCTCTTCCATTAATAGTCAGAATGCAGGACAAAAGAACCTTTCCCATGTGTTTTATTTCTTCATGTATTTTATTTCTCCACTTTGTACACATTGAAGCCTACTTTAAAACATTTTCCTTGCCTGCACGTAGTAGGGCTGTGGCAGTAAACAACAAAAGCAGCTTGTAAATCTCAGCATTTGTAGTAGTGTTAATTGCTGCTACTGAACCTATTTAACTGTTAGTGCTACTGCATGGACCCGGAATTCACTCAAAATTTAGGAGTACTGGAGAGTATCTGTCAACCTAGGAACATCCCTTGCATAAAAAGGCTTAAATGTGTTTTTTAAATGCCCCTCTGCCTTCATTTTCAGTTCTGGTAACCGCCTGTTAGTGGTATCTCTTCCTTTGTACTAAAAATGCAAGCACATGGTTTATAAAAGGAAGGAGCTTTACTAGGTAGCTTTGACTCTCATGCTTCCCAAATTTATCTCTCAGGGTTCACTGAATTTTCAGAGGAATCCTGTTTGTCAACAAAGAAATTACCAGAGTTTTTTGTTTTGACTTTAAGAGGTCACATGCATGCAATTTTCCTACACATTTTGCCTTACTTGGGGATAAATTCCAGAATTACACATTTAGATAAACTTAATTATTGTTGGAAAATACCTACTACTTAAACCTTTTGGTTTTTTGTGCTTTACATAATGTCAATTTTCAGCTGTCCTGAGTTTAAACAAAATGAAAAAAAGGCATCCAAATGATTCTGTTATCATTGTTTATACATAAACCTTCTGATACTATTTATTATATGTTTTTCTGACTTCCAGCCTTAACCAGTAAGAACACATGTTACTAGAAACTACAGCTGGCCATGATAATGTTCTAGACTGGTGAAAGAGATAAAATGGCCAGAGGAGATTAAACACAAGTTGAATAAAGAACAAAACCTGAAAGAACTACATATAAATTTGGAGATGGGGAGGTTGCTGTTTTTTTTGCATACACTTTACTGAAAAACAAGACTAAATGCAGCGAACTGAAACATCCTGCAAAGACAATAGAGACTAGCAGAGGAAATGCAGTGATAGCTGAGGTAGAATTTGGAAATCAAATTTATAGGTAATGAATGAAGAAGAAGCTTCAGGATTATTCATGGCTCCTAGTGAGGTCCTAAGCATTGTCAGGCCATCAGTCATAAATTATTGCTGTTAGTTAGAACTTTTGTCCACATATTTTTAGGTGCAGAAAATTGTCACACATGTAAATGTCACATAAGTTCTATTGTCAAGCCTTGATGTCTGTATCCATAAAATCGGGGGCGGGCATCCTGCCTAAAAGTCACAAGCTGTCCAGACCTCTGTCAACTGCCACTATATCCATTTGGAAGACGTGCTCATCGATTAATATTTATGCCTTTCCCAGTCTGACTCTATGGGAAAGATTTATTATTTTTTCCTGATAAAATGCCAGAGATCTGATGGTGATGACCTTTGAGTATTAGCAGCCTTTGTTTTTATTCTCATGCTGATGAGGTGCATTTTTATTTCTTAGCTTGAGTGTATCACTCAAATCCTAGTGCATCCAGTGACTGCTTTTGTTTGTGTTCTTTGTCCGCAAGGTGTTATGGAAATTCTTTTATATTATCTGCTCCTGAGACTGATATCCTCTCTTCCTTAGACTAATCTTGAGGCTTACTGAGAAATACAGACATTTTATTTAGTATTAGTGAGAGCTTGTGCCACTTAGTCATCTTACATGATACTTAGCTGGCACCCTAGCGATTTAACGCTTAGTCTCTTTCATTTATAGCTTGTTTTCCTAAGGACACCTCCTTTCAATTGTCATGAAGAGCCATAGATTTTTTTATTTTATAATTTTATTCCACAGAGCAGTTCTACTAACTTCTGTATTGGGGAATAAAGATACTGTCTGATATGGACACAAACAGAAGAATCCAGACCCAAAGTTTTGGCTGGCAGCAGGACACCTGACATTGTGAAATATACTGTTGCCTTCCTGGATGGGTTGCAGATGCTGAAGTACAGTGAGATCCAAGGAAAAAAAAAAAATATCCACAATTTCAAAACATGGGCAAGTGGCCACATTTTGCCCTTGAATGTGGGATACAAAGTTTCCATTAATTTGGACAAGAGAGTCCTGCAACCAAGGGCAAAATTTGGCACTGGAACAATAGATAACACTTCTTCTGCCTTTGGCTTTTAGTATTTGATTATTAGTACTGAGTAATGGTGGTGCTTCGAAACCCCATTGTGCTGGGTTTTGGGCAGAGAGACAACACTAAATGATCTCCATTGCTGAGTCCAAATAATGTAATCTAACAGAGAGCAGCCTGGCAAGTACCTAGCCCCTTGTTTCCAAACATACCTGCAAATCATAGGTGTCTAACCCTCCAAATGGTCATATGCATCCACATGGAAGGAAACACCACCCTGTCCTGTGACTTGACCCAAAACTGGCACACTGACCAAAACATTAAGCTATTAAGACCAGTTTAAATTACAGGGTATAGGAAAAAGCTTTTCTGTTCATACATTGTACTCCAAAGTCTACCACACAGCCAGTGTCATGTTCCTGAATGACAAATAAATTGATAAAAGTGTTTAAATCATATCTACAGCCTTAATTTATACCTGTGAAAACAAGAACAGATGTTATAAGACCCAATCTCTTTTCTTCTGCATAAGTGTGCTCGTCTAGGCCAAAAATTTCTTTAAATAGACTCCACCTACAAAGACCAGCTCAAGGCAGCTGCTGCTGCTGCTGCTGTGTGCCAGAGTGCACTTCTCTCCTGACTGCAGGCACTCAGGCCACTGCCAAAGGATGCTATGTGGCAACGTCATTTGCATCCTCCTTGCAGGTTTGGTTGTTTGGGGTTTTTTATGGTTGGTTGGTTTTGGATTGGTTTATTTGTCTGTTTTTTGTTGTTTTGTTTTGGTTGTTGTTGTTTTAAAAAACTAAGGTTTTTCTTTGCTTGCAATGACGACTTCACAGTGGTCCTATTGGTTGCTTTTCAGAAGATGGGGTTTTGCTACCTGATTGTGTGTTCTCCTTGGCACACACCAACCTCTCTTTAAAGTTGGTCATTTAACCTCCTACAAGACGATGACAGAGGAGAGGTCAGATGAACATGCTCGACATGTGACCCCCGACACAGTGAACTTGGTCAGTGTTTAAAGGGTCACTGATGCATTTAAACAGGCTAGAAGGCAGAGCTCATAAGCACAGAAAGCAGTTCCAGTAAATGAAACACTGAAAGATAAGATACAATTTTGCAAGTAATGAATACGTTTTAGTTTCATAAAACAGCTCCTAATAAACCCTTGGTTTAATTTCCACTGGCATCTCCATATTTATCAAGAAAAAAGGATCTCTTTATCCATATTAATCACAGAGTGCTAGTTACTGTTAATTAGTGCTTACTCTCATGCTTTCCTCTTGCAATAGATTAATCTATTCCATTTTAATCAACAGCCAAAACAGAAGAGAGAATACTGGTTTCAAAAAACTGGCAATACTGACTAGATAACCCAGCAGAAACATCTATTCCAGGTTTATGTCAATCACATTATTATTTATGGCCTGAAACTGTAAACCTTATGAAAGCAACAGCCAAATGCAGAGAGAAATCATAGCAAGAAAACCCTAAAAATGTCAAGATCTAAACCAATGTTGTGTCTTGAGCTACACATAGGAGTGAAATTCTGCAAGAAGTAAGGGGTGCTAAATGTGTAATGCTCATGAGTGTAAATTTGCTCCAGTCTAATGCCACAAGGTCATACTCAGTAAAGCCCATCTTTCCCCTTGAGTATCCTGGGGTTTACAGCCAGCCATCCCTTCAGACAGCAAAATCAATTAAATGAATTGCAGGGTCTTCTGCAGATGACAGCGTTGGGCTGGTGGTTAGGTGGAAATCTGTGTTATTCAGAATACTGCACCATGCAACATGAAAGTGGGGCATGTTCTTAATGCTGTGAGCTTGCATGAAACAAAGTTTTTTTAAACTTTTTGAAAAAAAAAGTGAAGAAGGAGACACCATTAACATGGGCTAGAAGCTCTGCCTATCTGACACGATACTGTATAGGGCTCTTGTCTGTTCAAAATAGAGGGTTAGACGTAGCTAAATTTCTGTTCTCATTGAGACCAGAAATATAACTCTATTTTATTTTATTTTATTTATTTTATTTTATTTTATTTTATTTTATTTTATTTTATTTTATTTTATTTTATTTTCACTTTTGGAGTATGATTTGGAACAACGACATTTGAAAAGTAATATAATTAATTTCTCCTCTAGCCTTTTTAGTTATGAACATGAAATCATCTTTAGTTCTTTTCCTGATAACCCGAATTGAAGTGACAACATCTTGTGCAGTAGATAAGAAAAAAAAAAAAAAAAGCAAAAAAAAAAAGCAAGAACTATAAACATCTGTTTCCTGCTTTTTTGCTTTCCTGTGGAGCTTATTAAATACAAACTGAAGCATTTTCAATCGCATTGGAAAACAGCCCCCTCTTGTGATGGAACAGCGGTTTGTGTAACGTGCATGCATGATGAAATAACAGGGAAACTCCAGCACGGATGGGATGAAGGCAAATCAGTGAACAAGAAAAAAAATCCATTATTATCCATGATCCTAGTGTCAAAATTGCTCATTTTGCATTGTTTTGTTTATATTTGTCTTCTGACATATAAACGTTCAAAGATTTCAAAGTTCTGTTCTCTTTAATAGAAGCAGTAAATCATTTGCATTGCTGAAACATCCCTTTTTACTCCCTTTCACTTTTCCTGTTTTGTTTTATATCTCTGTTTGGAGCACAATAATGCAGAGAAGCTTTTTGACGTGATCACATTTGCTTCAACATCTATAGTCACTTTTTTGCTTCACCATCTATGTTTTAGTTTCTTAATGTTAGATGCTAAGCTTTCTGGAGCAATGTTTGTTTCACTGCATGTTTATACAGCGCCTGGACTGGTGAGGACCTGAATTAGTTATTCCATCCTCTGTTCACCAGCATTATTTTCGTCCCGCTTCTGCTATACTGACAGTAGGATGTGAGGAGCTTTGTGGTCAGCAAAACAATGAATTCATCCAGCTGAAAACCAGTCTGACCCAGAAAAAAAAAAAAAAGAGAGAGAGAAAAAAAATCAAATTATGAATATGAGAAACAAATGATGGGAGTCTTAGTCACAGCCCACTTCCTCCCATTTCCTGTTGCTGCCAAGATGATCATGCCCAGCGGCATGATACCTTGCATGGAGACTTCTAAAAAAATCCAGTTTTTCTTGGACATTTCTCATGTCATTGCTGATCTATTCAGCTCCACAGAAGGAATTTGTTTGCTCTGCTTTAGGGCTCAGCTCGATTTAATTTTTTTTCCTTTTTCTAGATTCATGCAAACTTGAAGACTGGTGTGTGATATGTTTGTGTTCCTTGCAAATGTTTTGTTGTACGGAACTGGCATTTCAAACTGCACAAGAGAGAGACAGGTGGTTCCCCAGAAGCTACCAGTAGCAAAGTGTTCAACATTTTAAAGTTAATGCTGATGACTAACGACATAAACCTTGCCAGAACATTAGATGCTATGACTATTGTTTGCTCTGTATAAAGCTCCAGCTGTGTTACTAGCTTCCACAGGATGAGCTGAAGTCATATATTTCTGCTTAATTGACTTATACTCTTAATAATGTTGAACTCGCTATGAGAAAGACATTTGTAGCTTATAATCTCAAGTAAATGTAGGCTGCTCATGTCAAATGTTTAAATACATAATTCAGCCAAAAAACAAACCACGCCCTGCAAGGCCAGCCTTTCACTCTTGTGGGACACTAAACTATTCCACTGAATTAAACGAATTCTCACTATCACAGTAAAATGTGATTTGTTTGTAGCTAAGGCAAGCCACTTCATGTTTCCTTTCCTTGAGTTCCACCCACTGAGTTTCATTTTGAATTTCCCCTGTTGGAGACACTCCTAACCTCACCAGTCCTGGACTTCAGCATTCTGTTGCGTACAACACTCAAAATCACGTTTCATGTGTGTATCATGTGGTTTCCATACCACGCTATAAATGCTTCTCCCAGAACAGCTCAAAACTAAGAGTAAAATGACAAGAAATCCTATGGCCCTGATCTGTGGAACAGAGAAGGTTTCCATCATTTTGGCCAAGACCAAAAGGTTTCTTGCTGCAAAAGAACTGGTTAATATTTCTATATCTCATTGAGGCCATGACTTCAGAGTTGCAAGCAGCCATTGTCAACAGTTTATTGGCTGCTCCAAATGAGTCACACACCAGTTTAAAAAAAAAAAAAAGTCACAGGACCTAGTTCTCTTTTACACCAAAAAGCAGAATATAATACATCTGTAATTTAAGTCTAAGTAAGAGCATTGTGACCTGATGACGAAGTCAGTAAAGAGGAAGCCCCATTGGCATGCCCCAGTTTGGTAACCCAAAAGGGTTTTGCTGATGGCAAGAGAATCACATGATCTCATCCTTAAACTGGGCTGGATTTTAATTTTTTATTTATGGCTCTGTACTCTCTGTACACAAGTTTATGTTTTAAGGTTGCAAGCCAGCTGATCTTTGACTGCAGGTAATCCTAGTCCTAGCTAAAGTTTCAGGCTACATAAAATGAACAATTAAGAATCTTTATGGAGACAACTGAAGCAACTGCCCAAGGCAGTTAGCTGTGGAGTTGGGCTAGAATTAAGCCACACACCCTGAGAGGTTTCCATACAGCTAAAGATAGTGAACACAGGGACTGTTTTGCAATCTGTGAGCACTGGAAACAGAAGACAGTTAGAGGATCAGCAGACAATGTGAAAAACATGTATAAGACTTGTTCTGAAGAGCTGGGTGGGAAAAGGTGTAGAGGAAGAGGAATTGCTTGAAAGAAAGACATGGAAACCATGCAAAAAGAAATTGCCAGCACTTGCCTGCTTCTACTCTGATCTGGAAAACAAAGATGTGCTTGCATTTTTGTATCTGTCTTGTATCAGGCCCAATTTGTGTAGTAAATTTTTTTCCACCAAGATAGTCAAGACTTCAAATACTAAATAATTGCTGGCAATAAACCAGACTATTTCAATAATTAAAAAATATTGTAACGATTTTTTCCTCTCATAGGTATCTCAGATGAATTCATTACTCCCATGTTTAATTTCTACAAAAGCATTGGAGAGCTGAAGATGACACAGGAAGAATACGCACTGCTCACAGCCATAGTTATCCTGTCTCCAGGTAACTTCGAATCCAGAATTACATATTAGAGTTGTTTTGGAAAGAAAGCATAAGGAGTGTGACCTGGGACTTGTAAAAACTTACATTCTTAGAGTAAATGAGCATGCATGCTTATTCACTGTATTTGGCTGTTAAACAAGGGAACAGGCACTCAAACTCCAAATGTCCTGCTACACCATCTGTTTCTTCATATGAGGGAAAAAGGTGCATAAATACCCTGCTTTAAAAAAAATTACTGGTATCTCTTAACTTCTTAGCATGACAGGCTTCTTCCTTCAGAAAATCCCATGTGTTTACATGCATATCACTACAGACCATTGTGGAATGTCACATTTTTTAGAGGAAAATTGGGAAAGCCTAAAACTTAGCATAGAGAATAGCAATGAAGATCTTCAGCCTTTATAGAACAAATACCAGCTCTCAAGAGCAGGACAGTAGCAAATTGTCCTCTTGACTATAATGTGTTGGAAACTGACCTTTCAGAAGTACCAGCACAATAGCATCTCAGACCTGATTACAGGCTTCGCTTTAAAAACTAAGTATTTGGCAACATAAACCAAACCAATTCTACCTAAAAAACACACACAAATTGTGTAGTGCCTCAAGCAAACTAACATGGAAATGGGAGAAGAGAAGCCTGGTGATTCAAGACAAAAGACACTGAGGTTTCCAAACAGGGTTTCAAGGAAGATGGGAAGGTGAAGTAATTCCATTGCTTTTTGAGTGTGGCTCAGGAAATTTTTTTACATCAGAAATTTCAGTGATAAAATAACTATCCTCCTCTTTTCCTCTCTCTTCCCACACCCAAACACAAAAGTCCATATTAACAAAATAAATCAGTTTTCTAACAAAGAAATATAATTTGAGGATGAAGATGTTTGCTTTCTCCCTAGTGACTTGCATGTAACTCCTCCCTACTGGCCAAATTCCCCAGCAGTACTATATCTCCATGAGCTTAGGTTGTGCTGCTCAGCTCTTGCAAAGCATGGCAGGATGCACTCACATGCAGAATTGTACTGGGAGATGACCACACAACCTCAGAGAAGCATTTCTGAGTTAAAACTCTTTGGTTTTTGAAAAAGTTCAAAGTTTTCTCTAGTTAGAAGTGGGAAACTTATGTGAAAAGGCTAAAACAAAACCACAGCGTTAAGCATTTTTATTCCCTATGAATCTGAACAAAAAAAACCAAACCAAACCAAAACCAAAATTTAATCTTGGTAGATGTGAACATCATTGTCCTGTGTAAATATTTGAATATTTTTAATTTATCAGTGGAAATATTTATGTAGTAGCAGAGAACACAGTTGCTAATTACTTCTTGTCTTTCAAAACCGTAACCAGATCGCCAGTACATAAAGGACAGAGAGTCTGTGGAAAGGCTTCAAGAGCCCCTGCTGGATATTCTACAAAAAGTCTGCAAACTTCACCACCCAGAAAACCCTCAACACTTTGCATGCCTTCTGGGCCGTCTTACAGAACTACGGACATTCAACCATCATCATGCAGAGATGCTGATGTCATGGAGAGTGAACGATCACAAATTCACACCTCTTCTCTGTGAGATCTGGGATGTGCAGTGATGGATACTTCCTTGTTTTATTTTAGGAGAAATAACCTTTTTAAAGGACCACATAACATTTATTTTCACAGAAAAATATCCCACAGTGCATTACATTTTTCTTCACTGCATTTTTATAGAAAGATGCCATGGATTCATAAAAGTCATTTTGGTCACTACACACAGAATATTGCACAGCTAGCAGATCTTCTCACGTGGCTATAACTTTCTCTGTATTTATGTTCTCTGATCAGA